>NC_134137.1:262839015-263142045 GCF_033958435.1 Carettochelys insculpta | reverse complement strand
TCTCTGAGTTTGCTGTCTTTCTGGCATCAATGTGGGGCCTTCCAGTTGGTTTAGAGTGGTACAGCTTCTTGGGTCTCACCTTGAGTTTGGAGCAAACTAGCGAGTGATCTGTATCGCAGTCGGCACTATGATAGCTGCATGTCAGAAGGACATTTTTGAGGTTATCACATCTAGTGATGACCACATCTAGTTGATGCCAGTTTTTTAAGCATGGGTGTCTCCATGACACTCTGTGCTGTGGCTTGGTTTGGAAAAATGTGTTTGTGATGCACAGATTGTGGCACGTGCAAAGTTTGAGAAGACGCTGTCCGTTTTTGTTCATTTTTCCCACACCAAAGTGGCCTAAGCAGGAAGGCCATGAGTCACAATCGGCTCCAACTCTTGCATTGAAGTCACCCAAAATGTACAGTTGTTCGCGAGCAGGCATTTGCGCTATGGCAGTACTAAGCATGTCAAAGAACTTATCTTTTACTTCTGGCGTGGCGTACAGGGTTGGAGCATAAGCGCTGATCAGGTGGACAGGACCAGCGCAAGTTTGAAGTATGACCTGAAGGAGTCTTTCTGATCTGCCCATGACTAATTCCACCATTTGTAGAAGGGTGTTTCTGATGGCAAAGCCAACACCATGCTCCCTGGGTTCTTCTTGGGCTTTACCCTGCCAGAAAAAGGTGTAGTCCTTTTCCTTTAGAGATCCCGAATCTCTGAGTCGTGTCTCTTGCAGAGCAGCAATGTCGACTTGGAGCCTCTTCAGTTCCTCATTGATGACAGCGGTCTTTCGGGTGTCACTGATGTCCTGAAGATCTTCAGTCAAACCAGTCGGCATGGTCCGCACATTCCAGCAAGCAAGCTTAAAACTTTGATGGTTTCCTTTTCTTGTTGATTTTCTTATTGGTTTTCCTGGTGCTCAAATTTCAGTCACTTGTCAGGTTTGGGAACCTTAAGCCTCACGCACCCAGTGAGGCAGGTGAACTGTGGTGGGACTGTATCCTACTGGCTGGGGGCTGCCCGGCTTGAGGCAGGCGGTGACTGTCCAGTGAGATGCGAGGATCTCCCCCACCACTGAAGGCAACCCCTGGCGCTCGTTCTCTACTCCAGTCGAGCAAGAGCTTATAACCGGTATCTGTTGCCTCCTGTGTTGGTTCAATGCTGTTAAGCGATGCTGGAGTACCGCTCCAGGCGCGAGCCTGGGCAATTTTTTTTTGGGACCCTGGGCTGCCCAGACGCCAGTGTCCCCCTCTCCGCTTTACTGATATAGTCCAAAGGAAAGGATAACCTCTACGTCTGGTACCACCTCAGCTGCAGGAGTTGCCGGGTCAATGCCAGAAGTTGGCACAGAACTGCCTTAGGACTCCCCTCAGGATTTTCTGTCAGGGTTTACTCCCTTAGCCTTATTCCTTCCCAGGATAACCCACAAGGCAGTGGGGCATGGAGAATAAAGGGCCAGATTCAACGGATATGCAGTGCACTACTGCAGTGTCCACATGGGACGTTACTGTGTGGCAAGTTGTTGCTTCACACTCTGGCTTGCAGTAAAGTGTCATAGACGTAATTTGTGTCTCAGACCCCCTCAGACTATCCTGAGTATTTGGCCCATGGTGGCTGAGGAAGGATGGAGCAAGTCCTTGGAAGGTTTTAAAAACAGAGTGACATTTTGAATTGCATCCTGAATGGGACAGAAAGCCCGGGGAGGTCTATATGGATGTCCACGTTTCTTTGCTTTGTGAAAAGGCAGGTAGCATAGGCTAGCAGAGATAGTCCTAATGTGAAAAGTGTTGGTCTATATTCAAAGCCTGTGAGAACTTAGAGGAGATGGGGTTTCAGTTTGGGCCTCTCTCTCCTTTCTAGTCTGCAGCTTTTTGTATATTCATACAAATGTCTTTCAAGAATAAGTCACTGGATTCATCCCAGAACATATGTAAATCAATGAATGCAGGCAACTGCAAACACAGCATATAAATATACACATGGAAACCAACTAGTGGTACGTGCAAGCACCAAACACTTCACTAGTAAATGCAGTTCTTTCGCCTGCAGTGACCTGATTACACACATTTTTGCATGTAACAGCTTAGATGTCTGGGTTATTAACAAAAACAAAATAAAAAATGGATCTATTAAGTTTACCCAAATCCACTACAAAGAACGCTGACAAATCTATCCCACAAATGCTTATGTGGACTCCATCTCCTCCAGTATCAGCTGTATATAAAAGGCCAGCTTTCAACATCAGTGAATCTGTGGCATCTTCCAAATTATCAAGTCTTTTTTTGTTCCCCTTTCTTCCAGAGCTTGTCATTAATTATTGTTTGTAAAAGCCCTTGTGATCTTTACATGAAAGCCACTACCAATGCATAGAAAGTATTATTGTTAGCTCAGGGCTTGTTCTTTGAACCTGATGTCCTGCCAAAAGGAACACCCTTCAGAATCTTCCAACAACCAGTCCTGGGTCGCCTCTATAAATGTACTTTTTTTTTTTTTTTTCATGTGTCCTCCCTGTGAATTGAGTGCTCATATTGGACCAATGTCAGCCCTCTTCCTTTTGTAGCTCAGGTCCCACACTAGAGTTTAGCCAATCTTTCCTCCCCCCCGCACCCCACCATTATCTTTCTACTATGATTTTTTTTTAAGGAAATAAATACCTGATTTAAAATGCTAACGATGGAAAATTCTGATTTAGTAGCATTTTACATCCAACCTCACACCAAAGGCAAATTGGTGGAGAATCAGGCTCGTGATTTTACAGTGAACTGTAAAGACCATGGAGAGGTTGAACACTAAAGAACTAAACTGGGGAGGCTGGTAGGTGTGCCATGGAAGTTATGGCACAATACACTTGGAAATCAGTGAGATCTTTATGGCCTTCAATGAGGACTTGGTTTTGCAAAGGTCACTTAGGTTGATGTTACGGAGAAGGTCTGAGTTAAGGGAGCACTTGCTCCTGAGCTGGAGTGTCAGCGAGAATGCCTATTAATTAGACGTTGTCATTACCTAATATATATTTCCTTCAAGTTTAGATAGCTCTTAAATTACTGTCACCGGGCTAGGGCAAAGGAAGTGAAGAGGAACTCTGAGAAACTGGTATGAATTTGTTAATGTATCTGGTATCCATCCTCTATTGGGTCTGTACAAGGGGGACCAGTGGAGGGGAGCATGTCACTGCTGATGCAAAACAAATGCCCATGATCTCTAGTGAGCTTCTGCTTTGGAACTCTCATTTTGCAGCAAAAGCTAGTTATTAGAATGGCTTGACCAAAAGTTTGGAGCCAAACAACTTGTTGACATTTTTTGGGAGTGGGGATCAGGTAGGAAGGGAGGTGAGAGGAAATCTGAATCTGGAGCAGACATTTGCCTCAAGGCTGTCTCAAAGAAGTCAGCACTCTTGTTCTCTCATTGCTCAGTAGTAACTCTAGTCAGTTACAAAAACTCCAGGCACAGGCGGCAAGGGTGGCAATAATTCCCCTGCAGTTTGCAGTTTTGCAGTAACTTCTCTTTCTCTCAGGGTCTCTACCTCTCCTAAGGTCCCATACACTTTACTTCCAACATGTTGCACAATGTCTCACGAAGCTGCTTTGGGCTGCCATTCTTTTCCCCCACTGTCAGTCTTCCAAGCTAAAAATGCATGCGGCCTTCCATTGTTTTGTCTATGGTCAGCTCTAAATATAACCTGCCCAACACTTCTGCTTTGGAGATAACAGTCCATCAGCGAAGGGAACATGGGAAAGAGCTCCCTCAGTAAATTATATTTTCTAATAATCCATCTTTCTAATCCACCATACACTCTGACCACACCTGCTTGGGAAGAGATTTGTTCACCCTCGCTCCTCTCTGTCCTTGAATCTGACACCAAATATTTACAAATTTGTTGCTCCTTTTGAAGCGGTCGAGCTTAGTCTGAAAAAAAGTTTACTCTAAGTAATTCCTTGCAAAGCCTACTGGAGACTAACAACTCTGCCAATACCATGTATTTAACGGTTATTAAAAGGTTTGCTCCATTCTTCTTGCTATACAGCTCCTCCCAGGCATCACTCCCAGCTGTTTCTATTGGCTGCAGTTCCAGCCAATCAGAGCAGCGAGGCAGGGGGAAGCCTCCAGGTAGCTGTTTTCCATGTTGCTATTTCTCCAGCCAGGAGATAGAGAGTGGCCACAGCAGCAGCACATGGAGTGTTTTCTTCCCGCCACTAGGCAGAGCCCATGGGCCAAATCAGGCTTTGGCTTGCCTGACTCCAACGCAAGAGGATGGAGCTCCACACCCCTGCCCTGCAGCAGGCTAGATGCTAGGGGCTGGGGCGGGGGAGTCCTAAGTCTTGCGAGGCTGGATCCAGACAAGCCACAGCCTGGATTTGGACCATGGACCGACCGTGGGTTCCCCACGCTGGCTATACAGCGTATTGTGCTTGCCGAGCAGACTTGTAGTTTGGACATGTATAGTGACTTTCATTCGATGATCAGAAAACTTTATAAATACACACACACACACACACACACACACACACACGCACCCTGGAATTAGAGGTGTGATTTGCATTTCATGCTGACCCGACTGACCTAGCTTTTATCTAGCTGGCACAGCTGAAAACAGGAGCAAAGATGCAGCAGCACAGGCATCTCTTGGTGCTGCTGGCCCACACTAATGTCTGTGCCACTGCATCGTCCCTGCCGTCGGTATGTGTGCTAGTTATTGAAGCTAGCTTCAGGTGTGTCTACTCATGTTGCAATCTGTCCTCTGATTATAATGTAAACATAACCAAACATGCACACAGTAAATTAGGGCACAGAAGAACACAGAGATATGATCAGTGGCAGAATGGGGCATGTAACCTAGAGCTCATTGCTCCCACCTTATGTTCCAACTCTGAGATAATAGTCCAAAGCCACTTTGACTAGTCTGAATTTAGCCTGTGCATTTTCCTTTTTAGGTATGTCTGTGGCATTTAGTATATTAAACAAAATCAGAAGCTACTTTGGGGTGCAGGTATAATGACGATGGATGCATTAGTAACAGACAGACTGGATCCTGCCTACTCTTAGCCCAATGAGAAACAAATTCTCAGCAGAGAGGGAAAACAGAGGTGGAGAACAAGATAAGAAGTGAATGACACTCAAAGAGCAATAAGGAGGGATAGATTTCCCTCAGATATATCCCAGTGCTGGTACCCCTATTCTTGCTGTTTGCCATGGGTTGTCATTGGCGTATTAGCCTTCTAGGCAAACACCTTTCTCTGCAGTCAGGCAAGAGGCTGAGTCAGATTCTCCCACAGAAGATACAATGTTGCGGTTTATTCATTGTGGGAATGAGCCAACAGGAAATGATTTAAAATGACCTATTAAAATCAGCATTGCCTCACCCAGACTGTAAACACCTGGCCTCACCAACATGTTGGCCCCACTCCCAGAGTTCTGAAACTGTTCCCTCACTCCTGGATCCTAATCCTCAGCAAATCTCCATTTTGCCACTCAGGTGGCCTGGAAAGTGAGTCCATACCGCTGCCTGAGCTGAGTAGCTGTGACATGTACAGGGAGGTCCGTAGCCCAAGATATCTCAGTGGGCTGGTAATAGGTTGCAGAGCCATTTAACGCCACATCACCAGCTGAAAACTAATTCAAGTGGGTAGTCACCAAGCACTGTTGCTAGCTGTTCTTCAATGGCCTTTGTGAAACGAGCCTGGCCCCAAGTGAGACGTGCCATGCAAAGCAAAAGCCATAGACCGTTTTTGAAACGGTGTCCCCGACACAACTGATGTTAACTGTCACCTTTGTTGCAGCAGACTCAGGCTAAGTTAACCTCCCACTCTTGATCTAGTCCCTCCAGGTCAGGCTTGTGGCAGACTAGCCAGGTATCATGGGGAAATCTGTCCCGTAACTTTTCTGTGAATAGCGAAGTTCAATCTGGCCTCATGTCTCTGCTTTGTCATTTGTTACCCTCCCGTCTTTAGTTGTTTCTTCATCGGTGGCCCCACCTCCTCCCGAGAGAGGCAGGCCCTTTATTCTGGTTGGTTCATACTACCTTGCCTAGAAGACAGACAGATTGTACCTCAGCCTTGTCTTTTCATTCTTTCTCCCCTGTATTAAGTCGAGGTCTGAGGCCCCTTGTGAAGGTGGCCTTGGTGATTTGGGTGGGCCCACCAGTTCCAGGATTTAAATAAGTGAGTGCTTTTCACAAGTATTCGATTCATTTCAGCAACACCAACTTCCCCAGTTCCTGTTCCAGGTGGCAATCCTTCCCCCCAAACCTCCACCCCCTACTCTGCTTCTTCCCACCCCTACCCTGTTCCATCCCATCCCCCTGCCTCTCTCTCTGTCCCCACTTCTCCCCCTCCTCCAGAGTGCTTCTTGAATCCCACTGAATAGCTGATTGGTTTGCAGCAGGCAGGAGGCACTGGGAAGGAAGGGAAGGTGCTGATCAGTGGAGCCTGTGAGTGGATGAGAGACACTTGAGAGGAAGGGATGCAAGTGGTCAGTGCGTGCTAAGCAGTCCCTCTGTTTTTCCTATGGGTATTCCAACCACAAAACACCCATGGAGTTGGTGCTTATGATCCACTTCACAATATTTTTAAAAGGGTAAACTGGCTATCAGTTGAACAGCAAACACCAGAGGGAGAACTACAGTCCATGACAGCGACGAATATTAACTAACTTAGAAATGTTTTTGGTGACACCCTGTCAAAACAAGGGCCTTTTGACGAAGCTCACCAATGAGACTGAAATGGTGTCTATTCCTCAAGCAACTTTTTCACGATATGCCAAAAATGGGGACTGCCCAACGAATCAGCCTAGCACCAGCTCCCAAGAATCCACCATGTGATGATCAAACCAGAGATCAGAGATAATCTGAACAAGAGAAAAATATGGTGGTGTATTGTTTACTTGCAATACATTGCTCAGTCACTAGGTCTTTTGCTTTGCTGTGCACAGTTCCAGGCGGGATCTGGGCCCTGACCAACAAAGCAGTCAAATCTGGAGTTCACGTGTTGAAATCCCTTTCCCTATGACCGTATCTCTCTCTTTTTCTTTCTTAAATGCCTCCTAGTTGAGAATAGCCGTGGATTCCATGTATCACAAGTGGCACCTGATTACTGTCATAGCACCTACAAACCCTGTCCCAGACCAGGGCCCCGTTGTACTAGGTACTGTGTAAACACAGGACAGACTATTCCCACCCCAGAGATCATATAGTCTACAGTTACAGCAAAAGACCATAGATGGGAAAGTACAAGGAAACAATGAGGCAATATCATCTAAATAGACAAGTGTAACTAGGCTGCCTAAGCAGCACCCTTTTGTGATCACCATGTTTTGTGATCACGTGATTCCCCCATCTGCAAGTCCCCAACCTTAAGTATTGATAAATTGCAGGCCCAGTGCTACGGTGCTTTTGCCCTCTGTCTATGGCACACTTGGGTCCTACCTCTGACTTAGACTCCTCAGTTATAAAGTTAGAAGGGACCATCCTGATCATCTGGTCTGACACCCCAGTTCAGATCATCTAATACATCATAAGCCAGAGAACCTCACCATCCGAGCTTGGAAGGGGCCCCTAACCTCTGGCTGAGCCCTTGGATGTTGGTGTAAAGACTTCTGGCATATTAGACCATAGCCGCACCAGAACAGACTCAATATTTAAGGTACAGAGAACCAAAAACAGTAATCAATCAAAGTTGACAAATCAAAAAAAAATTATCAAGGTGAGCAAATCAGAGAGCAGAGGGGCTGGGTGGGAGTCAAGAATTAGATTAAGCCAAGTATGCCAAAGAGCCCCTATAATGTCCCAGAAAATTTACATCCCGGTTCAAACCATGTGTTAATGTGTCAAATTTGAATATGAAAGAGAGTTCAGCAGCCTCTTTTCTAAAGCAGACTGAAAATTCTTCTTCAATAAGATGCAAACTCTTAAGTCATTAACAGAATGGCCCACTCCATTAAAACGTAGACTAAGTGGTTTGTGGATCAGGAATGTTTTGATGTCTGTTTTGTGCCCATTAACTCTTCTGAAGTCTGTCCAAGCGAGTCTGTCCCATGAAAGCTCACCTAATAAATTATTTTGTTAGTCTTTAAAGTGCTACTTGACTGCTTTTTTGTTTTGATAGTATATAGATTAGCATGGCTCCCTCTCTGCTACTATTTGGCATATTAGAGTTCCCCAGGAAAGGAAAAGCTTTGAACTCAATATCAATATAGTTTTGGAATTTGTTGGTACGACCTCACTCTTCCAAACAAGGCTTGTCTCAGGTCAGGTGGCTGAGTAGCCTAATGGCTAGGTTGTTAAGTAAGCAGGCAGAAAAAGGGGAGTGCTGGCCCCCTACCCCCAGCATTTCTGGCCCAGGAACTCCAACCCACTCTCTATCCATGTCCTTAAGTTTGGGGCATGTCCCCAAGAGTCCAGATTCCCCTTTGTTGGGGCTTCTCAGTAGGTTTCCCCCCCATTTTCCAGAGGACTAAGGATGGGGACCTACTTGCTCCTGTGCCAGCTGAGTGGAAAGTGAATTGCAGCTCTGAAAACCTGTAGGAGAAAAACCTCTAAGGCTCATCACTTCCCTGTGAGGTGGATATCACCATTTCACAAACAGGAAAGCAAGCCCAGAACGGTTGAAACCAACAGTTTCAGAAGCACAAGAGCTCACACGGAAAATAAGCCTGCTTTTCAGTTGCACTAAGGTGACTTTTCACCATTTTAACAGTCTTAAGAAGTCTTTTAGAGTGGATGTAAACGTCACCTATTATAACAGGGATCTTGGCATAACTGAGAATCAGGTTCTAGTAAAAGTGTTATATGCTCTTGGGAGCTGTTCAGGCATGAGAGTTTGGCTCACAGAAAAAGGACATAAAGAAAGATGAATATAGCTACATTCTTGTTGAGATGGTTGGGGTAGCAGAATAGTGATGATGATGATTACTATTATTATTATTATATAATTTGTATTGCCATATCACATAGAGTTCTAGTTGGGAAGGTGAATGGATATAGCATTTCACAGTTCTTTTTTTCTTGAAAAAAACATGGTGGAATTCAAGCCCCAAACAGCACCCTGCCACCACCACAAGATTCAACACCTGCCCGGTATCTTATGGAGCCCAAACTGACCCTGGGTGACAGCCTCCCTGCACAGGGCCTGAGCCGCCCATTAGTGGGGCCCAAGCTGCCACCTGTTGGGGCCCAAGTTGCCTCTGGCAGGGCCCAGTCACTCCTCTGGTGGCTTAATTGCACCCCCCGGTGGGGTCTGAGCTGCCCCCAACCACTTAACTGCCCCCAGCAGGGCCAGAGCCACCCCTCTTGCACGGCCCCTGAGCTGCCCCCACACACAGCTGCGAGCCATGCCCCCAGTGGCTTACCTCTATGTGTGGCCCCTGAGCTGCACCCCTGTGTGATCCCAAACAACCCCAGTGGCTTAACCCCCACAGCACAGAGCCCATGCCACCCCGTCATGGCTTACTCCCCCATGTGGCACCCAAGCCACCACTATTGTGGCCCCGAAGCTGCACCTCTTTTCTGGCTTAATCCTCTCTCCTGCACAGGGCCCAACGTGCCCCCTACCCCATGTGAGGCCCGAGCCACCCCTCTGGCATTGCCTTGCCGCTGTCTCTTCCATGTAGCTCCCCTATACCAGCATTTCAGCTCAGCAGGTAGGGCAGGGAGGGAGCGGAGGAGGAGTCAGCCAGCAGCGGCTGCATCTGGAGCTGAAAATGGCTCTTAAAGAGCCACATGTGGCTTAGAAAGAGCCGCCCAGTCGGCTTTTGAAAAAAGGTGCCGGAATGTTATTCTGGGGTGTTCCGGCAGAAAAAACGCCCTGTCATTTCAGTTCTAAGGGTATCAGTCCTGTCCAGTTCTTGTTGGGAAAGGACACGGACACCAATATGAACTGTGATTCATAATCTGATTTCATTTGTAACTCATAAAGGACACAGAGAGCACAATTCATCAAGTTTATCACCACAGCCATGCTTAGGCTTCTGATTTTACACTGAACAAAACTCATGCTCCTACTCATACCACCTGGCACTGAGCAACAAGGAGCCAGTAGGGCTGCACCATAGGACACAGAGCCTGTGTGGCAGGCTAGCAGAAGCAGGGAGAAGTTCTTGAGGGAAACACTGAGAACTGAGGAGACTGACCAGAGCTGTTTTTCCACCTGGAAGAGCCCAAAGAAGGCTACACTCCATGCTGGTGTTGAGGGTCAGAGCCCCTAAAGGTGACTTTACTGCTGGCTGGCCCTTAGTTCAGAGCAGTGATGGGCTACCAAGGCGAGTGAGTGGGCCACATGAGTGGCCTCCATCTCAGTGAGCTGCAAGATTGAACTTGGGCTTGTGCCCTAACCACGACCCCAAAATGATTTGCAGCATTCAAGCACTAGGAGGGAGGGGAAGGAATAGGGATGCGACATGAATCCATTTATTCAGAGCATTCCAGGAGGGAGGGGAAGGAACAGGTGATTGCAAGGTCCCGAGTGCACAAGAAGCAGAGCGGGAGGAGGCAGAGGGGTATTGTGTGGGCCTCATATAAAACCCTGATGGGCCACATGTGGCCCACCTGCCACAGGTTCCCATCACTGGTTTAGAGGCACTCAACTGTCCCTGTGGTGTTAAGCAGAAATAAATGGCTCATTCACTGTTTGCATGTGGACTGTCAGCCATATAACGTTCCTTCCTGTGAGCAGGTGGGGGAGTTCACAGGCCATGTGTTCTCTGCCCCTTGTGAGGGAAGGAAGCTCCCAGGTGGCTTTGGATGGCCTCCCACTTACTGTGTGCTAAGGTGGAGTCTCTAAAACTAAACAATAAAATACTAGAGGCCACTGACCTAAAAAAGGTGCCAAACAACCAGGATGGGCTGGAGGAAAGGGCAGGGGGAGGAGGGGATGTTTTTGTCCCTGTGTGTATTTCCTCCACCCATCAGCTGACCTTATTTTTCCAAGCTGCCCCTCGATCATGGTCTTGGTGCAGCTGTGCTGACTCGCTGTTTTGCTCTACCTACAAATGGCGCCACCAAAGGTCCTTGGCATCCCCCTCCTTCTCTCTGGAAACCACATGGGTTTGTCTTACCTCTTCAGCCACAGAACATCTCATCTCTCTTTCCTTATGACAGCTGTTTTTGTGACCCTCTCCCCAAGCTTTTAATCCCTCTCTACTACTTCTTACTCTACTCTTGTGAGTTTTAACAGCAGATCAAGAAAAAACACGTTATTCTTAAAATGTGTTTAGTCCCCATACTATGTGTCTCTTCACCTTACATGCCTCCAAGTACCTATGAGTCTCCCTGAGCTCCTGGAGTACTGCAGACAAGAAATTATGTGCTTCCATTTGATTAAGCCCAATTGCTGATTTTTGCAGCAACAGCCAATGACATTACGTCCCACAAGCCCTTCTTTTGCTGACCCTTGGGAATGTTGTAGCATTGGATATGAGTCGGTGCTGGAATCCCCCGACACAAGGCTTTGTGATGACTCAGCCTCACCTTTGTTCTCTTTCAGGGCAGGTGGATAACCCCCTAATTATTATATAACCATCTCACAAACCTTCGCCTATTTCTAGCTCTTGAACTTGAACTAGCTCTTTATGGTTCTGAAATGTTTAGAAAAGATTCTGTTTATTTCAGGATTCTGGCTGGCATATGAGGATTTGAGAGGCAATGAAAAAGTCAGTTCTTAAGCGTGTTTCTATCTCAGATGGAAGCAGATGTTGATAATCTTTTCATATAATGAGCGCTCAGAGCTGTACAGATACAGTGGGAGCAGGACTGGGCTCGTAGGTCTGATAATGTAGAACAGGAACAGGCTAAACTTCTGTTCTAGCTTCATAGGAGCAGCCGAGTTAGTCTGTATCTTCAAAAACAACAAGACGTCCTGTGGCACCTTATAGACTAACAGATATTTTGGAGCATAAGCTTTCATGGGCTGTTCTAGCTTGTCATCTTGTGCTACATATTGATTAGGGATCTAGCACCAAATATTGTGTAAAGGGGTTCACGAAAACCCATTGGTGCATATATTATATATGCATGATGAGGCCTTGACCTGACTGAAATCTCTAGGCAGTACTGCAATACAAATATTTAATAATCACAAAGAGGATTGTTCTAAGAAGTTATCCAAGACCTCCTGAGAGAACCTGTTGCATGCATTTCAGATTTAAGGGATTAAATTCATCTTTGAGATAACCCAATTGACTTCAGCAGAAATACACTAAAGATGGATTTGGCACCTGAAGGGCACTGTGAGATGTAGGTTACCTTTTAGAAACCTGAATTGTCACCCAAACTTTTGTAAGGCTTGTTTATCACTGGCTCTTTCCATTGCACACAGTGGGACATTGCTTATGCAACAATGACACCTGCTCAGTCTTCCACTCAGGGGCCGTTTCTACACAGGCCACTTTCTTCAAAAGAGGCATGCTAATAAATGGCCCAAAATATGCTAATAAGGCACGGATGCAAATTCTCTGCACGTCATTAGCATAAAGTCACGTGATTTGGAGTCTGAAAGACGTTCTTCCGCACTTCAAAATGTGGTTTAGAAGCACAGCCCCTGGGGGCTCTTCCAGAAGGAACTCCTTCTTCTGGAGGCCCCTTCTTCCCAAAAATTTTCAGGAAGAAGGGGCCTCCAGAAGAAGGACTTCCAGAAGACCCCTTGGGGGCCGTGCTTCTAAACAGCGTTTTGGAGCCCGGAAGAACATCTTCTGGACTCCAAATCATGTGCCCTTATGCTAATGAGGTGTGGGGAATTTACATCTGCATCTCATTAGCATATTTTGGGCCCTTTATTAGCATGCCACTTTTGAAGAAAGTGGCATGTGTGGAAACGGCCGGACAGACCGAGGGTTGGAATTCATTACCAGAATGACATAAGCTTAAGAGAATCTTTAGACTCTATTTCCTCTCACTTTCAGTAATTTACAGCATGGCAGGTGACTTTTATAGGCACTGGAGGGAAAGTTCCCCATACCGTGTAGTTCAGCGGATTTACTGCCGTTGTGTCCTCATGGGTCTTTGCCCCCCACTGATGATGATAACCAGAAGGCTGCTTGCCTGTGTGTTCAGTGATGTGGGCCCAATGATCACAGCAGACCCTGCAAGTTCCCCAAAGACCACAGAGCAGATGAGGATCGAAGGAGCCTGGCCTGGTTTACTGAAGAGCAAAGTGCATTAACAGCTGTCAGGTAGACTCTACCAAACCACTGCACATATGTACCTGCCGCAATGGAATGACTCAGTCAGTGGGAAATTTACACTGTCCCCTAGGTCATACAAAGACTTCCCCCAAGACACCACTTTACATACAGATACACGCAAATCACACCTTACTGCTGATGTATCAGATTGCCAGCCTCTGATGTTGTCAGGTTACCACCCATCACCCTGTACTTCATGGGTTGATTAGATCATCTCTTATCCATCACGCTGTCATTTTAGACCCTTTCCTGAACCTGGATCTGTATCTGTGACAAGTTGGTCCCAAGGTCTTTTTTAATGAGCTGGTGGTACCTTGTGACTTCAACTTGTGACAGGTACCAATTATTGGTCTGCACCTGGGCCGATTACTAATTAGTGCTTTGTACTCTCAGCCCTGTCTGTGCCATGTTCTGTTCTCAGGGACTTGCTTCTTCCTCACAACTTAGCTTTGCTTTTAACCATGTATTGTCCATTGTTGCTTGGCCTTAGGCCTCAGACCAGGCCTGTGCTGCATGGGCTTAGGCCTTCATCTTACTATATACTGTTTGCACTGAGTCATTAACTTTTTCCTTCTCTATTACTGGTCTCAGTAGTAGCAGAAATTATGTTAATCTTACACATAAATGAGGCCACGCATTATTCAAACTCTTGCTTGTCAGCACAGAGTAACGACAACATCTCATATTCATGCACCGTAGCAATCTCATCACAATGTATTTTAAAAGCTAACCTTCAAACTGGACACGGGATTCACTATGTTTGCCACAAGGGTAAAATGGAGTGGCTGTTTAACAGTGAATAGTTGCCTTATAGAACAGTTAAGGACCAGAAGTCAAGAATCTGTTTCCAGCAGAAATTGCAGAACTCAGTCTAGGCAGGAGAACATAACTATCCCTGTTGTACTTTGGCCATACAGCAGGGCAAAAACCATGAGCCAGATCCTCAAGTCATTTAAATTATCAAGACTCCAGTGATTTGAGTAGTGCTGAGTAGTTATGCTGATTTACACCAGCGGAGGGTCTGGCCCAATATCTCTTCCAAAGGATGCTATGGATTTTATAATGCATGCAATGATCAAAAGTTCCACCTACTGTATCGTTGTATACTATGTCCTTCTGCAGTTAGGCATCCTTGAGGATCTCTTATCAAAGTACAACACCAGGAGACCTCTGCTTAGCATGAGAGAAGTGACAGAACAAGAAGAGAATGTTGCTGCACTGATACCCTATAAAAGCTGAACTGGGTGATGCAGCACTCTCAATTTCCCTGCAATGTCAAGACACAGAGGGCCAGATTCTCTGCTGCTCAGCGACTCGCTCAGTGGAGAGCTGGGCAGGCTCTGGGGGAGTCCAGATTTGATGTCATACTGTAAAGAATATATATATATATATATATATTTGTGTGTGTGTGTGTTTGTTAAGGTTCATCTGCACTGAAAGTGGGAGCACACGCAGTCTTTCATGCGAGCAAGCCTTTTCATGTATGAGTGGACTTGCGTATCAGATCCAGAGATGGCCCAGTGGGGCCCCACCAGTGGGCAAGGCCCAAGGCAGCACACTGATGATAGGTCCAGATGGTGGGCAATGGATGCTATATTCAGGGTCCAAGGCAACCATCCTGCTCACCTTGCCCGAAGGCCGGGCCTAACCAGATCAGTACATGTGCATGGTGTATAAGAGGTGAAATACATCTAACAGGTGGCTAGTAGGAATGAAGGAGAGTATCAGGTTAGAAGGAGGGGGAACATGGTCTCCCAGGGTCTTTGAATGTCGCCTTTTAGGGAAGATAAGGTAGCCACCAATGTGTCTTTGTGCATAGTGTTTCAGGGAGAATTATAGACAGCAGGATTAATTCACTATTTAGTGTGTTCTGCATCTACCTGAAGGATGTCCCACCAATAGCTTCTACTCCTCTATATATTTACCCACTCTTAACTCTGTTGTTGTCCTGGACTTCTGAGTTAGTAGCATGGATAAGACTTCTCATAAATATTAATTAAAATGTGATGCCTTTCTCTCACCAAATCTCTCCTAGATAGAGCACCTGGGACCAAATTAATCTCTAGTTGAAGGCCTCTAATTTCAGTGTAGTTACACCACAGATTAATCTGACCCCTATTGTGTGTGTGTGTGTGTGTTTGTGTATGCACACATCACATGCAACAATACTCTCAGCTTCTAGATTTCCTTTACCATTGATTCAATTTCTTCAAGACCCCTCCCCATAAAATACCGTGCTTGAAAGATTTCCATTATGCCCTTACATGCTAAGTAAAGTTGCTGTTCACACCCAGGCAGAGGAATGGAGCAGGAGCAGGAGGAATTTGTAGGAATGAGGAGAAATATCACAATATTACTTGATAACAAAGATCAAATTAGTACTGCTATAAAAAATCCCTTTCTCCAATGTGATGTGCTAGCACCACCTCTCCGAGCCTTCTATCATTAGTGTGATAGGCAGCCTGGATATTGCTGTGCAGAATCACACATCCCTGCAACTTGGGGAACAGACATAAGACCTTTCCCTTTCCCCAATATGATATCAGATTTCACATCTCTGGTTTCATTGCTTACATTAGAAGAACTTTGTTTCCACAGTGAATTTTCTTCCTAACCCTCTACATTCCTCCAATCCCACCTTAGACTTTGTGTTGTACACAGTCTGTTCTTCTTCATAAATTCCACAGTCTGAGTTAATGATATTTAGTTTTTCCATCTGAAAAATAAAGATAATCTTTCCCTGCTTTCCAAGAATATGATGAGGTTTACTTAGTGTTTGTAGAGCACGTGGAATCCTCACATGAAAGAATCTGTATGAATGCAGAGTATCATTATTGAAATACGGTATAATTTTTACTTGGTGCCCAATGACATTACTGAAACCCTCTTGGACACGAACATTGCTTGGATTATAACATCACATTGCCACATTTCTTGGAAATTGCTGAGTGAGAGTAAAGGTCTCTGCAGCACTAGAAAGCACAAACTGGCTATGCAGACGAGCATGTACCATACAGAGATCTTGAAACCATGATGCTGCCTGGAGGGAAAAGCTTAAAGCCACAAAAACAAGAATAAATAAAAGTCTTGGCTAGCTGTGAACAAACCCACTACATTTCATCATCAGGCACAGTGTGAAAAGTGGGATGTGAGAGAGAGAATTTATGGCTTATGTGGGACTTTCCATTCATTTTGTGAATGTTTTAGGAAAGTGCCAACGGCCAGGTTGACAGCCCCACTCATTAAAGCCAAGCAATTGTATTAAAAGGCCAGTCTAAAATCTATTTGATCAAGATCTGGTCAAACTACTATTTGGGAGGTTTTTTTCTGATTACCAATTGTTTATAAATCCATTCTGATTTATGCAAATATGCTCAATATTCACAAGTAATCACTGAATAGTTTATGCAAGCAAATTTCAATCAATGGAGTATTCTCAAACTCTTCACTCAATCTGTTTAGTCTTGTGGGCTCAAGCCCATTTCTCAGGATACATGAGGTGGATTCCCTCCCCCAAAAGCTTATGACCAAACGTTAGTCTTTATGGTGCCTCATTGTTTTTGCTGAAATTAACTAATTACCCCCAGGAAACTTGTTCTTTCTTTGTTACTTGTGATGTACGATTGATAATTTGGGCTACATCTACACAGCAGCACTATTCAGAAATAGGATTTTGGAAATAACACATCCACATACAAAATGCATTTTGAAATAGCACCCAGCTGTTTTGTAATAGCATTTCCGGGTCCGTGGTGCTTTTCCGAAATAGTGCCATTGGAGTCCATTATGCCTTATTTCGAAATAGCGCTATTCCATGTCTTAATAGATGCTATTTAGAAATAGTGAGCTTGAAATAGGTGCTATTGCTGTTGGAAAGAGGTTTACTGGAATAACAAACCCGCTATTTTGATTTTATTTTGAAATAGCATGTGCTTCGTTGGGACACTGCCAAAGTTATTTTGAAACAATTTCTGTTATTTTGAGATAACTTTGCCATGTAGACACAGCCTTAGATTGCAAGGTATCATTTCTGTTCTATGCATTTGATGAATGTAACTTTTTAAGAAGAATAGCAATCTAAAAAATCTAACAAAAGCTTACAGAGGGCACTCATCTTCAAATATGTTTCTTCACACATTAATATGAACAACATTCATCTTGCATGCATCCCTTTGAATCCAAACCCATTCACCCAGTTGTGTATGAATAGCAAATAATAAGGTGGTAACCAGTATCACACAAGAGCATATGTTCACTGATACTATGTTGTGATAGTCAACTAACTCTAAGCTAATTCATTTAACCAAACTCTTAAATTTCTAAATCATCTATCACTACAGTATCATGCACCAATTTTGAGGCAGGCTGGGACGTCTTGTGGCACGTTTGGTTTTATTTGTACGGATATCCCAAAAGTTGTTTAAGCTCCCAGTTATCTCAGAATAGAACTTGATGTAACACATTAAAACACTGGTCCAGCTTTTCTGACTTCTTGCCAACAGCCAATACCAGTTGCTTTCTAATGAAGAAGGAAGCTGCCATTGCTGGCAACATCTGAAAGTCATGAATAGAGATGTTTGGGGTGAAAAAATACAGACACACCTTTTAATGGGAGTTATAGTTTTATCTATTTACCCAGGTTTTTGCTGGATGGGGAAGGAGATTAAGTCTAGCTTAATATAGAGCACTTTTCACTTCATCTGTCTTGTTTTAGGACCTGTGTGCACTTAGATATTTTGTATGTGTGCCTAGAAGTGGGAACTGAAAAATAAACTCTATGCAAGTACTTTGGACTTGGCGAGTCTGTGGGAGGGAGAGAGTGGAAAAATGCTAGGTACTTGGTGTTTGGAAAGCAGCAGTGTCTTCTATCCAGGGACATTTGGCCGATATCCTTTTTAATATACCTTCTCTGCTACACAGTGTTGTTTGGAGGCAGGAGGGGTACTTTTCCTGATGTCCATAGACCATTAACTGAAGTAGGGGACTAGAAAGTGCCTCTTGTAGCTTGCATAACTCTAAATGTTGTTATTGGTCATAAAATTATCCTCTCCTTTATTTAGTGCCAGCTACAATATTTGACTCCTCCTGCAGGACAAAAATTTACATACGCTAACTATGTACTGAGATGAGAGAAGAAGTATTTATTTTTATTTGATCTATTAACTTCTCCTGGTGAGTTCTTTTTTTCATGTTATCAGACAGGCTAAAGAAGAGGAGACTGATCACCTCTCACTACAGCCTGTATAATCCTAAATACCTCCTACACCGCAGGCTAAAGAATCATTGGTTTTGAAATCTTTTTGCAAATGGAAAGTCTATAAATGTGATGCAGTATAAAAATCCTCATTGGCAGGGAGCAACCATTTGGGCACAGAATGTCTAGAGAATAAAGCCAAATGCAATACGTTAGATTTCTTGGCTGTTAATGTACTTGCCTACAGTAGCACTTTCATATAAAGATTCATGCAACAGCTGTGGGATTGTCCCAGAGCATGCAGTGCTTGTACTTTCAGGGGCCTCCAGGGGCTCTCACTGCTGAACTTCAGAGTGGGCACCTACACTTCATTAGCCAGAACAAAAAAACAAAGGGCATCCCAAAAAGAGCCTTTAATTAATGAGCATATTACTGTGGTCCCCTCACTCCTTTTTTTCCTCTTTCATCTCCTGCTTCTTTTGCTCTGCCTTTAAGGCTATTTTACAGTCTGGTCCTCCAAAGACCCCTGTACTTCCCTCGCCTACATAATCCACAGTGTTATTTTTCCTTTGCCAGTATCATGGAGGTTTTCTGATGATGAGGATGCAGGAACCTATGAGTATTTGCCTAAGTTTTGTAAACTCTGGTTTAGCAAAATCCCATGAGGTGCCATTAGGAGAACCTCATGAAAACACTGTGTCTTATGGGATTTGGCAGAGAAGCGGATGACACCTTGCACTTGCCTGGTTCAGAAACAAACATGTTAATTTTAGTTTTGAAATCAAACTCACCTCTTTCTTTTCATTTGCTCACATCCTGTCCCCCTTGATTGAAATTACTCTTAACGGCCCTTCATTCACATGAGAGGTGGGCCCAATCTGCAAGGTTCAAATCTGAATGCAGAGCCAAACTTTTTTGAATCTCAGTTGTATTTGGATTTGGGGGTTGTTTTGTTCTGTTACCATGGCTGTGTTAGTGCACAAATCTGGATTTTCCCCAAGTGTGTTAGGTTCCTATGAAGGCGGCTTTATTGTTTTTAGTTCATATTTCTTGACCTGTTTCCTTTTACAATTGTTCCTGGTTTGTACAACTCTCCACCTTTACCCTTTCTACCTTGTTTTGGGAAATATCAGCCCCTCTCTGTTTCCTGTTCAAATAGAGGCATCCATAGCAGCATCCAGCTTTGCTAATTGGCAAAGCTACCTCTGCTCACTGCCTTTTCCCCCCCGTCGTATCTGAAGACACCCTTTCCAGCCATTTCGGAGTTTGCCCTGCAACACATTCCTTTGCTGAAGTGACCCTGTGAATCTGTGTGCATCAGGCCCTGCCCTTGTCTGTTACTTTCTTTGTTATGCCACTCTCTGGAGCCTTCTTCATTACTGCTCTGATGATTTCTATAACAGACTCAGTTCTGTGCACTATAGTCTCTAGAAATTTTGACCGAGATCTGAATTTCCCTAAGGAATCTGTGTTCAGATCTAAAAATGCGGCTTAGGCCACTGTAAAGATGGAGCCCAACTGCAAAGTTTGGATACTGGTTCAAACTCCCCCAAATCTAGGAGCTGAATGTAGCTACCAGGTGCAGATCTGAACTGCAACTTTCCCAAATTTTGCAAATGTTTCTGATCAGGGGTTTGAGTTGCAATCTCTCATAATTTCTTTCTAAACCCCTGGGGAGTTGCCCTTTCCTAAAAGCTAGACAGAGTCCAAAGGAACACCCTCCTTCAAAAACAAACACCTGCTAAAGGAGTTTTATCAGTAAATGTTGTTTCTCTATCAGTCCCACATACAAAAGCCTGGCTCGTGCTCTCCCGCTCAGCAGTTGCTGTATGTATTTCTTTTCTCCTCGCTAGACTGGGAGCACTTTCTGCCAAACACAGAAGGGCTTTGTGAGGAGGGGAACAGCTCAAACTCTTACAGCTAGTAAAATTCACACTGCCTCCCTCTCAGACCTGGACGCGAACCACCTCTGGTGTTTTACTCTCTCCACAAAAATAGGTCTGTCTAATAAGGTCCAGTAGCCCCCTCTTTCATCTAGTCTCCTTCACAATAAGGAGCTAATCGACACTTTCATTAGCAGAGCGTGGAGAAGAGCCTGTAATCAGTCGCTTTCCAAAGGGAACTGAAAATTTCAGCCAAGAGTTTTCAAAAGAGACGAGTGAGTGACAGGAATTGATATTGCCTCCCTCTGCCCTCCCACTTCCCCTTTGGTAATTCCCCAAGATGCACTCACTTGAAGGTTGATGATTTCCCCTTCTAATGCCATCCTTTTGCCCTTAGATCTCTTCCTCAGCCCACTGCAGACTGCACAGTAACGTGGGACTCTTCAGTCTCAGGGACTCTCTAACGTTTCTTTTGGGTAGGAGAGCACAGCTGCTGAAACAGACCTGCTATTCATACGCCTGATGCGAGACGCCCGTCTTGGCACAAGTGTACGGGGGAGGAAGGGGGTGGCATACAAATTCTTTGTCTTCAAGATGCTGAATGGTCCATGGAATAAACATCCCTCTTAAATTGGATATGACAGTTTTGTTCAGTATGTCTCGCTCTCTCCATAAACTCCCTGGATCCAGCTGAGCCCTGTGAGATCACTCAAGCTGGAATTCTGTGATGCAGCTAGCGTACCATAGGGGTCATGGTACAGATTGTACAAAGTATTTAGCAACCATCCTGAACCCTCTCTGTAGCCACAGAGCCCCTGTGTTCACATCAGGGCTACCATATGAAGATGATGTGGAAACTAGTGGCTGAGGAGGTTAGGGCCAGAAAGTCTTTTTCCTTTGCTGTTGTTTTACATCACAGAAAAGCATTAGAGAAAGCTGAGATAGAATTTCCATTCTAAATCCATTTTAAGTTACTTCTTACTTTCCCAACCGAGAAAAAAGTCGTTTGGGATGGGAATTTTTATCCCTGGTCTCCCAGCCCCTAATGAGGTTCTCTTTTAATTGATAGGTGAGAAGGGACCAAAAATTGCTTTAGAATGGAAATGTACGCAGCCAAAATCAAGTCACGAATCATGAAGTTAATACAAGTGGGATTCTCAACTAGTGAACATCCACATAGCCCTATTGACTTCAATGTAGCTATGAAACTTTACAGCAATCAAGGATTGGGTGGACATGTTTTGTCCTTTGAAGGGCAACTTCACCAATCAATGAGAACAGCATTGAAAGTTCTATCTTTACGGAAGGAAACTCTCTTGTTAAGAAGCGTGCTCTGCAGTATGCGTGTAGTTACCCGGTGTTTACCCTTTTCTGTGTCTCCACGTCTGTGGAGGAGTCTCTCTCGGGGGAATCTGCCCTTGTACTGATATGTCTCAGGAGAAGGTCCAGTTTGACAATGCTAATGCTTAGCAGTTCTGTGGCACCGTTTCAAGAAATTAATGTATTTAGCCTCACAAAAGTCTTGTAAAGTAGGTTGTATTATTCACATTGTAAAGATGTATTATCTGAGGCACAGAGGTACGTGTTAGTGGCAGGCTTGAGGTCACACGAAAAGTCTCTGGCGGAGTGAGGACTAAAGCCCAGATCATTTGACTTTCAGTTCTGTGGCTTATCTACATGAGCAACTTTCGTCCCATCATTTGGCATATAGTTAATGTAGTTTCTGTATGAAAGCATGAAAAAGCAAGCAGCTGGCAAAGCTGCTGTAATGTATTTCTGAAATGGTAAGAAAAAAACATTTTGGTTCTCTTAAAAGGTGACCACTGTTTACATAAAAGCCTTATCTGACATCCATTTGAAATTCACCTGTCCATCGCATGCATTCATGTACAATTCATCAGCCTCATTGGCATAGAAGTCAGTGACTATTACTTATAACGTGTGAGGCCTGGGTTGGGGTCAGAATGCAGGCTTCTGAGTCCTAATCTACATAAGGCTGTTATGACAGTAGCTTCCCATTTAATTTTTTAAATTCTGTGTAAGAAATTTTGAAAACAAAGTATAGCAATTTCCTTTTCTTATTTACATGTTAGGATTGAAATCTCAGTATTGCCTACCAGTTTCCCTACAAAGGTACAACTGCAGAGGCACTAATACAAAGAATGACCTGTTCTAAATTACTTTTCTAAAGCTGTCTATAATAAGATACCACAACTCAGATTATATATAGGTGCAGTGTAATAATGAATAATTTATATACCTAGTGTTTACCACATCTTTCAAACCTACTCCTGAAAGCTGAGGAGGACTTGTGCTATACTTGATCTTTGTGAGTTGGATCTACAGGGAAAGACGCAAGAGTTCTTGACAAAGATATGCTGTCCTTAGGTATCTTGCCTGTATCATGGTAGGCCCAAAATATTCTGTGGTGAGAAGTGAATTAAATATCTAGCTATTAATACTGAGCTAATTTCAGACAAGACCACCAAATATATAACACAGGGCCTTTTAAACCAGCTTCTCTCAAGCACTTATCTAAGTGTTATGCTGAAACTGTTGGCATATTCTCCAGAGAGATGTCCCAAAGAATAATATCCTTATGCCGTGTTTTCATAAAATCCAGAGTAATTAAGCAAGACCTACTGTAACCCTGTGTCCTTCCAAACAAGCAAAACTAAATCAAATCATGTTCCCCATTCCCTCTCCCAAGATAGCATGAAAGAGTCTTTTTCTGCAGAAGCATATTAGTAGTAATGACTCTATGCAGGTTCTCTGAGGCCATCTGGACTCAAATGCATTAAAATGATATAATTTCAAACAAAAAAATTGATCTTGGAGATTATTTTGTATGTCCTATTAATAGCAAAGCGATAAGTCTAAATCTGCATGAAAATAGCAAAATGGGTTTGTTTCCATTTAACTCTCTGAACTGCCAAGGGAAGACGAAAGTCCTCAAATGAAAAATCCCAGTGTTGACAGAAAAGGTGTTCTGATCACTCCTGATTGCAAAGAAGAGTTAATATGTTTTTTGAATTAATTAGTAGAGAGAAAGGTGGGTGAAGTAATATTCTTAATTGGATCAATTTCTGCTGATGAAACAGACAATTTTTCAAGCTCTTCAGCTTTTCATCATGACCAGTAGGGCTATAGTACTGCAAACATATAACAATCATTAACTGTCACAACCAGAATCTGCCATCGCCTTGGTTGGAAAGTGCTCATTAGGGCCCATAAAGTGCTGCACAGAGTGCAGGCAAGACAAGAGATGTCCAGAGTTGGTTATTGGTGTAACAAATGATTGAACAGAGTAAAACTGAGTAATTGTTATATGCACATGAGGATGTGAAAGGGAGTTTGATGGGAAAAGAATCTCTAGAGAGAAGAGAGCAGTACAAGGTGACTGCAGAGCTATTGGCTGTAGAAGGCAGCTTGTACCTAGCTCTTGTTCTAGGGGGTGAGAGTGCAAAGCAGCCTCTTCCCTTTGTTCCCTGAGTTTTTACACAGGGCCCAGGTACAATGGGAGTTTTTGCTCTTAAGGTTCTACTACCACTAAGGATGCTAGCCTCTGCAATGGAACTGGATAAGAAGATAGAGCCATGAACTTGTTCCCTCAGCACCAGTCATCAGAAATTGCTGGTCGCGGAGGGGACTCCACTCTGTCTTAAGGGGAGATATAGAAACAGATTCCCTGGGAGAGCTAAGATGCATCACCGTGCTCCAAAGGAACTTTGGTCTTGTGACTTGGTTAAGAGGAGCATTTGCAGGGTGGTATTCTCAACCTTTCCCAGATCATGACCTTGTATTACGAGAGAATATATTTTTGAGATTCTCCCTCCAACAGTTTCAGGAAACTTTTTCAAACTAGTCAGAAAGAAAGGGAGGAAGGCTATGACCCATTTGTAATCCTCCTTGGAACACTGCAACCCTTCCCACCAGCCTGCAGACTGATATCCCATGTTGTAGGGCTTACTAGAGAGCCTAAATTTTCCAAAAGTACCTAAGCAATCTTGGAGCCTGAGTCCCATTTTCAAAATTGACTTAGGAATTTAGAAACCTTTGTTCCACTGCCTCTCCATGAGATTCAGGCTTCTAAGGCCTGATCAATACTACAAAAGCTCACTTCCCTGAAGAATCAAAACAAAAAGCAGTCAAGTAGCACTTTGAAGACCAGCAAAATAATTTATTAGGTGATGAGCTTTCGTGCGACAAACCCACTTCTCCAGACCATAGCCAGACCAGAACAGACTCAATATTTAAGGAACAGAGAACTAAACAGTAATCAAGGAGGACAAATCAGAAAAAATGATCAAGGTGAGCAAATCAGAGAGTGGAGGGGTGGCGGGGCGGGGGGAAGGTCAAGATTTGCTCACCTTGATCATTTTTTCTGATTTGTCCTCCTTGATTACTGTTTGGTTCTCTGTGCCTTAAATATTGAGTCTGTTCTGGTCTGGCTATGGTCTGAAGAAGTGGGTCTGTCCCACGAAAGCTCACCTAATAAACTATTTTGCTGGCCTTTAAAGTGCTACTTGACTGCTTTTTGTTTTGATAGCGTATAGACTAGCACGGCTTCCTCTCTGTTCCCTGAACAATGTAATTAATCCAAACAAAATACATTTATTTTAATTTCTGCAGAATTAAATTTTTATTTTAGTTTTGTGGTGCACTATAAACAAAGTGAGAAAAAGATACAGATAGGTCAGGCTACAGGAGGTCAGACCCCAGTTACTAGATAGATCTCGTTACTAAATGACTACCGAAATTCTCAGGAAAACGTTGCAATCTTGTTTTGTTTCAGTTTTCACCTGAAGAGTTCAGAAAGGTGAAATTGTGATGAGTATGGGGAACTATATCTTGGTGAACCCTCAGCGCTTTGATGTCAGATTGTTTATAATCTTTCCTGGGCCATCACCATGGGAAATGGGAATTCAAGAGGCTGATCCAGCCCCCACTTCATGCTGACATTAGAACCACGCCGTTGTCCAGAGAGGGATATCACTCAAGAAATAGACAAAATGTTGCCACCCTGGGTGTTTTGAGAAGTGGGCAAAGACTTCTGCTTGGCTCAAGCTGGAGTACTTCATGCTATCATTTGTAGACTCCATACACTACACCTTCCATAGGCTACATGTGTACTAGAACTTGTAGCTGAATGTTTCAGCTGGTTCTTTCACTTAAAAACTGAGTAACAAACCATTTGAGCTTCTGGTTTGTGGGGCTATGACTGGACTGAGTTATTGATTCTTCAGTTCAAACTGGAAATCAGTAGAGACCAATAAAGGTTTCTAATCAAGCTGGTGGAAAATTTAAAAGGCAAAATACAAATACCTGTGAGGGGAAGGGAGGCTGCCATTTGCAAGATGAAGTCTTCAGTCTCTGAGTAAGTTGGCGCAATGGCCCTCAGTCAGACAGAGATAGGTGCCTCTGTGTTAGAGAAGGAGAAAGGAATGAAGAAGCTGGGGAGAGAAAGAACCTGTAAAGATGAATGATAAAATTAAAGGTAGGACAAATCTAAGAGAATGTTTCAGTTGTTCTCATGCCTGAGATCTTATTCTTCTGTGTTTATTATATTGAACCACAAATTCTTCCTTTGCATACCTATTTCCCACCCTGAAAACTGTACAGAGTCCACCTGCTTATAGTTACTAGCTACCTTACAGTTACCAACAACTTAGCCTTTTGACAGCCATGAGAAACCCTCCTCTTCTGACCCTCCAAACATTCAAAAGAACTTTTGCTTCAATAGGATCTCTGGACCTAAAAGCTTGCTGTTATTGCCATAAGGATAAATTCATCATTAGAATATTTCCATTGACTTCAATGCAATTACCAATTTAGCCCAGGTCTCACTCTGACCTTAAAAGCATTTCCTACCCTGCTGTGACTGGCAATGCTGACAACCATCCTCAAATGTGAGGGTGAGAGAAGGCCAGAGAACTAATCCCATGTGACACCCTCCCACACTTTTTTGCACTTTTCCTTCTTCCACGGGACTCCTATGAGCCTGTCTCTTGGGAAATGGTCAGAACAATGACCCACCCCCTGCACTTCCATTTGCACTCTCCTTCCAGTGTTCTCACATACAACCTCTTCTCCCCAAATCTCTGTGTGAGGGCAGGGCTAGCGCTGGGCACCTCTGAACACTGTGATCCGTTCTCATGGAATTCCATCTATGGGAAAAAAGACTTAACCTGGATATAGATTTCATGATTTTGAAGCAGTCCTTAGGTCTAAGAGTTGTTGATCATAGGGGGCGCCACTTTTCTATAGGCCATTTGGGGAGCCTACTTCTCCTCTCACAGGATCCAAATAACTCCCACTGACATCAGTGGCAGTTATTCCACTCTTCAGGAATGAAAGCCTCTTGATAGAACAGATAATTGGGTCCCTCATTCAGACTCTCATGCCTCCTTCCAATGGGCTTTCCTGAATGTGGGTTAGGAAAATGACAAGCACTGTAAGGGATTAAACCAACAATGAAGTTGCGAGGTAAACCTGAAAAAATAAGTTCATGGAATACCCATTGCTGAACTGACACAACTTTTTTAATTCCCAGGTGTAAAGTTTCCTGTTTGTCAGGGCCGGGGCACTCACTCCTGCAGCTTTAGGGAATCAACACTCACATCAGATTACCCTGTCAGGAATCCTAACTTGTGACTAGGTGACTGCTCCTGAAAGAGGGCCAAGCAGTCAGTCAGTAGATTAGGCCTTCTCGCCTAAGGGTTAGTGCTCACCCAGTTCCAAGTGTGGGACAAGTGATAGGGGGCCATATGCCTAGCCTGCTCCACCAAGTCCCAGCCCAGGTGCTGGAAGCAACAGGTGAGCCCATCAGAAGGCTGACAGGGAAAAATGGGGTCACTGCCTTACCGCCTGGCAACACAACAAGGACCAGTACATCATTTCCCTGGCCTACCTCCTCCAGGCATCTGGTGGGGCTGCTTCACAACCTCATTGGTCTGGGTCCCAGTTTCCTTGCCAGGTGGCCTGCTCTCCATTCCCTCTTCAGTTTGTCAGTCTCCCAGGGCAGCAGTTTGCCTTCTCTCCAGGCCAGCTCTAGAGAGTCATCACCCATCACAGAGAGTCATGGTTTCAGCTGGCAGTTCTGCTTTCTAGAAAGGACATATGGGGCCTGGCCTGATTCCAACTGAGCTGCAAAGCCCTGCTCTTCCTGCTTCACAGCTGCATTTCCTGCAAGGGGGACAGGGTAGGGTTAGCAGAGCCCAATAGAGTGATTTAACCTTTGCTGCAGCAGACTGAGACTACTGTGCTTCATTAAACCAGGTTAATGCCACTACAAGTTCCACCTCCGTGGTTTGGCATGGCTGGAACCTGACTGGTCCTGGACAAGAGAATTTGCTGGACCAGGGAAGGTTCCCTGCCACCTCTCCCAAGCCATGCCTCTCCCCCGCCCCCTCACCACTGGACTGCTCTTCTAACTTCTGCCAGGAAGCTAGCTCCGGCCCACACTGTGGAGGCTGCTGGAAAAAGCCGGCTCCAGCCCCAAACCTTCTAGGCTGCGGGGGAAAACTGGCTCTGGCCCTACCCCATGGGACTGTTGGGGAAAGCTAGCTCTGGCCCTGAAGGGGGCTTCCCCCAGCCCTGAGAGGCTGCTGGCAGATGGTAGCCCCAGCCCTGTGAACCTACACCTGGGGTGCTGGAGGGATGTGGGCTCTGCTGCAGCCCCCTCCCCAGGGCTGCAAGAGGATGCGGGCTGCACCCTCCTGCCTGGCTGTCTGATCTAGTGACATCCATAAAAAAGGGGAAGAAGGGTTCATTTGAAGATGGAGTTTACTTTCGAAAGAGCTGCATCCACACTGCTTTTCTTCATTCAAAAGAATATGCAAATGAGGCACCAGATATGTAAATCTGCACCTCATTTGCATGCCTCTTTTGAAAGAGGAATGCAGATGTAGACAAAGCCTAAGGCTACATCTACACAGCAGAGTTATTTCAAAATAACCCATTTTGGAATAGCTATTCTATTTCATAATAACACAGCTACACATAGGAATGCATTTTGAAATAGCACCCAGCTATTTCTAAATATCATGGTCTAACACATAGTCCATATTTAGAAATAGTGTCATTGGACACCATTATGGCTTATTTCGAAACAGCACTATTCCATGCCTTAACAGTGCTTATTTCAAAATAGGCATTATTCCTCCTGCAATGAAGTTTATGAAATTTGTAATAACATGCCTGCTAGTTTGAATTTATTTCAAACTAGCAAGCACTCAGTGTAGATGCTCACAAAGTTATTTCAGAATAATGGCTGCTATCTCAAAACAATTTTGCTGTAAGGCCATAGCCTAAGAGAATTATCTTGTTGTAAGTGAGTATGTTGAGGTAAGAGGAGTGTAAAATGGGAGAAAAAAAAAATCTTCCTATACAGCTCTGCACCTGGAACATTGGATTCAGTTTTAGACACCTCACTGCAATAAAAATATTGACAAGCTTCAAGCAACTGAGCAAAGAGTGACAAAAAGTAGTGGAAGGACTAATTTATTAAAAAACATTTAAAAGTTAAGTACGTAGGGCTTGGCTAAATAATGGTTAATGACTGATATAAAGGCCGTTGAAGACAATTGGCATAGAGTGCTGGAACAATATGTATAGGGGGGTTGCTGAGAGGCATTGAACCAAACTGTAAACCCCATATATAATGGAAACCACATCAAGTCACAGGTTGCTGCAGCTGATTTACACTAAGAGAACTGAAGTAATAGTAGTTAACATACATATTGCTGTATAGTAGCAAACTGTCCAGCTCAGAGACTCACTGTGCCAAGCATTGTACAGACGCATACAAAGTCCATTGAAAAGCTACAGTTGAAGAAACAGATCCACACGCTCTAAATAAATAAAAGTTAATGCAGATTTGAACAATAAGTTCTGGACTTCAGTTGCTTTTATGGTGCATTAACAATGGTGCACTTAATTTTAGGTTCAAATGTACTAAGAGATTGATTCTCCATTCAACCAGGCTACATCAGGTATAATTCTATTGAAATCAATAGTTACATAAGTATAAATCTGGTGTGAGGTGAGAATCTTCTCCTGTGTAGCCAAAGATTCCTTGCAGGTGTAAAGGAGAATGAATTCAATCCTGCAAAGTGCTAAGCACTTAGAGTCTGATCCAGCATGCGCTTAATTTTAAATACCTAAGTAGCCCCTTTAAATCCAGTGGGGATAAATGATCCCTTCTCTGGACCAGGGCCAGACTGCTCCAAACCTTGTAGGACTGAGACCCAAATGAGTATGGAAGCTGAGTTGCATGTGCCTAAGTATATCTGAGCACAAATTAACACATGTGCTCCTCATAGATGAATGGGCATAAAGATAGCTGTTTAAAAGACCAGAGGCATCCTCATTTCAGACAGGAGTACTGACCTCAAACCTCCATAGGAGGCTAGTCCCTGCAAACATTACCACTGCACATATTCAGCACCTTTTTCAATCAGATCCAGGATGTGAATTAATGGAAACTGATAACCAGAGAGCATCAACGGTCATATTCATCTGTGTATCCCAAGTCGGAAATTACGTTTCTGACTGTAACGACAGGCAATTGCTAAAGCATTGTTCCTTTAATTAGTCTTTTGGGATGAAAGATGTTTAGAATAACTTCTTGTAGCACTGATGATCATTCAGCGAGCAGGACTAACTAAGTATTATTAGGCCAGTTTTTGTTTTCATTTACTTTGTTGTAAATTTGAAATAACTTAGTAGGTTTCAGTGGAGATTCTCCAAATTTACATTGGTACAGCTGAGATCTGAATCTAGTCCAGTGAATATGTTGAAGTAAGCCAAATCCTGCTCTCTACTGCACCTGTGAAATCCCATCACAATTACGAAATAGACACCTTTCTCTGAGCATGCATGAAAGGCGCCACTGCTGGGTCAGTGTGACAACTGCCAGCAGGGACACACCAGGGACTGAGTTAAAAAAAAACACGAGCCGCTACAACACAAGCTAACATAGCAAGACTATTGAACTGGAGACTATAACAAAGTCATATCTTCTGCAGATAAGCCCAGTGGGATGACCTGTAACATATTACATCAGCCTATCCGTTCCTCCAGTGTGTGTGTGTGTGTGTGTGTGTGTGTGTGTGTGTGTGTGTAAACTGAAAAAAATTGCCATCCGTTTTGTCTCCCACATCAAAACCAATGTATAGCTACGTCTACACGTGAATGCTACATCGAAATAGCTTATTTCTATGTAGCGACATCGAAATAAGCTATTTCGATGAATAACGTCTACACATCCTCCAGGGCTGGTGCCGTCGACGTTGGGCAGCACCACGTCGAAGTAGGTGCTGCAGGGGAGCGTCTAAACTCCAAAGCGGCCCACATCGAAATAAGGGTGCCAGGAACAGCTGCAGACAGGGTCACAGGGCGGACTAGCACTTCCGGAGCAACAGCTAGCCGCTCCCTTAAAGGGCCCCTCCCAGACACACTCAGCCTGCACAGCACACGGTCTGCAAAGCCACAAGCACACACACCCCATGAAGCACCATGGACCCCCAGCAGCAGCAGCAGCAGCAGCAGCAGGCAGAGGTCCACACAGCCTCCCCTGCAGGAGCAGTGCTCGCCCTGCTCGATGCCATGCAGGAGGCAGCTGATCACCTTTTATTCACAGAAGAAGAAGAGGAGCTGCCCCCAGGGGAGGAGGAAGCAGCCCCAGACCCTGCTGTCCTCCGCCCCCCCGCCCCCCCCGCCGCACATGCCGCCAGCTGTGGAGCTACCCCACGAGCACTGACTGGTGGGAGCGGCTGGTGCTCGGTGAGTGGGACAATGAGTGCTGGCTCCAGAACTTTTGCATGAGCCGGCAGACATTCCTGGAGCTCTGCCAGTGGCTCACCCCTGCACTGAGGCACCAGGACACCTTCATGCGGCGTGCCCTCACTGTGGAGAAACGGGTCGGCATCGCTGTCTGGAAGCTGGCCACTCCAGACAGCTACCGATCCGTGGGGCAGCAGTTTGGTGTGGGCAAGGCCACTGTCGCGGCTGTCCTCATGGAGGTAAGAGGACCCACGAGGAGGGAGGGGAGCCCTGGGGTGGAGGGCAGCCCTGCGGGGGGGAGGGCAGCCTTGTGGGGAGGGAGTCCTGGGCGGGGGAGGGCCAGACACACCCTGCACACCCCTCACTGGTGCTCTCCCATGTCCTTCCCCTGCAGGTCGTCCGCACCATCAATGCCCTGCTCCTTCACAGGCTCGTGCGGCTTGGGGACCCGGATGCTGCCATTGCGGGGTTTGCCAGCCTGGGCTTCCCAAATTGCTTCGGGGCTCTGGATGGGACCCATATCCCCATCCGTGCTCCAGAGCACAGCGGAGGATGCTTTCTGAACAGGAAGGGCTACCATTCTGTGGTCCTCCAGGCCTTGGTGGACAGCCGGGGCTGCTTCCTGGACATTTATGTCGGGTGGCCTGGCAGCACCCACGACGCCCGGGAATTCGGGTCTGTGTCGCCGGCTGGAGGCGGGGACCTACATCCCCCAGCGGGAGATCCCTGTGGGGGACACCACCATGCCCCTCTGTGTAGTTGCAGACGCGGCGTACCCCCTCCGGCCCTGGCTCATGCACCCTTACACAGGCCATCTGTCAGCCAGCGAGGAGCGGTTGAACACGCGCTTGAACCATGCACGCCAGGTGGTTGAGCGCACTTTTGGCCACCTCAAAGGGCGCTGGAGGTGTCTCCTCACCCACCTTGATGCAGGCCCCACCAACATCCCCCAGATTGTGGGCACGTGCAGCGCACTCCACAACCTGGTCAAGAGCAAGGGGGAGGCATTCTTTCAGGGCTGGGCTGTGGATGCTGGCAGGGCTGACATGCAGCCACCCGCTGCCTCCAGTCGCCAGGTGGACCCCGAGGGGATCCGGGTCCGGGAGGCCCTGCGGGCCCATTTCGACCAGGCCGCGGGGTGAACACTGGCAGTCCCCTCACTGCACCCCTCCATCCTCCACAACACTTCCTGCCCCCACGCCCACACCACAGAGTACCCAAGAGCACACCCTCCCCACACTTTTCTTGCAAATAAAAATAGACCTGTTGTTTTTGAAACCAAAACCAGTGATTTTTCTTATTATTAATAATACAAATAAATATATATATATATATATAGCAGAACAAAAGGGGGAACTATTTACATGGGGGGCAGGTACCATATAACAGAGCAGGGATGTAACACAAACTATATACAACAAATAGGTATGATGGGGGATATGTACAAAGGGGGGTGGGCCACATCCTGGGCCCTGCACCCCTCTACTGTCCAGCGCCCGGGGTTGGCGGGCGCGACCCTCACCTCGGCCTGAGCCCTGGCCAAGGCTGGCTGGGGGCCGGGCGAACCAGCAGGTATGGCTGGCGGGTGTCAGCAGGCCCCAGGTCCCCCTCGGCGGGAGGCCCCAGGCTGGCAGACGGTGGTGGGATGGTGGTTGGAGCGGCGGGTGGAGCGGGCAGGGCGGGCAGAGCGGCGGGTGGCACGGCATGGGGGGGCCAGGTTGTCCACTATGCGGTCGAAGGTGCGCATGAAGGCCCCCCATGCCTCCTGGCGCCAGGCCAGCGCTCGCTCCTGGAGCTCCAGCCACCACTCCTCCACCCGCAAGTGCCACTCCAACACCTCCAGCTGACACCGGAGGGTCGCAAGCAGCTGGGGGTCCATTGCTGTCCTCTGGTGGTGGCTCCTCCTCTGGCGGCCTCGTCCTGGGGCTGGTTGGTGCTCCGCCGAGGGGATGGCCCCAGTGGGCTCTCCGGGACCACTGACACCTCGCCAGCGCTCTCCAGGCCCTCTGATGGTGCAGCTGCGGAACACAGGGGGGAAGAAGAGTGGAGACAGCCGTTAGTGTGGGCCCCAAGCTGTGGCCCTTGTCCCCCCACCCCTCTGCTGCTGGGTCCCCATCCCCGTCCCCGGGAGATGCTGCTGCTGCTGATGGGTGTCCCACCCCACCCTGGGGGACCCTAGGTTCCGCTCCCCCCATCCCCAGGGATGGGGCATGGCACTGTCTTGCTGGGGGGCAGGGGCTGATGCACTCTTCTGAGGGACATGCCACTGCTGTCCTTGGGGCCATGGTCATCTGGGCATGTGGAGGGCCCTGGTCATGTCTGTTGTCCCCGCCCCTTAACCCCGGGGGGTGTGCACCAGGGGGGTACATACCTGATGGTCTGCTCCCACAGTCGGGGGACACCCTCTGGGCAGACGCCCTGCTGGAGCTCCGGGATGGCAGCGCAATGTGGAGCCCCCCATCGCTGGAGGAGGATTCCCCCTCCTCCTCCTCTGGCATCCCAGGGGTGGGCTCCTGGGGAGGCCCCTGGGGTGCGGAGCTTGCCTCCGGGGCAGACTCTGCCTCCGGAGCCTGCTGGGGCTCGTTGGCCAAGGTGTCAAGAGTGACCGGCGGGGAGGAGATGTACCGGGGCCCAGGATGGACCTGCGCTCCCTGTAAAAGGGGCAAGTGGTGGGGGCGGCCCCAGATCGGCTGGCCGCATCCCGGGCCCAGGAGTAACCCTGCCGCAGCTCCTTCACCTTACTCCTGACATGATCAGGAGTGTGGGCAGGGTGACCCCGGGCAGCCAGGCCCTCGGCCAGCTGAGTGAACGCATCCGCGTTCCGCCTCTTGCTCCCCATTACCTGGAGCACCTCTTCCTCGCTCCAGAGCCCCAGCAGGTCCCGAAGCTCGGCCTCCATCCAGGAGGGGCCCTGCTGCCTTTTCCCGGGCTGGCTGCCAGGCTGGGAGCCCTGGCTCCCCTTGAGGGGGTTGCCCTGGGGTCGCTTGGGGGGCTGGTGGGAGGCCATCACTGCAGGGGTGGTGGCCTGGAGCTGCAGAGATGCTTGCAGGCTGGCCACGTGGCAGTGCTGCTGCCTGCATGTGCTCTCAGCTTCCTGCACAGGAACGCAGGGGGGTGGGGAGCTTTAAGGGGCCGCTGCATGCGGCGACCATAGAGCTCAGGGGCTGGAGAGAGCGTCTCTCAACCCCTCAGCTGATGGCCACCATGGCGGACCCTGCTCTTTCGATGTTGCGGGACGCGGATCGGCTACACATGCCCTACTTCGACGTTCAATGTCGAAGTAGGGCGCTATTCCCATCCCCTGATGGGGATAGCGACTTCGATGTCTCGCCGCCTTATGTCAATTTCAACTTCAAAATAGCGCCTGCCACGTGTAGACGTGGCAGGCGCTATTTCGAAGTTGGCGTGGCTACTTCGAAGTAGCCGGCACGTGTAGATGCGGCTTATAAGTTTTATTTGCCAGCAGAAGATTGATTAATCCTATTCCCAGGATTTGTGTAAATCACTCTGATATCACTTATGGAAACTGGTACAAAATGAGAAAAATCTTGTTCTCAGTGAACCTGTAAATGTATCTTTCATGATGCTCCCACTTTCTTTGTACTAGTTGGGGGATGGAGTTACAGTCTCCCAGGAAAATCTAGTGCCACACAAAGTGATGTTGGTATTCCAGTTGGTGGCCCTCTTTCTTGTGAATCAATATTGAGTTAATTCCTGGCAGACTGCTCCAGAAGGTTCCATCTTTCAGGTCTGTATTAAAACTAGGGCCCTGACTATTTACTGCAATTAAGTTTCCGATGATACTTTTTTCTGAAGAGCAGGGGTATCATTAATCTTGTTATCCCAACTAAATTCTAGATGAGTAATGAAATTCTGCCTGTCTAAAATTCCCTTTTAGTTTCACTTGGAAGACGGTATTCTCCACTTTAGTTTCACTTGGAAGACAGCATTCTGTTCAGTACTGCATAGTATTTCTGTTCAATATTTTCATCAGTGATTTAGACAATGGCACAGAGAGTAAACTTATAAAGTTTGTAGACAATAACAAGCTGGGGGCATTGCAAGTGCTTTGGATTAAAATTCAAAATGACGTGGATAAACTGGAGAAAAGGTCTGACATAAACAAGATGACGTTCAATAAGGAAAAATGCCACTCAAGAAGGAACAATCAGTTGCACACAACCAGAATGGGAAATGATTGTCTAGGAAGGAGCACTGCAGAAAGGGATCTGGGGGTCATAGTGGACCACAAGCTAAATATGAGTCAATGGTATAACATTGTTGCAAAGAAAGCAAACATGACTCAGGGATGTATTATCAGCAGAATTGTAAGCAAGACATGAGAAATAACTCTTCTGCTCTACTCTGCACTAGTTAGGCTGCAGCTAGAGTATTGAGTCCAGTTCCGGATGCTCCATTTCAAGAAAGATTTGGTAGACGTCCAGAGAAGAGCAATAAATATTATTGAAGGTCTAGAAAACTTGGCTTATGTAGGAAGATTGAAAATGATGGGCTTGTTTAATTTGGAGAAGAGAAGACAGAGAAGGAGACGTGATAACCATTTTCAAGTATTATTATGTGGAGCACAGAGAAAAAATAACCTCTGAAGATAGTACTAGGAGCAATGGGCTTAAACTGCAGCCAGGGAGGTTTAGGTTGGACATCAGAAAAACTTCTTAACTGTCAAGGTAGTTAAGTACTGGAATAAATTTTCTAGGAAGGTTGTAGACTCTCTATCATTGGAGATTTTTAAGATCAGTTTAGACAAATACCTTTCAGGGATGGTTTAGGCAGTGCTTAGTCGTGCCATCAGTGCAGAGGGCTGCATTAGGTGACCTCTCAAGGCCCCTTGCAGTCCTGTAATTCTATGCTTCTCCACTTTATGCCTAAAGCAATTTAGTAGCATTGCTATGCCCTGTTTAAAATACTGCCTTCCACCCCAAAGATGGCTGAATTTCAGTGGTGAGTGAAAATCTCTTTATAAATACACAGTTGGTAAAGTTTATTAAGTGCCTTGAGATCTTTGGATGAAAGGTACTATACACACCAGTGATTTTCTGGCAGAAGTGCTTATACAATCCTTGCAGAACAGGTGCAGTAGGAATTTTAGGAGTGCTGAGAATCCAAGAGCAGTCAGTCCTAGACCTGTAACAAGAAGCCCTTAGAGTGATTTTTTGTATTTCTCCTCTTTCTGATTTATGTCTATATTTTTTAAATTATGATGTTATTGAAACAATAAAATTAAAGAGTGTGATACTCTACTTGTGGAAAATACCAAATACGCAACCTAGGGAAACAAAGACCTCTCTTTAACCATAATATGGTTACAGAAAGAGCAGTGACAGCATAAACTTTCCTCCCTGCTACTCTACCAATGTGCCTCACCCCTAACTTGAAGCAGAGACTACCTCGAGGAACGAGGGAAGTTCAATGTACAAATGTTCAAGTTTCTTGAACTCTGGTGCAGTGATTACTGTGCCATAGGAATGTTAAAGATGTCATAAGATTGCACATATGGATACTTCAAAAGGTCTAAGATCTGTGATGTGGTATACAAACCCTATACTGGACAACACCAAGTGAATGAGTTATTGTGGTTTTAGTGGGTTCCACTGCACCAAACCTGTAAGAGATTGCAGAGTGGGAGGAAGGAGCTTTAAAAGAGAAAATGCAGCACAGCTGGTGGCAAACCAGAGGGGAGAACAGACCTGGAAGAAGGATGATGGGGGCCTGATGCTGAGCCACCTTTGTTGAGACTCTTTTCCACATTATTTTGGAAGGTTGTCTGGGGCCACAGCTTGAAAGAAGGCCTCTGAAGAAAGAGAGCCTTCGCCTATCCATGGAACAATTCATTTGTGCTAATTTGTTTTAATGGAAGGGGTGGATTGTCAATGGCTCAGCTGGAGGACTGAGATCCTTACAAGAGGTGTGGTAGAACACCCAGACGTAGCAGAACAGAGGCCTGAGTGAGTGCAGGGTCAGACCTGGGGAGTGAGCAATGTGATGGGTCCAGTCTACAAGGCACTAAAGTCAGAGGAAAAATCCTATTGACTTAAACAGGCATTGGACCAGGCCCTAGGCTTCCACTGGGGTTCCCAGCCTACAGCCTGTGGGCCATACATGGTCCACCATTTTTTAAGGCTGATGGCCTGCTTCAAACACTATGCTAATAACCAGTTTGTTAGCATTTTGTCATTATGCTTACATCATTTTAGTTCACACAAGTGTGTAAATACACAATACTGGACACAGAAATAAAAAACAATGTGTCTAAATCATACAAAAGAAGCTGAACTTAAAACATAACTCAGTACAGGTGACTTTATATTGTATTACAATACGTAGCATCGATTTGGTCCACACAAAATTGTGCGTAGGTTTATGTGGCCCTCCTGTGTAGTACAGTTGGGAACCACTGCCACCACACTATGTGATTATCAAATTTCTGGGCTCCAAGACCTTCCATTCCCAGAGGCTGGTCACATGTGTATTGTTGTCAACATTGTATTTCAAAACGAAGGAACTGTTTTTCTAGCACACCTATTCCATCCCTCCTTCCAAAATTTATTATTGGGAGGAGAGGTAGAGTGGGTGGGGTGCTACAAAAACAACCTCTTATGTTAATAATAATAATCACTACTCACCGACATTCACTGGGGTATTTCTTGCTGCTTTTTACAGCACTCAGCAACTCTGAATCTTGTTGCACAGAAATTTAAAAAAAAATGTGGGGGGTGGGGGGGACACATCCCTGTAATAAGAGACTGTTGGCAACTCTGTGATGTGTCAATAATTATATACTAGGTGAGAAGCACCCAGTACATTCCAATAAATAAATTCTTCCAGCTTTTAGCCACATAGCTCATGCTTGGATCATAGTGAATTTCAAACTTTGGAAGGTGCTAGACTGATAGCCCTGGACAGTGAAGTCCTCTCTTCATCCACAGAATAGTTACCACAACCAACACCAGAAGCTAACATCATACTGGCCCCTGATAACATGTCTTAACCATATGCAGAGTTCATATGCCATGGCCATTACATCCTCCTTGACCTCTCTGTTGAGAAAGACAACAAAGGTGCCAATTGCTTTTTGCAGTACAGCTGACCATTCAGAAGTGGACAGAGACCTGTGCTATAATGTTTTATTGTGACTTGTGCTCCAGAAATACTTTAAATAGATTATATTAGATAAAAACCTACAGAAGACATCTTAGAACATTAACTGTTTATTTTGGAACACACTAGGAATTTTGCTAAAAGAAATGGTTTTCGAAGGAAAAATATTCTATTTTTTATTGCCCATTAAAAACAATGTTATTTTAGGACAGAAAACCCTAACTTAAAGATTCCAAGAAATATGATAATAGAGTCATTCCACACAAATATTGCAATTTCATAGAAATACTAAGTACAACAATGACTATGTATGTTAGACATTTGTGATCCTATCACAGAGGTAGTCACTCTCTAGACTGTTCCAAGGTGTAGTCATTACATAGGACTCTATGACATAAGTAGGCAAAGGAGAATCACAATCTGTGTGTAACTTAATAGTAAGGGAATAGTTAACAGCTATGAGAAAGCTGGATTGTGAATGCCCATTCTGACAGGTCTGTCACTCATTTTGTTTCTTTAACTCTGAAGTAGGAATTAAAAAACCCAGATTTTAACCCCCCAACCACTTTATCCTGTCCCAATTTTGTTTTTCTGTAGGGCCAGGTCTACACTAAATGTAAAGATATGCAACTCCTGGTAGAGCTTCCATGCGGTCTCCACTGCAGGAGGTCAAGGGAAGTAAACACTTCTGTCAACTTCCCTTATTCCACACAAGGAGCAGAAGTAGTGGCGCCAACAGGGGTGCCTGTGAGTTCAGTTTAGTACTTCCCCACCAGACACACTAAATCGAACTCTGGAAGATCGACTGCAGCAGCACTGATCTGGCCCATAATGAAGACATACCTCAAGTTTATATATGAATTATTTTTGCATAAACAGTCCTTGTTTCCTTGAAAACTGGATTTGGAAATTTCTTTGTCAGGCAGCACAAGGATTCAAGCTAATGCAGCTTCCCATGAAACTGAAATTTTATTCTAGTCACATGTATATATAGGCTTGGGGAATTAAGCACCTTCCAGCCCTGAGAGCATGTAACCGCGCTGTTCTCTTTGAAAGGCTCCTGGTAATATGTTAGGCAATGCTGGGCTGAGGTGCAGGGTTGCAGTAGGGAGAAGAGAAAGAAAAAGATTGGAACTGCTTTCTCTTCACCAACTGCCAAGGGAAACAGGGTCCAGTGTTGGCCAGATGTTTGGCAGCTGAGATGGGACTAGTTATCTTCCCCCACCAATTAGGAAAGACATAAAAAAAAATTACCTTTCAGCGAGCATAAACCATAGGTGAGGAGGACGAAGGGAGGGTGATTTTCCACCTGGAAAAGGGAGATAGGGAGAACCTCCTTCCACTCAGTATCTGATGGGAGGTCAAGATGGAGCTCTTTCCATGGTTAGCTGGCTGTGTGGCAGGGGATAAGTCAGGTCTGCTTAGGGGAGATCTGAATTATACAAGTGGGCTTTTTTGAAATTGGAAGAGAGAAAAGGGAAGCTTCCCTCCCGCTTCAGGAGTATGACACACTTGCAGGGCCCTACCAAACTCACAGTCCATTTCAGTTAATTTCATCAGACTAAAAAAATATAAATTTAATTTTTGCTGCTATTTAAATGTGAAATTTCATAGCATTGTAACTATAGGGTCCTGACCCAAAGTGGAGCTGAGGGGGCCACAAGGTTATTTGGAGGGTTGCAGTACAGCTACCTTTATTTCTGCATTATTGCTTATGGGGTGCAGCCTGATAGGCAGGCACCTGGCCAACAGCTGACATTCTCTGGCTACCCAGCTCTGAAGGTAGCGCAGAATTAATGGTGGCAGTATCAACCTTCCTAATGCGACCTAGCAAACCCCCTGCAGCACACTTTTGGGTCAATACCTCCAATTTGAGAATGCTGATCTTTTCTGGGTGAAATATGTGCACCATAGGGCAAGAGCTCACAGAAGACCCAGGCCTGCAGACAGGATGTTTGGCATGGCAGGACAAGGGAACTCAGCAGTTCAAAAGTACTTGGGATCCTAGCTGGTGCCACTGCTACTTCAGCAGTGGCAGCAGCTGGCATACTGGGTCCTTTTAATTGCCACCAGAGCCCTTCACAGTCTGTGATGTGTTTATAATGGCCATGAATTTGGTCGGGTCCTACACGAGTATGCATTTTTGTATATGTAAAACTGAGTCACTCTGGGCTTTAAACCATCCCTGATGCCGATATGTTAGAGTGCTGGTTTAAACAACAGAAAAACATTTGAAAACTGAATGGAAGAAAAAAACCAGGAACTAAATGCAGCACCACTTTTAAAGAAATAATCACATTACAGTGGATATTTGTAGAACCCTACTTTCGAAATGTAGGATACCAAAAGCACTTTCAGGATCTGTGGCACTGAACCAATGAAATGCAGCCTCTGCTAGAACTGAGGGCAGCAGCCAATTCATCCATGGCATGTTGCACGTTAGATGGGAAGGAGAAATGTTGTTATATCTCACTGGGTGAAACTCATCTAGTAAGAAAAGTGTAGAGTGCCCTAGGCTTTGGTTTTGAAAGTCTAAAAGCACCCTGCACAGAAAACTGTGTGGGACTCTGTTTAGTTCAGACGATCATAGATCTGGGTGGAGCCTGCCAGGAATAGAACTTGCTGCTCCATAACTATGAAAACCTAAAAAACTCCCCACCTGCCTCTGCCAAAAAATAAAAAACTTCAATCATCCGTTAATTATATTTAAATATTTACTTCATATTTTAAATGCCTTTAACTTTATAAATGCATGATTCTTCTCTCACTTCTAATGTTAATCAGGAATCACACTGCAAAAGTCAGTGGTTTTTTACTGGTGTAAAAATGGTCTAAATATGAACCCTACATATTTTGTTTTTCTAGCAGCACTGGTATTTCCTATTCCTCCTCCTCCCCTCACCTTTTTACACTCATCTAATGTTTTATGTTATTCTTAAGTACACCAATAACAATATTGATCTCAGTATAGTACTGACAGATTAAAACAATAGGAAAACAGAGACAAAACGCTTCTTTTTTTTTTTTTTTTTTTGTCCTCTGTGTGGAAACTTTAGTATGAAAGTTGGCAGCTGATAATGAGGAATCCCACTGGGAGATCCCTGGAACACAGAGCTGTTTCAACAGTCTCATTGAAAGCTCATTGGCATAAATGAGTCTGTCAAACACAAGAGTTCCATGATTGTGGACAATATCTGTTTTTATGAGAAACTGTAATGAGCTAATTTTTCAGAAGAGATAAAAACAACTTGCAGCTGGGGAGTTATAGATAAAATTCTGGGAAAATGAGATACAGTAAAGAAAATGTTCATCCTTTAATAAATAAATTATAGAGTATTGTCACACATGGGCTGTGTCTATAATACCTCCCTACTTCAAAGGAAGGATGGTAAGTAGGGTGTCAGGAGATTATTAATGAAGTGCTGCACTGTATATGCAGCACTTCATTAAGCTAATTCTCCCCCGCGGCAACTTTGAAGTGTTAAACTTCAAAGTGTTGGCTCGCATGTAGCCACAGCTAACCCGTTGGTACTTCGAAGTGCCTGGGTAACTTCGAAGTCCCTTTACTCCTCAAAATCAGGAGAGAGAATTTGGCATTTGAACCAGAAGAGCTACAAACAAAATGGTGGTCCAGTCTGCTGTGGGGTGGTATGTATTTCAAACATTGTCTGCAAAATTAACATAAACTACAATAAAAGATCTTCAGAAATGCATTAAGAATTTTATAGACAAGAGCATGCAAAACAAAATTAAAGGGTAAAATTCTGTTCTCAGCTATACCTCTACAATCCCACTGGTTTCCATGGAGGTTTCGTTGTGAAACTAAGAGATGTTTTATCCCAAAAGAATATTGGGTGGGATTAACTGATGAATAGCAAAGGAGGGACATGTCCAGAAGGCATGACCACTGCTAAAATAAGAGAAGTGGCTACAGATACTGTACTTGGAAACTGTTGAGTCAGTAAAAACGAGACTAAATGTGTAGGCTGTTTTTTCCCCTTTGTTTAGAAGCTCCTTAAGGGAGACAGGAGGGGAATCAGATGTTTGAAAATTGATGACAAGTAGCTAGTAAGTTTGAGATATGCACAGTAGCTGAAATTCAATGAATTACAGCAAAAGAGTATTTCCAGTTAGATTTTCTAGTTTCTTGAAACCAGATAAAGCAAAAAGGGTGTCACCATAATTTTTCTCAAGTAGAAGCAAAGAACAGAATTGCCAGGTGGTGTAAGATGATCAATAAAGACTGAATGATGTCATAAATATGAGGAGTAGTTAGAGTTACAAAGGGAAATTTCAGGGAGTCAATCGACATAGTGATGGCTGGGATGACTCAGTTGGGCTTGATCCTGCTTAAAGCAATGGACTGGACTTGATGACCTTTTGAGGTCCCTTCCAGCTCTGTGATTCTATGATTCTATGACTAGACACCTGCAAAACAAGGATTCTATCCATGAAAAGGAAAAAAAAATCAGCCTAAAAACAGGCCAAAGTCAGACAATAACTTAATCAATGAACAAGAAAGAATGGCTGAAGGGAGGTCACCAGAAAGAAGCAAGAGGAAAGCTCTTCTATTTACCGCATTGTGAATAACCTGTTTTGAGGTGCCAATACTCGGCACCAGCACAAAAAAATCACTGTCTAAACCACTAATAATTTCTGTGGATCATATCTGAATCCTTTCTCTTTGTGATTTTTTTTTTTTGAGATTAGGACTCGTGACCAGAACTGAGCCTAGTGAGGATGTACCATCAATTTATATAAGAATATTTTCCAACTGATTCCTTCTGTATCCTAATATTTTGTTTGAAGTTTTAATACAACAGTGTACTGAATGGCTTTCACTGAACTGCCCACAATTACTATAACTGCAGGAAAAAAGATATAAAATGAGAACTGGAAAAGAGGGTAAAGTCAAACCCCAACCAAAAGAGAGGTTGTCACCTGGCATGAGGATGGCTGAGGGAATAGATAAAGATGTGGCTAACAGAGGCTTAAATTTGTTACTGGTAGATGGTGCCACTAGCTAACACCATCCATCACAAAGAACTCTGCCTTGTACAAGAAGGGACAGAAAGCAGCTTTCTGCAAGGAATGAGGAAGAGCTATAACCTCTCACCATCTGGAAATGTCTATGGAGCTAGAGGCCAACACTGTTGCAGGTGTTGTGAGATCTAATGTGATGCAGGAGGTCCTCTGCCACTGTTTTGCTTCTGAAGCAGCAAATGGGATGAAAAATACGAACTGACATCAAGATACAATGAGCTTGATTATCTTTGGAGTCTGTGTGTTCCAGAGAGATGCAGTAGCAGAAAGTTTGCAACCGCTGCTTCCTGAGGCCATCTGAAGTTGGCTAGCACACTGCACCAACAATGATCAGTGCTAGCCAAGGAGGGTCATGGCCAGTGCATTCAAGACACATGCTAATTCAGAATATTCCATTGTGCTGGGAGGGTTTTGCAGAGTCCTCACTACACTTTAAAGTCATGCTCTCCTAAGAAAACATCAGGGACTTAATTTGCCCACAGGCACTAGGGCTACAAATTGCATCCCTCTGCACCAGCAGTTATGAATCAGTCCAGTGGCTGCTGTGGGCAACAGATTGAGCAGGGCTGATGTTCGTCATCATATTTCCAATGATCTACAACATGAGGTTTGGCTATTTCATCATGCATGTGGAAGGGGTGGGGTCATGGAGCACATCTCTGACAGTATAATCACCAGTTATTTTCATACACCTCACATTGCCAATCATCAAAGCATTTAAGATAAACTGTCTTTTCCTTTGCTAGAATAATCAGAATGTCATCATTGATTTTATACAAAACACTGAGTACACGTTAATGAAATCTGACAAACCAAGACTCAGATAAGGATATAAGCTGTAGATTACTTTAGATGCAGACGTACTGTGTCCAGACAAACAGAATATTACATAAAAGATGAACTACTTGAGCAGCTGGGGAGAGGGTGCAGGAGTCAGTAGTTAGGGAGTAGGAAGTCTGGAGGGTGTGAAAAGCAGAAAGGAGCAGTTGTTAGACTGGAAGGCATTTAAGTGAGGCTCATGGAGGAAATGATCTGTTGTTATGCTCAGCTAAGATCTTGGTACAGGTTGAACCTCTCTAATCCAGCACTCTCTCGCCTGGTAACATCTGCAATCCAGCATGAATTTGGTAAGTCAGCCAGCCAGTTATCAGAGGTGTGGCCAAGTTTCATGTGGTCCCATAAAGTTTGTTTCCAGTCACCAGGCCTGGTTCTCTGTTCTGTGCTGTTATTTAGCTCTTATTTACCTCTAAATGTCTTCTGAGATTCCAGCAAGCAGTGGAAGTGTTGGCAATGCTGCTAGACAATATTGACCTCCCATGGCCCGGCAAATTTGTTTGGCACCAGTCAGGTCTCAAGGGTGCCAGACTAGAGAGGTTCAACATATATTCCATGGTATCATGAAAACTCTCAATCTTCTGTCCAGTAAATGAATGCAAACTTTTTATCATCATCTGCCGGATATAGATCTTACATTCCATGTACTATTGTACATATTATTAAAGTTATAATAATTTGCCTTCTTACACTGTGACAAGCAAACTGTATAAACAGGAAAAATTATAATGTAAATAAAAGTATTTCTGTTAGTTTCAATCCCTTTCTTTCATTTGCAGCCCCAGTCTCTAATTGTTCCCTTGTATTCTGTAAGCTGCCAGATGTCTCAGCAGCCTTCTTCTCTCCTTCCCTATCCTGGAGCTTTAACTCTTTCCTTTTTACCCTCTACAGGAATATTTTTCACTTGCCATCTTCTTCTCCTTTCACAATTTGCTACGAGGCGGTGCGTATTTGTCGTGCTTTGTCCCCTTAAACTGTCACTGATGGGATGTGGAGTCATCTTAGGGAGACGTTGGCATTTTCTCCTTTTGTGCGTTGGGCATCATTGTATTTGTATCAGTGGAAACTACTGGAAATTTAGAAGAAAAATAATTAAAGTTACACTAGGGTTGTGAGTTGTCCCAGTCTTGCAAGTTTGAAATGAAGCAGCCTCTGCACAGATAAAGTGGTACACCCTACATTACATACTTCAGTGTAAAAATACAATATATATACATACTCCTAAATATCATCAAGGTTGTAAGGCAAAATATTTTATTCTTATCTGGAGCACTTGAGAAGGAAGAAAAGGAACCAAACCACTAAACTAAACATACTTTCCTAAAATTTCTTAGTCCAATATTTTGTAACATATTTTGGAACATCTTACAAAATCTCTAAAGACCAGCTAAGTAAACTGAGCTGGCAACAACAGTCCACTTGCTTATGATGGTGATTACTCCCCTCTTCTGTTCAGGAGTACCTCCCATAATCTACACAGCTAAAATGATGATACGGTCTGATACCCTGGCAGAATGTTTCAGGACATCAGTTTTAAAGGAATACAAAGACTGAGCAGATTGCTCTTTCAATCCACTTTTGTGTGTGGACATGATCTGTCAACAGAAGTTTGGCTGGAAGATCTTTTCCAACAGTAACTTCCGTTGACAAACCTCTCTAGTGTAGACGCAGCCATAATGTGAGAATGGAATGGAAAAAAATTAAATTCAAGTTGCACTTTTTCTAAATTAAATACTTGTTCCAATACCGTTCACTTCCAGTTATGAGCTCATTCCATTGGTAGTGTTTGGGCCACTTGGTTCTGTTTATCACATTTTGTGCAAGTAATAAGTATGAATTTTTAATAGGCTTGAATGATGTATGTCTGTTATTTAAGCTTGCTTTTTTTTTTTAACTCAGCAGAATGTAGGCACTATTTTGGGGGGTGTTACTTGAAGGATGTCAGTTAATGGTGATTCCACTCCTATCTCTAGGGAAACTATTTCATAGCCAAATACATCAATCAGAAAGCTCTGCCTGATATTCTGCACACATGTTCCTTTTCATCCCATTGCTATTTCTTTGTAATATAATATAAATTAATCTACCCCACCTGCACCACACACACACACGCACACGCACACACACACACGTTCAACTGCCAGGTGGTTATCAGCTAAGGTGTACTCTTTCTAGTCCTCATAGAAATAGGTGGCACAAGTGGTGATTTGGTACAAAAACAAATGATTACAGAGCCTGAAAAAAAAGGGCTGAAGATGGGTTGGTACACGTGATATTTACAGAGATCTTCCTGAGCCACATACAAGTGAAAAAAAAGAGAAGATTGGTTAAGGGAAACCAATAAGTAATTATATTTGGTAATAATAAATAATATCTAGCTTTTTATATAGCAGTTTTATCAATAGATCTCATCGTGCTCCAAGAAGTTCAGCAATAATCCCACACACAGGAATAAAACAGCCACATAGTGACATACCATTTGTCATGTGGCATACTGAAAAGTATAGTGAAAAGACACTGAAAATTCAAATGCAAGAAATAATGGGGCTTTGTCAAGGGCTGGGTTCTCCATTTTGAATTTTTGTGAGAGAAGAAGAGCTTTGTCTTGGAATTTTGCACTGCATACAAGAACTCCTGCAACGCCTGAGTGCAGAATTTATACAATCTCAGTCTTTTGTGGTATGTCTGCTTCATTTTATGCAGCATGAATTTAGCTGGCACTGCAAGATCGTTTCTTGGAGGGTGACAAAAAGTCTTTTTTCACAGAGGCTGTTCTGAGGAGATCTATGCTGCAAATATGTTTCCAGGAGTACAAGATGTTTTTGAAATGTAATTTACCAGTAATACACTAGAAGTATTAATATTTGTGCCTAGTTACTGCAGAGTTAATTCTTTACCTGAAATTCACACCAAATAGCTCTCATTATGATCTGTATTGAGAATTGTTTGCTTACTGCTGTTTGGTTTCAGGGTTTTCAGGACTTTTAATATATTCCAAGAGTTTAAAATGACATTGACAGAGATTGCTGTGTATTTTAATCACAGCACTTGGAACAATGACAAAGAAATGTTACTGATGTCACCCATGTCCCCCACAAAGTTTTTGGGGTGTTTTATGGGTTTTTTTGTCTGTTTGTTTGTTTTGTTTTTTGTTTGCCTTCGTCTTCACTTAACAGTTTGTGGAGAGAAGCAGTTGAGGAGCGTGGCCATTGTTTTTAGAGAGCCGCTTTATGTGGTTTACAAAATGTCCTTTGCAATGAGAGACAGGAGAGAGCATAGGCTACAGGTAGAAGAAATGCTAAGGGCAGGTCTACATTAGCAGAGAAATTTGACCTGAGATATGCAACTCCAGCTACATGAATAGTACATTAGATCAACCCTCTTCACCGTCCCTGTAGTGGGAGGTAAATGGGAGAAACTCGCCCATCAATTTCCATTATTCTTCACAATTGTTTTTCTTTGTTTTGTTGTTCACAACTCTGAAGAGTACCAGGGTCAATGCAGATGCCCTGAACATTTGATTTGGTGCATCCCTACGAGACGGGCTAAACTGAACTGCAGAGAGTCAAGTTTCCCAGAGGTGCAGATGTGCCCTTAGAGAAATTCCTGACAATGGAATTAGTAGCCAGAGCGGGTATCGGATCAGTAGCACAAAAAGAGGTAGAAAGAAAGATGGAAATGTAGGAACAGAAAGATTTGGAAGGTAAGTTAAATTCTGGCCATTAGAATTGGAAATGGCAAATGATTATATTAAAATGTTTAAAATTAAAACCCTCTGGCATAAAGACAAGAAACAGATAATGGGTGAAATTAATAGAATGATGGAAACTATCAAATGTCTGGGGCTGGCATCACTAGCTCAAAGAGAAACCATCTGAGTTATTAAATGGAGAAGATTAACAGGAAAAAAGACAGGGGAAAATATGAAATAAAGAGGAAAGAGCCCAAAAAGTGTTCTAAGATAGTGCAAGGAAGTCTCAGGACTGAAAGAGCAGAAGCCCTTGTACTGATCATAGATGTGTTGATGTAGGAGGACGCGACTCCATGCAGGGTCATGTCCACCATCGGAAGAGAAGATTGCACACCCTAGTTCTGCCACTGATATGCTCTGGCTGAAAACAAAAAAGCCCAGCAATTGTCAGTCACCACTCCTCCCACTGTCTCAAGAGGAAAGTCACCCTATCGAGTTCAGATTCTTCCCACCCACCAGCTAAAACACATGCTAACTTGTCACAGTCCAGCGGTTTTCAAAGAACGAGACAGAAGAGACCATTACATCAAGGAATATTGTGCAGGCAATCTGATCTATTCTTTGCACTAAGTTATGTTAAAACTTGTGTAATCCAAGGAACACCTTGTGTTGAATTTAAACTCTTTCAATACTACATCTGTCTTAGAATAGTACAATTTACAGTATTTTTATAAATCGCTATAATAGCAGAAAAGACATATATTTCATATTGCCTGGTTTGTGATATTATTTGTATAGTTCTCTTCTTCATATGCTTCTGGGATAATTTTATTTATTTCATGAAAAGAGCTTAAAAGGAAAAGAGAATTAACATGTATGTTACAATTGTTATAACTCAGTTTCATCTGACTTGCAATGGTTTTACCATGGGTAAATATTATTTACTTCAATTCAACTACTACTGATTTATATTGGTTTATGTAAAAGGAAATACAGGTTGTGTGCGTGTATATATCTATATCTATATCTATATCTATATATATATATATCTCTTAGTGTGATGCTGCTGCTCTATTAATAGCAACCATGACATTTTCCATGTGTTGTCTTTGGCCAGAGGAGTGTTTTTATGGAAATGTTGAGACAAATTGGACAAGCTGTTTCTGAGATAAGGAATGCAGAAAACAATAGGTGTTATTTCATGATTGAAAATATGTCTACTTTTTGTCACATTTTATCTCAAAAATGGGTTGGTGTAGAAACTTCAGATTTATTTTAATCAAGTGTTCTTGATGAGATCTAGGGATGGCACTAATTAGGAGAGGACAGAATGTTTTGTTATTGAGTTATTCACTAGCAATTTGCTACATCCCTGAAACTCTGTCAGGGGACTGCCAAAGGTTTTGAAGCCCTGACAGTGGAACAACTAAATTCAGACACAATACTAATGGTCCAGTTAAGTCTGAGAACTGTGCCAAAGGTCTAACTTGTGCATGCACACCCTCACAGACACTTCCTCCAGATCCCTTCTGTCACATATAGATTTTTACAGGACTCATAAACATTACAAGAATTCTGGGAGACAGAGACAAGATTCTTTTCTTCATTCAGCTTTCACATGGTACAGTAGAAAGCAATGACTTTCTCAGTGAGTCAGCCACTGCTCTTTGATCTTTCCAGCCAGCTTTAGGTGCAGGTTAGAGCTGTTCATTCCAACATATACTAGCAGGTAATAATTCTTAGGGGCTGGTTTATACTGTTGAGGTTTTTAGCAGTGTACTTACTTAAACCTTTGTACTCTGCGTGGAGCTTAGGTCATCTACAAGTCCCCTCTACTTCACTCTGTCTTGGGAGAAAAAAACTGCAGCTGACTCCAGGAGTATCCCAGTTGTTGTCCTTCAATCTCGGTAGATCTTCTCCACATTGTCCAAAGTCTTCCTCTTTTGTGTTTTGCTTGTGGGTTCCATTTGAGAGTTTGATGGACTATGCTGGATGACGGTTTTCTGAGAGTGTGGCCTTGCCATCCCCACTTTCTTCCCTTGATTTGAATGTCATTTGAATGACAAGTGGTTCTTGTCCTGCTCTGTTCCAAAGCTCCTCATTTGTGACAAAGACTTGCCATTTGATATGGAGGATGTATCTCAGGCATCTGTTTACGAAGGGATTTGCAGACTTTTTAGTAAGCCAGGTCTCACATCCATACAAGAACTCGGGCCTGTGCCCGGCTGGAGGCGGGGACCTACGTCTCCCAGAGGGAGATCCCTGTGGGGGACACCACCATGCCCCTCTGCGTCGTCGCAGATGCGGCATACCCCCTCCGGCCCTGGCTCATGCACCCGTACACGGGCCATCTCTCTGCCAGCCAGGAGCGCTTCAACCAGCGCCTGAACCACGCGCGCCAGGTGGTGGAGCGCTCATTTGGCCGCCTCAAAGGGCGCTGGAGATGTCTCCTCACCCGCCTGGATGCGGGCCCCACCAACATCCCCCAGATTGTGGGTGCGTGCAGCGCCCTACACAATCTGGTGGAGAGCAAGGGGGAGGCCTTCTTTCAGGGCTGGGCTGTGGAGGCCGGCAGGGCCGACGTGCAGCCACCCACTGCCCCCAGTCGCCAGGTGGACCCCGAAGGGACCTGGGTCCAGGACGCCCTGCGGGCCCACTTCGATGAGGCTGCGGGGTGAACGCTGCCAGGCCCCCCACTGCCCCCCCCATCCTCCACAACACTCCCTGCCCCTACTCCCACACCACGGAGCACCCAACAGCACACCCCCCCCACTTTTCCTGGACAAATAAAAGCACGCACTTGTTTGTGAAATCAAACTTGTTTACTTTGAACTCTGTTCTAACTAATACTAACTACATATAGGAACTTCTAACTAACTTAAATATGAAATGTGTATGTATATATTAACAAAAAAAAAACAGGGATAACAAGGAAGGGGAGAACTATTTACATGGGGGGGGAAGGATCAGACTGTGCAAATCGGGGTCACAAATAAATAAATACAAACTATATACAAGGCCGAACAACAAAACAGTGGGGGGAATATATACAAGGGGGGGGGCCACATACTGGGCCCCATGCCCCTATAGTCCAGCACTGGGGGTGGGCGGCCGGGAGCCCCGCCTCAGCCGCAGCCCTGTCCGGGGCTGGCTGGGGGCCGGGCGGACCGGTAGATAGGGCCGGCGAGTGTCAGCTGGCCCCAGGTCTCCCTCGGCGGAATGGCCCTCGGTGGCGGGTGGCGGGGCGACGGCGGACGGCGTGGCAACGACAGGAGCAGCAGGTGGCGCGGCGGGTGGAGCATGCAGGGCGGGCGCAGCGGCAGCCGGCACGGCATGGGGGGCCAGGTAATCCGCTATGCGGTTAAAGGTCTCCATGTAGGCCCCCCATGCCTCTTGGTGCCAGGCCAGTGCCCGCTCCTGGAGGTGGAGGCGGCGTTGCTCCACCCGCAGACGCTGCTCCGCGACCTCCAGCTGCCGACGATGGATGTCCAGCAGCTGGGGGTCCGTCGCCGGCGTGCGGTGTTGCTGGGTCCGCCGTCTTGCCTGCCGTGGGGCCAGTCAGTCCTCCGCCGAGGGGCTGGCCTGGAGCGATGGCCCTGGAGCAGTTTCCGGGACCACTGAAGCCTCGCCAGTGCTCTCTGGTCCTTCCGATGGTGCAGCTGCGGAACACAGGAGGAGGGGAAGAAGAGTGGAGACAGCCATTAGTGTGGGCCCCGAGCTGTGGCCCTTGTCCCCCCACCCCTGTGCTGTAGGTTGCCCATCCCCATCCCCGGGAGATGCTGCTGTGATGGGGTTCAAGGGTCCCCCTGCACTGCACCCCGTCCCCTGTCGGGAGTGACTCTCACTTCACTCAGGAGGGTCTGACAGGAGAGGTTTCTTAGGCAACAGACGCCCAGTTTCTCCCAGAAGTGACAGTACAGCAGTCAGAGACAGTCCTTCCAACCCGTCCTGGGGAGAAGACCCTGAGGGGTGCCCCTCTGGGGTGTAGCTTTCCCCCTCCTCAGGCTGGCTGCCTTCCAGCTCTCCCTTCCCCTAGCCTCTACCTGCGGCCCCCGATTCAAAGCCAGCTCGGCTCCTCTCTCCTCTTTGTTCAGGGCAGAGGTGTAACCTGCCAGTTGTAGCCCCAGGATCATCCTTTGCCCCTGGGAGCTATTCAACTTGTTGCTCATATCTAGCCTGAGTCTCGCATTTGCACTTCCCATACTCCATCACATGCTGCTGCTGCTGCTGCTGCTGCTGCTGCTGGGTGTCCCACCCCCTCCTCCCGGGGGACCCTAGAGGTTCCGCTCCCCCCTGCCCCAGGGATGGGGCATGGCACTGTCGTACTAGGGGGGTCAGGGGCTGATGCACTCCTGTGAGGGACATAGCACTGCTGTCCTTGGGGCCATGGCCATCTGGGCATGTGGAGGGCCCTGGCCACATATCTATTACCCCTGCCCCTCAACCCCGGGGGTGTACACCAGGGCGGTACATACCTGTAGGTCTACTCCCACGGTCGGGGGACACCCGGGGGGCGGACGCGCGGCTGCTGCTCCTCGATGGCAGGAGGAGGATCTGGAGCCCCATCTCTGTGGAGGAGGAGTCCCCCTCCTCTTCCTCCTCCTGCTCCGGTGCCCCGGGGGTGGGCTCCAGGGGCGGCCCCCGGGGTGCAGGGCTTACCTCCGGGGTGGACTCCGGCTCCGGGGCCTGCTGGGGCTCCTCAGCCGAGGTGTCAAGCATGGCTGGAGGGGAGGAGGTGTGCCGGGGGCTCAGGATGTCCCTGAGCTCCCTGTAAAAGGGGCAAGTGACAGGGGCGGCCCCACATCGGCCAGCCGCATCCCAGGCCCGGGCGTAACCCTGCCGCAGCTCCTTGAATTTACTCCGGACGTGGTCCGGAGTGCGGGCAGGGTGACCCCGGGTGGCCAGGCCCTCGGCCAGCCGAGCGAATGCATCCGCGTTCCGCCTCTTGCTCCCCATTACCTGGAGCACCTCCTCCTCGCTCCAGAGCCCCAGCAGGTCACAAAGCTCGGCCTCCGTCCAGGAGGGACCCTGCTGCTGCTTCCCGGCCTGGCTCCTGCCCTGGCTGCCCTGGCTGCCCTGGCTACCCTGGCTCCCCTTCGGGGGGGTTCCCTCAGGGCGCTGGGGGGGCTGCCAGGCGGCTATGAGGTCCTTTGGGGGTCTCGGTGGCTGAAGATGAGCGTGCAGGCTAGCCGCGTGTAATCGCTGCTGCCTGCACACTCTCTCAGCTTTCTGCACAGAAAGGGAGGGGGTGGGGACCTTTAAGGGGCTGCTCCACGTGGCCACCATTGAGCTGAGGGGCTGGAGAGAGCGTCTCTCAACCCCTCAGCTGATGGCCGCCATGGAGGACCCCACAATTTCAACGTTGCGGGACGCGCAACGACTACACGGTCCCTACTTCGACGTTGAACGTCGAAGTAGGGCGCTATTCCCATCCCCTCATGGGGTTAGCGGCTTCGACGTCTCGCTGCCTAACGTCGATGTTAACATCGAAATAGCGCCCAACACGTGTAGCCGTGACGGGTGCTATTTCGAAGTTAGTGCTGCTACTTCGAAGTAGCGTGCACGTGTAGACACGGCTACTGTTGCAGGAGGAGTAAGGGATGCTTCAAAATAGCACATTATTTTGACATTTGGTGCTGTGTAGACAATGCCAAATGCTAAAATGGCCTATTTCAAATTTAGGGTACTGTGTAGACGTGGACGCAGAGTGCAGAATGCTCCAGTCTCCCTTTCTCCCTGCTCCTGACACCCAGCCTGTAAGACTCACACAGACAACAAGGAAAATGGATTAACTGACTCTACAGCAGAAACAATTAAATTAACGGTACACAAACTTTTGTAAAATTCACAAAACAGACAATATTTCTTTTAGTAACAGTGTTTTAAAAGTATCGGAGGGGTAGCCGTGTTAGTCTGGATCTGTCACAGCAACGAAGGGTCCTGTGGCACCTTATAGACTAACAGAACTTTTCTGTTAGTCTATAAGGTGCCACAGGACCCTTCCTTGCTGTTAGTGTTTTAAAAGCTTCCCAAAGAGAGAAGGAATGATCCAAGGTACTCACTAAAGATCTATGAAACTGTCCTGGTTCAAATGATCACGTGACATTTTTTCCATAATATCCGTACCTCATTAAAGGCTTGTTCTGATGAATTCCTGAGTGCTGCTATAAGATTCTGAGTACTTGTAACTCCTGGTTTCAATGGGACTTGAGAGCACTCAGTTCCCCTCAGGAATGTTCAGCATCTTTCAGGAATGCTGAGCATCTTCCAGTATTACAGCCAGGACAGATAGTATAGAAAAAGATTCAGGATTTTCACTGGGCCAGTGCATCATGCATTTGAAGTACCCTGGAGCAGTTGTTTGTGCTGAATGCTGGGCCAACTCCTCCTCTGATTGAAATCAGTGGTATTTTTGAGCCAATCTGCACAAGCCCCACATTGGCACAACTGTACAGATGTAGCTGTGCTGCTTTAGCAAGTGGTGAAGATGCTCAGTGCTAGCAGGGGAGTTCTCCCATTGGCATACCATCTCCACCTGTGTGAGAGGCAGTAGCTATGTCAGCAAAAGAAACTCTCCCACTGACACACTGCTGTTTACATGGGCACTTAGATAAGTGTACATTTCATCACTTGAGGAGGATGGGAAGGCTTATTCACATCCATAAGCAATATAAGTTATACCAATGTAAGTGGGGGGAATAGGACTAAGCTTGCCATGGGTAAGCACTTATTTTCAGCACCTGTAGTTGCATGATGGCAAGAAATCCCAGCCGAAGACCCCAAAGCAGCACTGATAGATACAATGAAAGCACAATATCAGTCCCAGGTGAAAAGCTATCATTTTTCAAACCTTCCTCTATCCCTTCTCTCTTGCACAGCTTCTCCTCTTCATTGATAAATGCCCCTGCCTTTCTGCTTACCTTAGCTATGTTGCAATGCAGAAACACAGTACTGACTCAAGCTTAAGAGGCAATAAATCAATAAACAAATTAAATAAATAAAACAATTTAATAAAGGAGGCATCCCCATGCCATCACCACAGAGAAATTGAAGTGCAGAATAAAAAATTAATTCTGGGAAATACTCGTGATCCCATAACAAACAGCCAATATCCATACTTATAACCTAGATAAATGGTATTTGCTTGTGTTTGATCAAAAAGTGTTGATGTAAATAGGACCCAAAAATCTATTTCCTCAAAATAGGCTTGACATTAGTCAAGCAAAGCTTGGAAAAATACGAATCAAGGGAAGTGAGACAATACATATGCCAATTAGATCTAAGTGAGGGCACAAATTTACATCATATTGTAAACATGTTTTGATCCTAGCTGGATTTACAGTGTTTTAAATAAAATATTACTATTTTGGTAAATGCTCTCTATATTGATTATTATTGGTAAAACATATATGCACATATTAAGACTACTACTGATCTTAAAGTCAGTAAGAAAATATAAAATATTTAATTACGGGAGTATAGATATGGTAAAAGGTGGATTTAATATTAGTTAAAAGGCATTACTAAAATTGATTATTAAAAATGGTAGCATGCTAATTTAAAATTAGGCACTCCCACCCACCATCAAGCTACTGTTAGAGGAAGGACTATACCCATTCTTACTCTCCAGGGTCTGGTAATCCCTAAATGCATCATTTCATTTCAGATAAGAATGTGACTATAAATGCAGTGTATGGTTACGCTGTAATGCCTCTTTGTTTTAACTACTTCATTTTAAATAAATTCTTTGATTTGATTACTCATTTTGTCATTCACAGTCCTCCACTAAATTAAATTAAATTATCTGTAACCACCCTGGAGGCTGGAAATTTAAAGAATTCACTTTGGTTTTATTCCCTATCTTTAAACTATTAATTTGGAATACATAAATCAAAGGTTACAGGCTGCTCCACCCTTCCCTCCCCACCCCAACTCCCTGCCATACATATGCTGTGTAGAGAATCACGGCATGAATGGGCATGCAGATGAAACACATAATACACAGAGTAATCAGCTACCATAAAAAGTGGAGGAGATAATGAATTTGACCAAGGTAGCTACCATTATAGTTCGATAGCTCTGAAATAGAACAGGTAAGTGTTATATCAGGTGATTTTTTTTAAATATTCGTGCTGGTGGATAAATAATAGAGAAAATGTTTGATTAAATATAAACCACCAGCCATCAGCAATGCAGTGTTCAATGAGTTGTGAGTAAAAATAGTTGTTAAAATAACTGAAAATTGTATTTTGACAATCAAAGAATTTGATTAGGAGCTACATGTGCACTACAGCACCAGCTCTTTAATGCAATGCTGCTTTCAGGTATCTGAGATGTGCTTAAAAAGAACTTTGATCAGTTCTCTCTTAGCTCAAGAGGAGGGTGTAAGAGGGGAAAGAGAGAGAATTAAGTTCCTTCTTCCAGCAGCCAACACAGAAAAATATGAGGGAAGCCAAGGTTCATGGCTGGATTTCTGGGTAGATGACTCAAGTGAGTACCTAGGGTTCTAGGTTTGGAGGAGGGGAGGAGTGTGTGTGTACCAGGTTCCCGGTGCTGTAAAGTGTTCAAGAGTTTAACAAAGCATGGGGTTTGGTGGTAAAGACACTCTTTGCTTAGGGTGCCATTTGATGTAAGGCTGACCCAGCTTAGGCTTCAACTCATCAGCAAGCACATGTTAGAGTACAATGTCCCTTTTCTGCACAACAGCATTAGAATGTGGTAGCTAAAATAGTTTTACAACAATCTTTTTATTCTAGTGAACACACGCTCTTGACCAAAGTCTGACTCCTAAGAAGCTTATAAACAACATGTAAAGCCTAATCTTGTCATCCAGTGGTGCTCATAGTTTCTGCAAGTGTTCTAGCCATGGTGTACGCTCTGTTCCTTCAGAATTTGTCAACAATAAAGGCTGAGGAAACTGATAAAGGACTTCTATAGAGTTTTAAGTCCTACCCTACAGAATCATAAGATCTTGGGTTATCCAGGTTCTTCTGGACCACGGGAACTTACGTTGTTCCTGGGTGTCACAGTCTTGAAGGTTGTCTTTGCCTCTGCAGTCAGTAAACCCTTCCTACATGCCATCTAGGATCATGAAGACTTACACTGCCAGGGACCTTGGAGAGTCAATTAAGAGACCCTAGAGGCCTCTCAGTTTCCAAAGAGTATTTCTAAAATGACTCACCCAACCTTCCAACACAATTGTAAGGCCCTAATTCTCATTAAAGACAGAGGACAAAAATAAATGTGAAGATTTCCAGTCAAAATGTCAAAGAAGATATTCTGAACAAATTAAACTCTCCATAATGTGAAACCCTTACTCAGATTCTTGTAGTTTTGAACTAAATCCAAGAAACATATAGCTTTAAAAACAAACAACTAAATAAATACTATGAGAGAAACTCGAAGATGATAAAAGTCAAAAAGAAAGAAGTTGCTCTGAGGAAGATGTTGTGAAAAGATTGCATTAGTTACAATCTTTATTATGGTACGCTGTCATAACTCCGTAATGTGCAGTCAGACTTTGAGATAGAAGTATTTTCTTTAAATCTTTTAAATTATGCAGCAAAATCACACACAGCAAAGTTGTTGCATTGTCAGTGGTACTTTGTAAGGTATTGCAAGAGCGGGAAAAATTTAATAACTGTTTTACCTTAGTATTGTGACACATGGGCAAGTCAGGCATGCCAATAACAAATGAAATCTGCATTATACAAAATAAAATATAACAGCTTCTTTTTCAAGAATCCCAGTTAGCTTTATAATCCCATTTATATCAGTATTGTTTTTATCTGTTATTGTTACAAGTAAGAAGATGACTTATAACTAGAAGAGATTAAGGCAAAATGTATTTTTACTTTATGTATGTGACTGCTCTTTGGGTCTAATGAAAAGTCGAGTGAAGTCAGTGGTAGTCTTTCCTTTGTCTACAGGTTCTACAGTATAGTCAGATTCTTTTTCTGCTGTTTGTGTGGCTATTCCCACAGCAACAGTAGAGAAAAATACCATTAAAAAGTAGAGGAAACTGACTGTAAAAACCACAAACTTGGCAAAGGAGTTTAATGAGAGCTGAAGTAATTGAAATTACTTTTAATTGCATTGTTTTAATCAGATATATTTCAAGCTGATGTTGTCCTTTTACAGTTGATGTACTGATGACAGTGACCTGATTGTACATATAGATCAGTTGGATTAATCGCTTTCCCAGATCGTACATCATGAAGGCAAGGGAGGATTTTATAATTGGCTGCAATGGGCCAGATTAATTGCCATGCTATGAACCCATTATGCCAGCCCCATCTGGGCAAATGGACTGTAAAACTGGTAAACCTAGTCACCGAGGAATTCTCCCCCATAGGAAGACACTCCATATGACGTAGAGATGCCATAATGTCTCTGTGCAGCTTCCCCTGTTATAGAGAGTTGGTAGGGTCCATGATCAGAAAAGACGGGACTGTTGGAGACTAATAACAGAGAGATAGCCGTGCTAGTCTATATACTATAAAAAAAAACAGTCCAGTAGCACTTTAAAGGCTAACAAAATAGTTTATTAAGTGATGACCTTTCGTGGGAGAGACCCACTTCTTCCGATCAGCTGGTATGGCTATGATCTGAAGAAGTGGGTCTCCCACAAAAGCTCATTGCCTAATAAATTATTTTGTTAGTCTTTAAAGTGCTACTGGACTACTTTTTTGTTTTGTTGGAGAGTAACTGTTGGAGCCACAGGCAACCAGGTATAACCTAGGTCAGCCCTGAAGATAATCTTCCAAAGGCCTAATGAGATGCCAGAAAAATCCAGGAAAGGAAGGGACCAAAGGCAGAACTAATTCTCCCTCCTGCTCTCACACAGCTCTGTGCCAAGTGGAACTGGCTGGACATGATGGAGTGGCACCAGGTCCTATCTAGACGTATAGTATTATATTTATTGCCAAATCCTGTAGTCAGCAGTTCACTCAGATAGAGCAACTACAGTAAACTGTAGGCTGGGGAATTTCATTGGGTTACATTGGGAAAAAAAGCTTTCCCCCTTCCAAGCCATGGAATGGCTCTTTCTTCTGCCTCAGGGTTACACGGATCCATGTATGAACATAGCCAGTGTTTCCACCCTCATCCTTTAGCTACCACATCCTATCCTCTGATTTCCTGGCAGCAGGCAGAGCTTGCAGCCTCAGGGGAGAAGTTTGTGGGCTAAGGTTAGTGTGGGTGATGCTACAGGAGGGGAAGCACAGCCTATACCTATACAGAAAAGGGCATGTCCCCACATGTCTCAGCACCTAGGAGAAATGTTATGCTTTTCAAAACCAGAACACTACGACCACCTCTCACTAACAGAGATGCTAGTGAGAAGTATTAGGAAATTTGGGAGTCAGTCCTGAAAATATTGCACTCAGGTGAGTAATCCTATTTGGTTTTAATATGATTGCTCATTAATTTTTTTCTTCAGCACGTTGGTTGGATAACTGAGGTGTGAGCTAAGGATTTTTTTTTCAGAAGGAAAGAAAGGAGGATTCTTGCCTCCCAAGCCATAGAGCTTCAGCACAGCCATTTTTCAGCCACTGCTCCATCCTAGTACCTGGAATAGCTTGCAGCCTTATTGCCCCACCAGAGGAAAAGAACCAGAAGATCTGCATAGCTGTGGATTTTCCATCCCTGTCTACTCTCTTTTCTGGGCTCCCAAATACAATCCTATAGTTGAGAAAGATGAAGAGAAGCTAGCGAGAATGGTGCAGGTGCTAAACAAGAAAGGGAAGCAGTACGGACTGATTATGAACACTGATAAAACAAAAACAATGGTATTTAGAGATAAGAAAATAGGAAGGAAGATCAGTGTAGATGGGATCAGACTAGAGAACATAGAGAAGCTCACATATCTGGGGAGCAACATGATGTATGATCTATATTGAAAGAAGGAAATAGTGACTGGAATAGTGAAAGCAAGAGAGAGATTGAAGGCAATGGCTAAGATTTGGAAAAGCAAAGTGATTACTTTAAGAACAAAGCTGAGCATATTGAAAACGTGTATTCAGCAGCATGTTGTATGGATGTGAGATATGGGTGATACTGAAAAATTTGAAGAGAAGGATATTGGCGTTCAAGAGGGCTACGTCTACACTAGCCCAAAACTTCGAAATGGCCATGCAAATGGCCATTTTGACGTTTACTAATGAAGCGCTGAAATACATATTCAGCGCCTCATTAGCATGCGGGTGGCCGCAGCACTTCGAAATTGGCGTGGCTTGTCCAGACGGGGCTCCTTTTCGAAAGGACCCCAACTACTTCGAAGTCTCCTTATTCCTATCTGCTCATAGAAATAAGGGGACTTTGAAGTAGCCGGGGTCCTTTTGAAAAGGAGCCCTGTCTGGACGAGCCATGCAGTGGCGAGCTGCGTCAATTTCAAAGTGCTGCGTCCACCCGCATGCTAATGAGGTGCTGAATATGTATTTCAGCGCTTCATTAGTAAGCTTCGAAATGGCCATTTGCATGGCCATTTTGAAGTTTTGGGCTAGTGTAGACACAGCCGAGGAGTTGTTTTTGAAAGATCCTGAGAATAGTTTGGATGCAGAAGGTCACCAATGAGGAATTATATAGGAAGATACAGCTGAAAGAAAACCTACTGCAGAAGGTTATACAGTGGAAGTTACAGCTATTCAGGCATATCTGCGGAATGAAGGATGAATGAAAAGTCAAGACCCTGGTATTTGGCATAATGGATGGCTTGAATAGGAGAGGTGGACACCACTGAGAATGGGTATATGATCAAGTGGATTCGTGTGGAGCTAATCTACAGAAACTAAGCAACTCTGCACTGGACGGGGAAGATGGAAGGAAATAGTGAGGGAGGCATCAGACACCAAAAGGTGCTGCGCCGATGGCTGTTGATGATGGTGATGACATAATAAACCTAAACCAGGAGCCCTCATAAAGGTGGTCTCCATGCTGTTCAGCGTTTGCAGACTCTGTGTGACCTTCCCTGTCCTGCTCACACTTTTGCACATTGGAGCTACACTTATTCCACTGCAAAAGGAGTCACACTTTCTATTGGTATATAGGCAAATCCTGACCCACCACCCATAAGGATCTAAGTGATACAAGTAGGACTTTCCATGGGCAATGAGTTGAATTTCCTCATTTCAGTATTTATAAGATACTGATATACAGAAAATACTGGGCATTTAATTTGTAGTGCTGTATTACAATCAACATATATAAAATCTGTGACTGTGTATGTAAAAGAATCACTTAAGTTCAGTATTATGTATCACATGAAAGTCACTCGTGTTCTGTGTAGGCACAGAGACTGAGCCAGGTTCAGTGTTCCCACAATTTTTTTTCCATCCATGAGTTGAATAAATTTTGTTATGTGCACCAATGCATGTGTGGATGTGCACCACCAACAGAAAAACAGGCTCCCCACTGTGGGTGGCTGTGAGTGTTCTGCTAATGAACTGGATGGTACCTGAATTTCTCTTTGATGGTTGCTCAAGTGCTCATCTTACAGGGAATGCTGGTCATGTCCTCTGTGAGAGATGTAATGCACCGTTTCCTAATGTTAGGTGCCTTAACTTTTAAATGACAGTTTTGAAAGTGTTAATTTGTACAATATAAAATTCAGAGTTTACACACAAAAATCTCCAAAACTATTTCTATTACAGTAATTTTGAAAATGCAATTGCATAAAAGATGGGTCCACATCCTACTTACTTTACTCATGAACGTAGTCACATTCAGTTTAATGTACTGCTCTTGTATGTGAGAAGAAAATGTTGGTCTTTGTGCATTAATACAAAAGATGGCTACTTTATAAATAAACCACATGAATAGGGTCTACCAGTGCCTCTTTTTCCCTGGAAGTTTCTGATCTGTGTGAATGTTCATGCTAGTTTCTCTTGTTATTCTGAGTGAGATATATCCTCTCCATTTAAACTATGATACCTTAATTTGTGTCTCAAACGACAGTCTAATGGTCATTTTAAGGGTCAGATTAAAGAATACTGGCTTTTTAGGATCTGCCAAATAATTGGGGGGCTCACTTTTGCACAGCAGTCATTTGCTCCTGCAGTTTAGGCCACAAGTCCAAGTGACTTAAACTGTGAATACTAAATAAATAAATAATTTTGGGTGCAGCACAACTTCCACAAGTGTATGTGCTTATGGTTTTGTGGAAGCAAAATGGGAGACCTGCCAGAGTCTTGTTAAAAATACAAAGTTAAATGCTTTATAACACATGCAGCAAAAATTATTCATCGTAGGAAAGGAATTTGAAACACCACCTTTAAAGTATCAGAGAGGTAGCCATGTTAGTCTGTAGTTTCGAGAACAACAAGAAGCATCTGATGAAGTGAGTCTGTGCTCACGAAAGCTCATGCTCAAACCTTTTCTGTTAGTCTATAAGGTGCCACAGGACCCTTCGTTGCTGTTAAAGAAGTCTTGTGGCACCTTATAGACTAACAGACATTTTGGAGCATAAGCTTCAGTCTCCCTGGACACTCAGTGGCAGATTTAAGGGTGACAGTTCTGAAACAAAAAAATGTCAAAAATCAAATGGAGAGAGAAATCTCTGAGCTGCAATTTATTTGCAAATTTGACTCCATTAACCATAGATTAAACAGGGACTGGGAGTGGCTCGTAGTTTACAAAGGCAGTTTCTCTGTTCTGGGTGCTAATATCTCCCCATTAGACTCTGACAAAGGCTCACATCCCCCTGTCTGATCTGACTTGTTTTTTCGTCTTTTGATAAGTGCTGTTGATACTGGGCCATTTCCACCTTGCTGAATAGACCTTGTCAGCTCTGGCCCTCCCTCTTACTGGGACCCCACTCTTTAAATACCTCTCTGAAACCGCCCCCACACTCATGCACTTTTAAAGGGACTCAGTGATCCTGAAAGGTGCTCAATACTTTGGCCCTGATCCAGCATATGATCTGTTTAATGGTTAACTGCCCTCATAGTTGAAAGTAAGTATATCTATATCCACTATAATTGCTGGACTAGGGTCAGAGAGCGCTCAGCTTGCACAGTGGAGCCCACAGTTAGATTAAAAATCATATGTATGATTACATGTATCACCTAATTTTGAAAACTGAATTTAAAATTTCAGATACTCTTCACTGGTTGTTTACTTATTCCTTTATACTCAGCATGTATAAATGAAAGTACACTGGCCAATTTCACTTGTGTTTAACCTCATTTTCTGTCTTAGGCACTAGGTGCAAGCTGTGATGTGTGGGTTGCTTCATAGTGGGAATGATTAAGAGTTGACAGGCCTGTTCTGCATTGCTATGCCAGGTCACAATAGACGACCTAGCCCTGAATCCTTTTGATTAGATTAAAAAATTATTTTCCTTTTACTTCAGAAAAGCTACTCATGGAACCATTTTCATTGCTATTAGTGTGAGGGCAAAAAAGACTTTGAGAGTCGGGCTGGTTTGAAACTGGCATTTCCTTTTCGAAAACATATAATTTATACTGCATTGTAGTCTGAAACGACTGCGTATGATGAGAGATCCCTTTCTTCTGCAAAAATTAATCCATATGTAATGATTCCCTCCCCCTTCTCCTGCCCTGCCCCGCCCCACTAGCACAGCTTCTCTCACAGTATTGTGTGAGCAGCAGCCAGGCTCGAGCGGTAAGTAGCTTGCAAGGAGAAAACTACGGCTCCCGTGAGGCCTTGCGACAACGCAATGGGCGATGGGAGTTGTAGTCTATCAGCTTTTCAGTTCCCTCGGAGAAAAGAAGAAAAAACTACCACTCCCAAGAAACGCGGGGCCTCAGCGCATGCGCAGAAGTGGGTGGAAGAAGGGGGCGTGGCCCGCAGAGCTGTCTATGTCTGTCGGTTTCGGGCTCTAGTCGCCATTTACCGCGGAGAATTAGCCGGGCTGGGCGCAGCGGTAGCGGCTCTTTCCTCCACCCTCTCGCAGGAGACACCGGACTCCCCCGGCCGGCGCCTTGGGGGTGGAGGCGGCTTCGCGGGCGGCCCCGGTGAGAACCGCGAGGGGGTTTCCGGTCGCTGAGGGGCGCCGGCAGACAGCGACCGGCGTTACTTCCTACCGAGGGGGGAGGCCGAGGTCGTCATGGGCGCCGTGTGAGGCGGGGGTCGCCCGGGCTCCGAGCAGGCGAGCGGGCGGCCCGTGCTTCTCTGCCCGGCGGGGCGGGGCCGTGCGGTGCCGTGCGGTGCCGTGCCTGCCCTCCCCCCTAGCGGCAGGGGAGTGCGGGGCCTGCGCCCCCGGCGCAACCGCTTCCCGGCCTGGGCCTGTCCCGCTCCTCTGCAGCCAGCGAGCCCGGGGGGCCGGTCGCTGGAGCAGCTGGGCTGTCCCGCTCTCGGCAGGCGGGGGCGAGAGGAGGGGGCGGTGGTGGTGGCGGCTTCTCCCGGCCCGGCACCTGCCTCAGGCTCTTTTCGCCTCTTCCCCGCAGTCAGTGACCTGCTTCCACTGCCGTCGCTCCATGTCGGCCCCGCTGCCTGGCTCCCCACTGCAGGATGGATGTGGACGCTAAGCAGGAGCCCATCCCGCCGCTGGCCCAGCTGCCGCCTCTAAGCCCCGCTGTGAGGAGCCCTTGGAAGCCTCCTCTGTTGCAGCAGCAGCCGGACGCGCGCCCCGCTCAGTGACACGCCGCATCCTCCCAGTAGCGCTACCTCGGTCCCCGCTGCACCATGTCGGGGGGCGCCGCAGAGAGCAGCAGCCCGGCCCCTCGCTTCCTGGCTCCCCCGCCGCCTCCGCCCAAGAACGGCTCTAGCTCAGACAGCTCCGTGGGGGAGAAGCTAGGGGCCGTCGCTGACCATGACGGCTCGGGGGCTGGAGGAGCTGGCGGTGGGGTGGGAGGTGGGAGCCGAAGTGAGGAATACCGGCGCCGCCGCCACACCATGGACAAGGACAGTCGTGGGGCTGCAGCTACAGAGCACCGCTTCTTCCGCCGAAGCGTGATCTGCGATTCCAATGCTACTGCGCTGGAGCTGCCTAGCTTGCAGCCTGCAGCACCCCCAGCAGTCGCCACTTGTGGGAGTATCACCCCGCTGCTGGGCTCCCCTCCTGACCCTGCTATCCAGACCCCCTGCACTTCTGTCACCAATATTCCCCTGGTACTGTTACAGCAGCCGTCTCTGTCGCTTTCCCCTGAAGAGCAAACCATTCAAGAGCCCCCTGCAGTAGAGGACACCATCCAGTTACTGCCTAAAGGAGAGGCAGAGGAAACCAACTCCCTACCCCTTACCAGCACAGCAGGCAGCACAGTCACTGCTAGCCGGGAGCTTCAGGAGGGGAAGAACCGACAACAAGAGGATATTGAGGAGCTGGAAACAAAGGCTGTGGGCTTCTCCCTTGATGGCCGCTTTCTCAAATTTGACATTGAGATTGGAAGAGGGTCCTTCAAAACTGTCTACAAGGGACTGGACACTGAAACTACGGTGGAAGTTGCCTGGTGTGAACTACAGGTAAGAGTTTCAAATTCTGAGCATGGTGATTCCCCTGCTGCCAGCTTCAAGAGAAGGGCAGAAATCCTCAGATGACAGGTCAGCTCTCTTCAGGGATGGAAGTCATAGTTTTTCCTAGGTGCTCCCTCCATTCAACGAATGGCTGGGTGGCATCTCCTCTCAAGAACTAGGTTTTTGTTTAGTTCCCTGAAGGTCTCTTATCATTAAAGATGTCCCGGTGCAGTCTTCAGAAACAGTAACAGCATTTGGTTTGCTGGAACACTTAAGCTTCATGGCATGTAAAGGTAATTTGCAGAGTTGCATGAAATCCTTTACCTGAATGAGTCAGGATAAAAGGGGTCAGGCTATAAAATTACTATTGATACTTGCTGAAATCTCTGTTCAGGTCTACTTCCAGGTAAGACATAATTTTTTTCAAAGAGTTGGCATTTTGATCAATTTAAGAAAAATACATAAGCTAGGGGAAATGCTTGCATGTGTGGCTAATGTTATCTAATAGGAATTACTTAAATGTGGTAGGAAAGTGCACAAACAGAGGTAAACCAATGTGAAGTTAAAATTCAATTTGTAGTGTACTGTGAACCCCCCACCCCATAGTTTAGCATAAGTCACATGGCTGCTTGTTGATATCCTGGGAGGTAAATGCTCTTCTTTCATAAACTGTGAAGGTTGCAACTCTTCCTTTCTAGATATATGTCTAGTTAAACTTGCACAAAGAAATTGCCATACCTGCCAGCTCTTTGCTGGTCCCGAACTAAGGCTGTATCGAACCTCAGCAGCAGCAGCAGCAGCTTCAGATCCATGGCGAGTTGGAGCATGTATAACTGAATGAGAGGCAGGTTGCTGTGCAACAGGGTTATGGGGGAGGGAAGTGCTTGGTTTACTGGTTACAAATATCTGAAAGAGGGGAATAGGAAGTGCCTGTTCTTGAAAAATTGGAGGAGGGGCAGAAGAAAGGCAGCATTGGAAATTAATCTTCCCCATAACTTCTAAAGGGTTCAGTGCTGTCTCCTGACTGGCTGCAATATCTTATGTGCCAAAATTCTTTCTCCTTCACATAGCAACTTAACTGTAACAGTCAAGTTGAAAAATGACTGAGACCACCATCAACTTGTATTTGTAGCATATGGTTTGAAAGCAAATGATGCTTTCTTCAAATGTTGTGAGTAGGTATGCATCACCACATATCGAACAGATTTGTTGGTAATAGTTTTATTTATTTAAATTCTCAGACCGTACTTAAGGTACTGTTGCTGGTCCTCCTATGTTTAGTTGCGATGCCCAGCCAAATGCTAGGCATGACTTAAAATTTTCAGTTCTCAGTCTGAGTGGCATGTAACTTGTTTTTCTGTATGCAATCTGATGTAATTTTGATTTGAAATCTTAATCTTATTTTCAGTTTAAAAAGTTCTTTAAATTAATGTCAGAGCCACTTCAGCATTACAAGGCTGATTTGGCAGGAATGGCACATATCCCATTAAATTTATTTCTTCCACTAGTCCTGTTAATGACAGGTAATCCCCGTTCTTTTTTTCCTCCTTCCTCCCTCCCCCACTTCCCAACCCATAAACCCTGGATTCTTATCTACCCAAATCTGAAGAAGTGGGTTTTATGAAAATTCATTAACTAAAAAAATGTATTTTTTAGTCTTTAAAGTGCTATAGGACTGCTTGTTTTTATTCAGTTATTGTTTATGTGAAATGATTGTCAGCTTGGTAATGAGTGGGTTTTACTCTTGAGAGCTCCTGACCTAATAAATGTGTTTAATGTCTAAAGTGCCACAGGACTGCTTTTTTATTTGTGAAACTTGATAATGGTAACTTCTGACTTCAGCAGGTAATCATGACAATGTACTAACAGGGTTTGAGTTACTATAGGAACAAATTAGCCAGTAGAAAGATCACATACCTTTTTATTTACAAATAAGTCTCTTTTTATAAAACAAGCAACCAAGATTTTGAAGTTCAGAACTTCTTTATCAGACAATTCAAAAATAATAATGTTAGGAATAATGACACAGAATAGAAGGAAGAATCTTTTATGAGGTAAAGAATGATAGGCTTTTCTGAAAGGCTAAGTGGAATTTAAGAATGGGTTGTAGATCACATTACTCTATTTCAGAATTTGCAGTTGAGTACCAAGTTTGTTAATGCTCCAAGTAGTGTGACCGAGGCCCAGGGCATGAATTAAACTGTCCTGCATTCAGTATTTAATAAGCTGTAACCTACAGAAATTAAACCCTGTGGTACATAATAGGATATTTTAAGGCCATTCCTCACTGCCTTCAGTTGTTGTGGCTAGCGAGGACTCTAACTAGTGGTCTCTAGTGATACTATGTTTGTACTTTGCTAATAATAATAGCACAACATGATTAACATTTTTTTTTTTTTTTGGTGTGCTTGCTTTACTCAGATGCAGCGGTATGGCTTTGCAATGATTAGCTGACACTTCATAAGGGTGATCTACTGACACAAGTAGTGTGCATATAGGAAGAGGAATTAGTGAGCGCTGTGCCAACCTCACGTGGATTAACTTCATTTGTGTGCAGAAATGAGCTTTGATTCTCTTGAACTGTCTTTATTTTATTGTGACCAATTTATACATATACCTTTCATCATTTTTGTGTTAATTATTGTTTGAAAATATAACTACCTCTTGTTTATAGTTTAAACTAGTAAGGTAGGAGAAAAAAATTAAAAAATCCATGTTCTTTTGAAAAGAACTCTTGTTAAAAATATTCACTTTGTTCCTAGGTCTTAAACACTAGCTGTTGTGTAACCGGGGAGCTGAAAGGGCATTCTAGACTTAAAGGAACATCTGCTATGCTCATCACCTTTCCTGACTGAGGACTTTTTTTATCCAGTGTTGCCAGAATAAGTGACATCTGAAATTGATAAGCATAGTGTGTAGCCAGAAAACAGTGTCTGGCTAAGGCTTGTTTGTGTGATACAGAAGCCTAATATGGTGAAAGTAAAGCTTTATAGATACACGGTAGCATGTAGTTTGAAAAGATGACAGGTAAAACATCACACTCTTACTTGCGAGGCACATGATGGGGTGGATGGAAACCTACCAAAATTTCTGTAGGTATTGAACTTAATTTTTTGGGTAAATTTGATGTATATGATGGCTGAAACATCTTTCCTAATAGATCAGCATTTTTGCCCCATTTCCTGTTTATCAAAATGGTTAAATACTTAAATACTTAATTAAATTATGTCAAATCAAAAATATCACTGTAGCAGGACTGTTCTGAGAACAAGGGTTTGGCTTAGTATTCAGGGCAAGCCTAGAAATGGACCTGGAAGTAGAATGTCTGTCTGTTTAAATATGAGGTTTCTAAATGAATGACACAGCTGTCTTCAACTCTAAACTGGGAACCCAGTAGAAAGAGCCAGGATAACATTTTCAGGAGTGTCACATATTTCAAAAGGAATGTAGGCACATAAGTCCCTTTTGAAAAATGACTTATTTTCACAAATCATTTGTGGAAGATCTTGCACCATGTCTTTCAGAAGTCTAGGTAGCTGCATAGTAGGGCCTCTTGTGTTTGGAAGGCTTAGAAGTAGCACAAATGAAAAAGTGAACTTTATTTTTGGTTCTCCAAAGGCTACTGGTGTACAGTTTACTGGCCATTATCCCTTCTGCCAGGTAGGAAACCTGGGTGAAAATCTTAGTTGTTTCTTTGCTCTCGTTTGATAATCTGAGATATGAAGGATTTTGGGGTTCTGGCCGTGATTCAGTGGACCACAAGTAAGCAGCCTAGTAGGATATTTTGGCATAGTTTAAATGCTTTGGTTCTCACTTCTGGTGTTCTGGATATGTGGATTGAAGTGGATTGTCCCTTTTCACTGAAGATGTCATAATTGCTTCTATAAAAGTTAATGTTAGTGCTCTTAGTCTGTCTACACAGCAACCTTATTTTGAAATTAGCTATTATGAAATAGCTGTTTTGAAATAGGGCCGCTACACAAACGTGTTTTGAAATAGCACTTATTTTGAAGTATGTAGTCTGTGCGCGCACGCAGTGCTTATTTCTAAGTAATGCCTCTTTTGAAATAACTGTTTAGAAATAAGTGCTGCTAAGATATGGGGTAGTCTTTATTTCAAAATGGCTATTTTGAAATAAGCACTATCCCAGGTCTTAAGCGCTATTTCACAATTGGGGCTGTTCTGAATTTAGCACTATGTGGGCGGCCTAGTTACTGATTTCAAAATAACGCACACGCTATTTTATATTTATTTCAAAATAGTGTGTGTAGCATAGATAACAGCTGTTATTTCAAATAAGTATCTCAAACTTTGTGTGCCATAGCCATAGGCTTTATGATGTGATGGTAAGTACAAAAGAACGTCTCTATCTCCTTGTGAGTAGCATGGCGGTAATTCAAAGAGTGACAAACTTAACATGGCTAGCTAATATTTAAAAATGGGGAAAAAATACTTGCCTCTGTTCAAGTAACATTGCTACTAGGACTATATGATGCCCTTTTCATGTTAAATTCAACTTAACCCTGCATTGTTGAGTAACAATATGTCGGGAAGTAAGTCTTAGGTGTGGTTTGTGAACATCCAGGTAAGTCCCTACTTTTTTCTCATTGAGTCACTTTTTCAAGTGGGATCATGTTGTCTACTTCAGTTCATCAAATAAGAATACCTAGGTTGTACAGAGAATCTTCTCAGTGTTGTATTGCTTTGGGACTTAACTCATGAAAGAGCACTAACACTGTTTTTAAACATGAAGGTATGGTGGGTGTTAAGCCTGCTCTAGTGAAAGAATTAATTCCTCCTTTCATGCTGTGTTGAAGGAATTTGAAGACTTACCTTTCATTTGTAAAGGGTCTTCATTTCAATGGAGAAAAGATGATAGAGGTGCAATGAGGAGAAAATTGTTTGTTGGTTGTAGAAAGGTTTTCACGGTGCTGGTGGAATTAACATTAGCTGGAGTAGTGCTCTACTTTCCCTGTTGTAATCTGGGGCAGCAGGAGAAGAGGGTTGGGAGCTGGGTGCTGGCCACATGACCTTGACTCCAGGTCAGGGAAGAGCCAGGACAACCTCCTCTGCTCCAGACCCTGCATTTTCCACTTCCCTGTTCCATCCTCTCTGCTGGCCCTGAGCCTTGCCCCTTCTCCCTGAATGATGTGGCCTGGGGGATCAGCAGGACTAGGGAGGCACTGGCTGTGAGGCGCTGATCACCATAGAATCATAGGGTTGGATGAGACCTTAAGAGACCAGAGGCCAAAGCACTGCTAAAAGCAAGAGCAGTCTCAACCAGGGCTTTGTCAAGCTTGGACTTAAAAACAGCTAGGGATGGAGATGCTACCACCTCCCTATTTAACCTGTTCCAGTACCTGACTGCTCTCCTAGTGAAATATTTTTTCCTAATATCCAGCTTAGATCTCCTGCACTGCAAAATGAAACCATTGCTCCTCATGCTGTCATCTGTCACCACTGAACAGCCTCTCTCCATCCTTTCAGGCAGTGGAAGGCTGTTAACAAATCTCCCCTTGCTCTTCTCTTCTGTAGACTAAATAAGCCAAATATCCATCAGTCTCTCCTGACCCCAGCACTCACTGGCAATGAGTGCAGTATGGCCGGAGCTAACTCTGCTTTCCCAGCTGCATTGCTCCACTTCCTGCTAGTGAGGGTGTGTGGTGGGTTAGTCCTGCCCCTCCACTGACATAGTGCAGTTGAAGGGGTAGAGTGAGCTGGAGCTGCATTGCTGTGCTAGCCCTGCTGGTGTGAGGGGTGGACACCAGGTTCCCCTGGTAGTCCTGCTAACTTCTGGCTGGATCCTTGCCCCTCCCACCCATGTGATTAGAGGGCACATAATCCCTCGTGGGAAGGGGTAGTGTAAAAAATTTGTGTGGTTTTTTTTTTTTCTGTACATGAATTCCACTAAAGGAACATTTTGGTTGTGGTATAGAATGTAAATAGGGAAGCCCATATTTAAAGGGTAAAAGGTATCCAATATAAATATTTAAATAAGATACGAGAAGTAGTCTGGATGTAAAGTAAGGTTTCTTTCAGAAAGGATTATTTTAACAATATAATCTTTTTAATTTTTATTTGGAACACTCATAATACAAAGATGAAGTCTTCAAATACAAATAAATAGAATGTAAAATGTAGTTTGCATGCTTTAATATGCCAGTCTGCACCGACTGGTTGGTTATCATGGTGTTGCTTGAACTGCTTAGGCCCACTGAATGCACTATAAGCCTTGGTGTTTTGTCCTGAACCAAATCTGCTAGGTTACCAGGTAGACTGCTAGGAAGGGCTGGGTTTTAGGTTTTCCAAGGTGTGTCTTCCATTTGCCTTTATTGGATTGCAGTAGAGGATGATGGAGAGAAGTGGGTAGTCATTTAGAACAGATGGTCTTACCATCTGAGAAAGCAGGGTCTGTTTAGTTAGAAAACATCTCTTAATTCAAGTTTTGTCACACTTGGCGCTTTTGATTGTTTGGAAATGCTTTATTTGATGGTGTCCAGCTTCTTTCCAGTGACAGTGAGGGGGCTGTCTTTCAATCTTAAGTTTCAGAATATTGACCTTCAAAGCATTGTTTTTTCCTTCACCTCATCTCCCTTCTTAGGTTAGTGGGTGAGTTCCAGAAGGTGCTGTTAATGAGGTGCCTCGTGATTCGCTATACTTTTGCAATGCTTTCTCAGTGCAGCTCATGTCGATGCCCAAGGCAAGACTGGCAAAATCAGTGGCTATCTTTGGGTGACTGTCCACTAAGGTACTTGAATATTCAGTGTTCAGAGTAATCAATAGGAAGAATTTTTTTATGCCAGTTTTCAGGCTGACTTTCTTTGCAAATTTTAAATACTACAGCTGCAGTAAACTCTGTCTTAACTAGCATGCTATCATTCAGAAACTCTCAAATAACTGGCATTGTAACCATAAGTAAATTTTAGTTATTTGCCATAAGTAAAGGTACTCTACATACATTTTGGTTTGTTTCTAAATATCTAATCTTGGTTTTTCTTCAGTGTTATGCATTGCTGGGCATACAATGCTATTATCTAGAATACTTGGGCATCTGGCAACTTCTTGGTCCTGAGACTGCTTACTGGATATGAGTTTACTGTGGCTTGTCTGATTAAACTGCTAGACCTGTGTTGCTGAGGTTCTTATCAAGGCATGTGCCAAATGTGCAGTTACTTGGTGTCTGGTCAAGTGCATAGTCTATGATGGCAAACTCCCAACCTAAATTGAAAAAAAGCAATTATATTCCCATGTACAAGAAGACGACTTGAGGCATTACCTTATAGGAGATGGAGCGCTACAGAGGACAAGTATGTTCCTCCAAACTGAATTACTGTTCTGGATATCAACAACATGCAAAATTGTTTCCAAAACATGCAATTGATCATATTAAATTGCATGCTTTAGGTTTAAGTTGGTCTCTAAGTTATAGTGATGGAGATGAGATCTACATGGGGGCAGAGGCTCTCATATCTGCATAGTGTGAGTTTCTTGCTCCAAATGAAGGTGCATCTAGTATGGATCGTTATCAGAAACAAGATGATTGGATGTAGATTGACTTTGAGTCTAATCTAGTGTGGGAAGTCCTATGTTACTGTGCTTACTTAGTGCTTGTGTGATTTATTTTTTGACTGGATGGAAACACGGGAAAAGAGGTTCATCAAAGTAATAGCACTACAGCACTAGATGGATTTTTCGATAGGCATGTCTCATTTGAGACAGATGCCCAGTCAAGTATTGAAAAATGCTGAAGAATCTTATGATGGAAGTAATAAGCCCACTAATGCTGGAATATTGCATTCAAGTTTATGAAAATGCATATAGCAATGTTTAGCACTTACGAACACAGTACGATCAAAATAAAAGATACTCTAACCAAAAGTGGCAGAAACAAAAATTTTGGACCTCTCTACTTCTTGATTCTTGTGCAATTAGTCTATCTTTAATGCAGTTCTTTTTGCTGCTTAGTCTTTAATAGAGTTGGAAACAGGAAAGATGATGCTTAAAATGGGAATTTTATGACACATTCTCACTTCCACTAAATCTCAAACTCACGGGTCTAAATTCTTGTAAAACTTACTAAAACCTGTTTAACTGGTGGAAAAATAAACACTTTCATTTGATTTTCTTTGTCCAGGTGGAATATCCATTTATTATAAACATGGCAAGCCTATTCAAATGCTCTTATCCCACAATTGAATGGTGGTAGTTCTTTACCTCCTTCAACGTGCTGAAGTTGTGAAACTTATCAAATGCCAAAAGGTAACAAGTGTCTGAATTTGAGGCCTACTTTGAGCTTGAGGCCAGGACCAAAAGGCCCTGCTTCTCTCCCCACCCCACATCCCTGCCCTCACCCCTCTAGTTCTGGTCAGACTGATAGCTTACAGAAATATAGAAAAGTCAGGCTCCCACTCATTTCCGAAGGTGGACATGACAGACAAGTATTCAAAGGGACAAACCCACTATGGTACTGGAGTTGCAAGCAAAGTTCTAATGGTAAAATTTGTCTTACTCTATTGGATATGGTTCTGTGGTTCATTTTATGACTGGAAATCAGATTTTAGCCATGCAAAAATATATTAGTAATGTGGACTTCTTTAAGGGACATGAAATTCCATAACATCAAAGTTAATTCTTGTTAAATGGTGGCAGTCCATGAGAAAGCAGACAGATGTGAGCAAATGCCATCTCTTCTAGTAAGCTTTCTCATCCAAAGGAGAAATGTTGGCAATCTTCTTATATAAAAATTTTAGTACAGTTTTTCAGTATAATCGCCTTTGAGAGGAGCCAAATGGAAATTAACCCTCATGTTGTTTCTTAGTAAGAGATCTTTGAGTATTGTCTTCATGGCTGCAACTTGCATGGTGTGGTTTCAGTACCTGTTGACCAGCTGCTTTCCTTGGGGCTCTATACTTGTCATCTTTGTCCTTGCTCTTATCTTTTCATTGGTAGCATACAGAGGAGTGCTATTCCTCCTTAGCACTTAGGGTATTGAGATAAAACTCAGCAATGTCTGTTTTTGATCCCGGTAATATTGCTTTCAAAATTACAATATCTTAAACTTGTGTTTTTTTTCCTTTTAGTGCCTTTGTGTGGCTACTTAGGAGAAGTTCAGATGCTGACCCGCTGACTAGCAGAGTGTTCACAGCTTTTTATTTCTATGGGTGGTGCACATAAAAACATGTATTCTACGCATGGATGGAAAAAATTGCATGGGTGGAAGAGATTGGAGGGAACATTGGTGCTGAGATCATGACCCCACAAAACCCTTGCGAGCTAAAAAACTTCAGATTTATTTTTTCTGTAATATGAATCTTCAGGGTTTGTGTTCTCATGAAGAATCAGTTTGAACTTAAGACGAAAATGCAGACTCTCTTGTAATCACATGACTCCAACAGCAGGGACTTTAAGAATGCCATAATGATGGAAGAATTTTGATAAAGTCATAAGCATCTACATTACTGCTATAGTTAAGCTTATTTTTTTGAATTGTTTACTGGGTGTTTCTACGTTGATACGTGGTTGACCTGCCACTTACTGTAGATGCGTTCACCTTGACCCGTAATGATGGCTTAGAGTGTATCTATGGTAGAAATGCTACAGTATGACAGACTAATTCTGTTGCTGACCTAACAGTATTTATACTGGGCATTAGGTTAGCTTAACTTCATTGCACAGAGTGAAACTTTTCAAAGCCTTAAACTGAGCTAACTTTGGAGTGTAGACCAGACCTAAGACTTTGGTTTAAGTTCTGCATATTCATGCAGTGATCTTATGTCTGTTATGTATGGCCAACTGAGATGCACATTTCACTGGGGCGGGGGGGAATCACATTACCAACAGGTGCTTCGGTCCTCTTCCAAGAGTAGCTGATGGGCCATTGACTGCTTCTTGAAACATCAATTTCTTACATTTTTTTTTACATGGTCATTTAACATAATCATTAGCCTAGTGTCCTACCTACTAATTGTAAGGCATTCCAAGATGTCTTCTCCAGAGCTGTGGAAACAGAAACTTTGGGGTGGGGTTTCAAGAACAGGTGCACGTTCACAACGGGCAGAGTGGGCATTCTGTGGGGGTGGGTTTTCTGCCTTGGTCCAGACTGCTTTATTTTCAAGATTTCTTAGCAAATGCTATTAAAATACACTAGACTCTTTGATAATATGGATGTCCCTGATCTGGAACAGCCATGGTTTGGACCCTGGCAAGGGGAAGGGCAAGAGGGTCTGCATACTGCCATTCTGCCCCTCTCCTTCTCCTCTCCCAGCTTGTGGGAATGACAGTGGAGTGATGCCCTTTTCCAGAGGCTTTTTTGTGAAGTGGTGAGGGGTGGTGCCTGGGAGTAATGGAGGTGCAGAGCCATGTGTGCCAGTGGAGGTGGGGTGCCAATTAAGCACCCTACTGCCATCTCCCTTATGCCCTGACCCCACAGGACCCTCCTTAAACCAAAAAACTCTAATCTGGCACACTGTTTCCCAGGGTTGCTGAATTACAGAGGTTCACATGTACTTGGATTTAAAAAGAAAAAAGCAATCAAGGATTTTTTCAGTAGCAGAGAACCTCTAGAATATTAGAGTGGAGTGTGGGACAGCTCATACCCCAGACTTACAAATGAAGGTAAGTCTGAGGTGAAGCTTGTATTGATATCTGTTTTGCTGAAAGTGGAAATTTAGCAGGCTGCAAAACTTATATCCCTATATTGAAGCCTGTCTTTTGGTTAAAATAATGTTTACTGTACAGAGACTCTGGCGTTTTAGCAGGCTTTTGCTGGGAGGAAAAAATTGGGGAGGTGAGGTGTGGGGAAAGCTAGTAATATTTTCAGTGCAGAAGGTTCCAGAGGGCACTGTTTAGTGACTTTTTAAAATGCTGGAACTTGGGATGGTAGAGCCATCTAGTGATTCACAGGATAGCTATAGCCTCTAGGGAGCAGCAGTACTGTACAAGCTTTTTCTTTCTATCCTGATCGTGAGACTGAAATGAGGTGGAAGGCCCACCATACTCTTCAATACTCATGTCTGAAACAGCCATGAAAATTTGACATGAGGAAGCTGTAAAAATTGAATAGTTCTAGAAGCAAACCACTTATTTCAAATAGATCAGTGAACAGTCATCAGATTCTGAAATATTTGATAATTATCAAATGGAGTGCCTATTCTGGGACTCCCTCCTTTAAACCTCTCCTCTGGAACCTCCTACTCATGCATCTGATGAAGTGAGTCTTGCCACAAAAGCTTGTGCTCCAAAATATGTTAGTCTATAAGGTGCCACAGGTGGTCTTGTTTGTTCTGTCACTGCAGGCTAGCTCCCAATGACTTTGGTAGGATAATAGGTCCCTCTAAGCCACTGATATGGAAGGAAGAGATCCTGATACCTGACCTTTCATTCCCCCCTCAGTCTAAAGGGTTCCTACTTTAGTTACATAAATGGCTGAAGGTAGGTTGAGAGCCTAGTGTGCTTCTTCCCTTACAAGTTCAATGGCTTAAAATGGAAAAAAGTGTGTTTCTCTCCCCAAACCTGTTCAGTGAAAACCTGTAATGAGCCTCTCTTCATCAACGGTAGAGGGATAGCACCCTTAGTCTGAGTCCTTTGGTGTAATTTAGGCTAGTTGTGCTGGGACATATCAGGACAGATGACCAGTCTGGTATTGTTCATGTAGTTAGTTTGACCAGACGGCTTTGGTTAGCCACTTAAATGTTTACTGAATTGGTGTCAGGGTTATTTGTGCTTGCCACTTTTCCTGGCTGATCTCTACTTGACTGAGTTGCTTGGACCTCAATATATTGTCACATTGTTGAAGATATCTGTCCTGGTTAAGAAGGCTGACACAAACTAGAACCTATGAATACTGCTTTTTAAAAGATGAAATCCAGGTGATTATCTTAAGGATTTAAACATCTGCATAAACTTATGTTACCTACATCTATTAATATATGCTTCTGTGTTTAACCAAATCCTGGCAGTATGTCAGCATTTTATTCTCCAGATGAGCTGCAAATGTGTCTGCATTTCTAATGCCTCTTCATATATTTCACCAAACTATTTTTAGTTTCCTTACCCTCTTGGTCAGCTGCTTACAATGTAACTTCAAGATGCACCCCACTTTCCTTGGATTCACAGCAATTTCATTTTAATAAACATGTCATGAAAAGATACACATTTATGGGAAGTATTAATGTCTGAAATCCTGTAGGTACTCTGCTGAAATGATTTGTCCTGTTTTCTTAACTCTTGACAGCTGGATGGGACCAACTCAGCATCAGATATTCTTAAGCAAATGGAAGAATGAGAGGAGATAATTAGCTTGAATTGAAGGAACAGTTAAGACTTCATGCAGGACTGGTTGCCTCACTGTAGATTAACTGTACCAGAAATACTGGTGGGGAAAATTGACTGAATTTGTTAGAAATCTTGCGTGTTGAGCTTCCAACTATATTTTTCACTTCAATATTGTATTTGTATCTCGGCAAGTAGAGAGCTGTGGCGTATAGAGTAGTTTTTGGAGGAAACATTATGCTGGTCACATGTAGAAAATAACATAAAATTCGCTGGTTTAGTGAGTTGTCAGATTTACCAGAAGCAGATCTTATGCTGGAAGTGTAACAGCAAAAATTTAAGTAGCTGCTGGCAGGGCGAATGCTAGTTTCCTCTTCGCACCTCCATTTTTAGTGAAAAAACCACAAACATCCTTCACATGCTTACTGAGTCAGCTGCTAATCTGAAAATGGCTTGGCCCTTTCTAAGCTGTTTTCATCTGAAAATTTTTACAGTGGACTACTGCATTTTTCATCTTTGTGGCAGTTGAGTCAGATTTTACTGTGGTTACATAAGGCTAAGGGAGCAGCCCCGATAGAAAAATCCTTACTGCCTTATGTGTCAACTCCTAGGTGATGTAAGGCTATACAGGTAAACTCAAAATCCAGAGTGAAGTGATTATCACTTTGAGTTGAAGTGGTCAAGTACTAACACTTTAGTGTCTTTCCGGCAACTCTTGCAGCAGCTCAGGTAATGGTTGTATTCGTTCTTCTCTACTGGATTTACCAGTGTAGCCCAGAAGGGGTTCTTGAGGCATGGGTGACTTGGGGTTTTCATGTCATTTGCAGCTACCCTGGAGAGCTGCACAAAAGAATATTTTTACCCTACATCAGAGAAGACTGCATTACTAGGAAAAGTTTGTGTGTTTTCCCCCCCCCCCCCCCCCCCCCCCCCCTCTAGTGAGTGTGCTGTAACACTTTCTCAACAAATAAGAACAGACACGAGTACAGAGTGCTTGTTACTGGCCCGGAGTCAACACTAGCACCCTACACAAATATAAAAATGTGATACTCCTGGGAGAATTCGGCGCATGTTTTAAAGTTCTGCATATTTTTGTCAAAATAATGGAATAAAATTATTCTGGTCATTTATTTAAATTGGATGTTGAATGGGAGTGGGGGAAATTCACTAACCCCACTGTATATAGTTAGTATTGACTCTTCTACAGGTTGAACCTCTTTAATCTGGCAACATCTGTAATCCAACATGATTTAGCCAGTTGACCACTTATCATGGAAGTGCCCAAGTTTCCCATTGTCCCGTAAAGTCCTCTAAGAGCTCAGTCAGCAGTGGAAAGGTTGGTAATGCTGCTAGACAATATTGGCCTTCCATGGTCCAGCAAATTTTCTCATTTGGCACCAGTCAGGTCCCGAGGGTGCTGGACTAGGAAGGTTCAACCTGTAGTTATTAGTAAACAGGTACGTCCAGCCAGATAGTCAGTGCTACATTGTAGGCAACTGAAGATTATGTGGGGGCTGGGGACTCAGCTCGCAATTTATGCTGGCTCCAAAAAAGTCAGTAGCAAACAGTTTGTGGAGCACATTGAAGTTTTTTTCAGTCCAAAAATGTAGACCAGTTCTAATCACAAATGCACTGTAAGCATTTATAAGGCTATGCTGTCATTTACATCACTGTGGCAGTGCAAAGGAACCTTAACTTGTACACCTGCTTTACACTGCTGGAGTAATTCACTAACCGAGCAGATCAGTAACAGAGAAAGCCGTACTGGTCTATACACTATCAAAACAAAAATGCAGTCAAGTAGCACTTTAAAGACTAACAAAATAACTTATTAGGTGAGCTTTCGTGGAACAGACCCACTTCTTCAGACCATAGCCAGACCAGAACAGACTCAATATTTAAGGCACAGAGAATCAAAAACAGTAATCAAGGTGGCTATGGTCTGAAGAAGTGGGTCTGTCCCACGAAAGCTCACCAGATTATTTTGTTAGTCTTTAAAGTGCTACTTGACTGCATTTTTGTTTTGAGCAGATCAGCTTCTACATTCTGCTGTGCTGGAGGGGACAGAGCTTGCTATATGCTTGCCTCTTCTGCTGTCCCTCCATGCTGAGCATGCAGGAATAGTGAATGAGGAGGAGGTAGGTGGGTGGGTGTGTCCATCTGTTCTGCTGCCCCAAAGCTTTTGTCTCAAGTCTGGGTGGGTAGCTACTCCTTCCTAGGCAGGCCATGGTGGGGAAGCTAACGTTGCCCAAGAGGTCTGAGCTGCTGGATGGGAAGTAGCATGTAATGTTGGTGCGGGACAGCCCTGACTCTGACCTGCTGGCAGCCAGTCCTGAGAATGCAGTGCCCACAAGCCATCTGAGTGGGACACTGTGGGCTGGGCCCTGCTGGTGAGTAGAGCCCTGTGTGTGTACCTGGATCTTATCCACAATCTTCAATAATGGTTTGTGAATATGAATCAGATGCTCTCATTTGTGCAGAGCTCCAGACTCAGTCTTTTAGAATAGAGTAGGAAGAGAACTGGTTCTTTTGCTGGACTCTGTTTGACTTTGTTTTCAGAGGCTTTAATGCATGTGATGGCACTTCCTTGAAAAGGAGCAAATGTCCAGTCTTAACTGAAGTGGTGTTAATGAGGGCAACACTTTTTTTTTTTTTTTAAATCTTTTTAATCTGATTATTTGTTCTTAGGCTTGGAGAATCATAGCAGTTGAAACTCTTTTTTGTCCAAAGCATGAAATGGAATTGAGATCTACTGTCCAGATATTAGAGACCTGAATTTAAAACTAGTTATAACCCGGGAGTACTGACTATGCACTTCCTCAGAGGGATTTGAAGACTGGTGAATAATTTGACAAAGCTGGAGAATAGTATACGCAATAGTTACACATTTTATGTGGTCTTGTCTTTAACATGTGAAAATCTTTACACTTTAAAATGTGTGACTCAGGATGGTGCACGTCTGCCAGCAAACAATTCTAATGTGTGAATTGCTAGTCCACGTGAAAAGTCTTTTTCTACACTACCAAGTTCAATACGGCAGTGTGGTCACAGCACCATCTCTTTTGCTAAACTACATCCACAAGGGAGTAGAGATTAATGACGGTCAGACTCAGCAACTTCCTTTTTCTCTTCCCTGACTTTTGTGTGGAAATAGCTGTAATTTGTGATCTTAAATAACCATACTTCAATAATTAGGATTGGATGGACATATGCCAATTGTTTCAAATGTAAATACTCAGTGCAACAGCTTTAAGAAATCAAGGTCCAAGGTTAGTAGCTGAGGGGTCACATTTGACAATTTGAATGCATTACTTTAAAAAAAAACTGGTGAAAATATCTGATAGTTACAGAACTGTTTTGACTAAATAAAAGCAAAGGGCATCTCTTCTTACTAGCAAGATTCAGCAACTCATGGTTTTTCTTGTTAGCAGGGGAAGCTGAAGTGGGGTGACTTAGAACCAAATTCCACCTCTCATAATTCCACAGAAAATCCTGTTTTCAAGTGGTGTCTTTATAGTAACTACCTTCTGTGGGCTGTAGAGCATGAGAAGACCTACTGATGCCATTTCTTAAGCAGCCAGAGAGCTTGCTGTTTAGTAACTTAAATTTCCTTTCCTGCCTCTTCCCTGTCAGGGTTTGGGTATGTGTCACTTTCTCGTTCTTAGCTTTGAGTGTGGACTCTTTGGAATTGTTCAGTCTGTTTTCAACTGAACACTGCTGGAATAGCCCTAATTAAATCTTACATTTAAAGATGGGGCTCTTTTGGTTTTTTTTAGTTGTAAATTGCAAGGAGCCACTTAACAACTAATCTTTTTTTAAATGAGTCCTGTGATATGGATAAATGGAGGGGTTACCCTCCTGATGCTGAGGAATAAAGTTATCGGTATTAGCTTCCTTCAGTCTGTAAATAAGACTTAATTTTATTCATTAGTTCTGGGAACTGAGGCTTGAGAGACTGCAAATGGCCAATGGCTATGTGTTTACATGCACTGCTGAGCATAATGTGAAACTAAGTGCCATAAGAGATTAAGTACCAAGTAAATGGTTGAGAAAGCCTTTAATGGGAGAATAGCCTTGGTCGTTAATTTTGGTAGACTAGCTCTTGAGGAGAGTGTGTGTGTGTGTGAGGCTGCAGTTCTTGGATAGTGAAGAATGAAATTATCAGAACAGTTAATTCTTGTTTCCTGTGCTCCCCTCCTTCCCATCTAACTGGTCATGCTAAAAATCAGTGTGCAGGAGCCTATTCTAGTTGAACTGTCAGAATGTTGGCATAAACAGAGCCAACCTTGCAAAATTTTCATCTGACTGGGGGTGTGGGGGTGTGTAATTCTACAGGTGCTCTTCTTGAATGTATGATTCCATAGCAGATTAACTTATAAAAACAAGTTGTATGTGCAAGCTTTAACTAGAAGTGGTTCCTCTTAACTTTATCAAGAAAGTAAATACTGGAAAACTATCTACCTTTCTGTAGCTTTTTTGGGAGATTTGTCCATGTGAGTTCCATTCTTGATGTACATGCATCCTGTGTGCATGAGATTGGATTCTGTTGATCACCAGTGTCACATGGGGTGTCCAGAGACCTTCCCACCTAAGACCATGAAGGGTAGATTGGGCACAACTCTTAATTGCCTTCAGCAATACAGAATCCCAGAAGACAAGGGCTCAATGTTTGTGGAAGCTGAAAGATTCCTGTGAAGATTAATGTCTTCAGGTGGACCATGTTTCATGTTGTTGCCCTTCAGATTTCAGACACAGGGCTGGCCACAGGTCTGGGTAATAGCCTCTGTCCCCTTTTGTGGTTTCTGACTGTACCCCATCAGGTGTTGGAGCTTGTAGCTTTTACCTTCCTCAAGTGGGATTCCATACTTAGGCCATTCCGTAGGGGATGTTACAATGTTACCCTGTCTATTAGCTGTGCTTACCAGTCTGTTCTCAGTTCTGCCATCTGCAATTCTTCTCTTCAGAGTTTGACTGTTGGTGGTCAGTGACGAAACAGCCTTCTTAAAACCAAAGTATTTTGGTAAACATTTACTATTTTAAAATAATTAAGATAAAGTATTTCAAATCCAATCTCTACCTGAAGGCTTACCATCCCCAACAGTAACTTAGTCAGGTCTTATTCAAGATACCACAACCGGTGAGGGGCCTGAGTCTTGTCTTATTTCCTCTAAACAGTTCCCTCCTCACTTGGTAGTGTTCCTTCTTAAACCATTCAGTTGTTTTTTGATCTCTGGTGTGCACAGATCTTTTCCTGTCCCAAAAGTCACTTAATGGAATCAAGGGTTTGTCTTAAGTGACTTTTTTTCAACACTCTTCCTTCTTGCTTGGGTTTTTCCTTGGTTCCTATTCAGTTTATACTAATATATTCATACGGTAAAGATTCCAATAACTGGGTTAGCAAAGAGCATACACAAATTTTATCCTAAAACAGCTTTCTTTCTGTTCTTCTAGTAGGCTGAGTCTGCCTGTTATCCAGCAGAATGAGCGTTAATGGGTGCATGCATCTTTAACCTGGCTAAACTCATAGCATATTCTTAGAGTTGGGAGACCCATATCGGCAAAGGCCATGCTTAGACTAGGTATATTCTTTAATGTTTTTGTCCTGTTAAGGTGTCCTTATTATATCATAGTATGAAATGAGTTTCCCCTTAAGTTGTGTAAAGCTTGAGAGAAACTGGTAGGTAGCTGAGTGGTTCATATGGAACTGTGAAACAGCCCTGGAAAGGAATTTGGGATGAAGTCTGAGAGTAACCCTTCTCCTCTGAAACACCATGACATTAGGGGGCACATGCACCGAGAACCTTAATCTTCCCTGTCTTTCAAGATGAGGTCATGTCCACTAACGGGCAGCTTTCATAAATGGTTGGTAAAGGCAATAGGTTGTTAAAGACTCAAAATATGGGGGCCTATCAACCCATCTAGACTAACTACATTCTGTTTGGTGGGCTTTCTCCTGGGTGCGAACGTACTTGTAACTGATACTATTCCTAACTTTAGATACAGAAATTATACAGGCATGCAAATCAGATGATAATTTCATAAATCATAATGTTTCCCATGTTATCACATGACCCATTTTGCTTGAAGTCTTAGGTGTGCTACAATGGTTATATACTAAAAATAGCCCATGAGGTGGAGTGTCACAGCCTGTTTCACTTACTTTGGTAACTTTTTGCAAGTGCCTTTCAGCAAGTATGTCTAATAATACAGATAAAAGATGCAGGAAATATTTTCTGACAAATAGATTCTTTACTGCTTATATTAATACAGATTTCTGAGCAGTTGTCGTAAACCGCAATACAGAAACATTTTTTACCTTTTCAGAAGCTGTGCATGGCTGTGGGTGCTGGCTAATAGAGAAGCTAATGAGAGAGAAGTAATTGCTGGGGGGGAAAAAAGCCTGGCAGTGAGTTTGTAGGGTTGTTGGTGTGTGTGGGAGAAGTATGGAACAGATTGTTTTTTATTCATGGTTGGTTAGTTTGTTTTGGGGGGTGGAGGGCGGCACAGCAGGGGGAAAAAGAGAAGAGGGATTAAGGAATCTCCCCCATGCCAGACCCTGGCTGATCCCTAGCTTATCCCACTGAATCTGGTACATCTGCCCCAACCCCATGTGTCCTTGCACCCTCACTCCTATTCAGCTCCCACTTTAGTCTGTGGGGCGCCCTGCCCCAGCTACCCCATGTTGTCCACTCCTCAGCCCTAAAAGGCTATGCTTCCTCCACCTGGCAAACTTGAGTGGGATGCTGTGAGGAACACAGCTTCATCTCCTATCTGCTCCTGTCTGGGGGCAGGTGCCACATGAGCCACAGGTGAGCAAAAAGTATAACTGAAGCACCTTTGCCAGAATGTATTTTTTTCCTGTGGGAGGTATGAATTCTGTGTGTGTATGGTGGTTCAGAATTCTCCCAGGAGTAAGTATACAAATAGACCTACCTTGTGAGACATGCAGTTCCTAAACTGCAAGATGGGGAGCAGGTATCTGCTTCCTCCTTCATGAATGAACACTTCTGAAATATATCCCTTTATTTTGGACTACTGGCTGGAACTGTGGACCCCACAAACTTGTATCCACACATGTGTAAACTCTTGAGGAACCCATAATCAGGCATTAGTCATTCAGATAGAACACTTCACTAGCATGCTACTAAGAACATAAGAACAGCTATAGTGGGTCAGACCTTGGGTCCATGAAGCCCACTATCCTGTCTTCCAACAGTGGCTGATGCCAGGTGCCCCAAAGGGAATGAACAGAACAGGTAACTATCAAGTAATCAATTCCTTGGTGCCCATTTCCAGCCTCTGGCAAACAGGCTAGGAACACCCTCCACGCCCATCCTGGCCAATAGTCATTGATGGACCTGTCCTCTGTGAATTTATCTTGCTCTTTGGTGAGACTGTTCTGAGCCCTTAACTAGCACACTGAGAAACTCATTTTTCAGATTTCTGAAACAGTATAGCCAGACAGTTCTTGAACTCTCTAGGCTGGAGAGACACATTTAACCCTGTTATAAGTCTGTTCAGTGCTTTATAACAGATTCTATTCTATTTATATTTTTTAATATCCTTCTGAAATTCATTATTTGTAAGCTTAGCTTAAACTAAACAATTCACATTTGAAGAACTGACTTGGGGTTTTCAACCTGCAGCCTGGTCAGCACACAGATGCATCCCATATGACATCACCTGGACCATACAGGTAGTACTGGATGTGGCCCACAATTAATTGTAAGTAGATTGATAGCCACTGGATTACATGTGTTCACTGTAGTTGGTGAGTAGAAGAGGAGGCAGCTGCATAAGGGGTGTGGTGACCCATTTAATGACACTTCCTCAACCATGACGACCTTTAATGTTGTCAAGATGTGACAACAATCTTCCAAACTGTTCTAATTCAGTATATTGAAATATGAAATGGCACAAGATCAAGGCAAATGTAGTGTGACTCAGGCTTTTCTGAATAACTGATTCATGTGTTTTCCTTTCTAATTCCTGTTGTGTGGTTCTTCTCCCCCCCCACCCCCCAGATGTCAGGATTCTGTCTGGGTTGTTTGTCAGTAGTGTTCTTGAGGATTTTTCTGTTTTGAAATATAGATTGCATATTTAAGTTGGGTCATTCAGTATGTGACTATATGCAAGTAACAACAATTGTTCAGTCTGTAGTATGTAGTAGTTAAACTAAGCTGGTACTCAGGAAACTTTTTCTGTTTGCTTTGGATCATTCTAAGGTTCTTACGCCTTTCATAAACACAAGGTAAGATGAGGTAGTGTATTTTTTTTACCAGTTATGTATTTATTGGACCAATATAAGATACTGCCTCACTTACTTTTCTCTTTCATATCCTGGGACCAACATAGCTACACAAAATTTGGTCCAGCTACATTACGCATTTTTAGCTCTCAAACTTTCTGTAAATGATCCAGTAGCTTTTTAAATTTTTTCTCTGAATTCCATTTCGCTTCTATCAAGGTAGTTTTACCTTTGGTGCGAAAGGGTTTATACTGGCTTATTTGTAATCCCAAAATTTTATTTATTCTTTCTTTTCTATGTTGCATCTGAAACTTGTTTTATAGTCAAAGCTTACCACGTTTAGCCTAATTTCAACTGACTCTGCTTTTTTGGTTTAATCAGAGGATAATATTAAAGTCTTCAGGGCTGGGTTATGTATAATCTGAAAGCTTTCTTGCTATACCTGCTTTTTGGGTATTAAACTGAACCTGCCCTCCCGTCCTTCCCAATGGCACATGCCCTGCATCTCTAAGGTGACTAAATGTGCAACATTACAACCAATGCACTGATTTCCTCTCTTCCAACTGTCTTGATACCTTTCCAGTTTCGCTTTTGAAGTTTCCACTCTATAGGAGCCACTCACTGTGGTTTAATGACCTCTTCCTAGAGGGACCACAGAGCTTCTACATTCTCCTTTGCGTCTGTTTTTGTTTTTTTTTTTTTTTTTTTTTTTGGTCTTGTCAGACATTTCTTCACAACATCTTATGCTTATTGGACTTCTGAAGTAAGTCTCTCTCCTGAGTGCCCTTCTAGCTCTGACTATTCTTTCAGTTTCTTCTGTGGTTTGTCATCCTCCTCTGCTTGCACACTGAAAGATTCTCCAGAGCTTTCTTTAACCTTTGCTCTCTTGACATTACATGCCATCTGTACATCATCTCATCAACTCAGGAGTTGCACCTAAATACTCAAAGTAAGGTTTTCCTTTAAGATCTCTGGATATATTTTTGTCAGGGTTATGAAAGTCTCAATTCTTTCAGCAAATCTAGGTCACTAGATGAAAAACTGAGCTTGCTTCAAGTGTATGCAGAGTGAAAATAAAAGTAGAGATCATTGGTTCCCCCCCACTTTTTTATAGAAGGCTTTTTCCCCTTCTTGCCTACGTCTACACTTACTAAAAACTTTGAAATGGCCATGCTAATGACCACATTGAAGAATACTTAATGAGGTGCTGAAATGCATATTCAGCACCTCATAGTATACCGACCCCCCGGCACTTCAAAAGTGCCACGGTTCACTCGCCCGCATCTTGTCCACATGGGGGGTCCTTTTTGAAAGGATCCTACCAACATTGAAATCCCCTTATTCCTATCAAATGACTAGGAATAAGGGAATTTTCATGTTGGTGGGGTCATTTGGAAAAGGACACCTGTGTAGACGAGCCATTGGCAAGTGAACTGCGGCACTTCTGAGGTGCCGGGGCTGGTGGCATGCTAATGAGGTGCTGAATATGCATTTCAGCACTTGGTTAGTATTCTTTAATTTGGCCATTAGCATAGCCATTTTGAAGTTTTTAGTAAGTGTAGACGTAGCCCTTGAGTGCTGTTTTACTCTCTTGCAGTTTTCATTTGTAGAACCATCTCAATAAACATACAAATTATGAAAACTTATAGCTGACATAACAGCAGTAATGCTATAAAAGGAATAGTCCTGAAAGAAACTGATATATTTAATGTGTTCAGATCACCTAACTGTAAAGAATAAATAAGTAATCTGTTGTGAAGCTCCCTTCCTGATGGGCAGGTTGAATTGGCCAGTTTACTAGCTCCCACTTGATTAAAGGGTTCTTTCCCATGTAAACACTTGCTTAAATTTTAAAGCTTGCCATATGAAGGTGTAAAGAACATAACTCTGCAAACTGCAGTCTTATGCTTTTAGTTGAGAGATGAATTATGTGGCCTAATCCACATAAGTTGGAGTACAAGCTTTATTTTTCTGTTCTGTATAAGGTCGTCAACACTTTCTTTTGAGTTCAATTTCAATTTTTTTAAATGAAAAAGCAGAGTTAGATGGGACATCATGCTTGGAACTATTGGAGATACTGGCAATACAGGTATATTTTCATAAAAATAAATATGAAAACTTTGGACTATGTAAGGAAACATCTGACCTGTCTTGTTATACGAATGCTTTGAAACTGCATGTTTTGATTTTTATTTTAATACTTCAGGGAAGGTTCTAAGCATCAGTGGGCACAGGTGCTACAGGCCGAGAAGTCTCTGCTGCCCTTTGGTGCTTACCTCTGTTAAGACATTGTCTCAAACATGTAAGACATCTTTGCAGGCCATCTTTCTAAAGGGCTGAGAGGTGACCACCGGGACGCAGAGTAGGAGGAGGCAGAGTGGGAGTCAGGGTCTGGAGGGTGTTGGGATGGGATAGGTAAATTGATTGCAAAATGATAGGCAGTAGAGACTCCAGAAAACTTTGCCAGTGAGATGTCTAAGTTAGAGGTGATGAGAGGTTCTAGCTGGCCTCTGGATCATGCAATAAGCCCAACAAGAATCCAATTCGAGTAGCATTTCAGTTCTGAAAGGGGAATGTAGCATACTTACTGCATTTTGCAGGTGTGCCTTATTTGTTTTTCTGGGGATCAAACAGCTGGTTTTAAGGAGAAAATAACCAACACAAAGTTTTCTACAGGGGAAAGCTATTGTGAAATATGGTGTGAATTTAAAGTACAGTAGCTATTCTGTAGTAGTTTGCCTTGTGAGCGCTCTGTTCTGCACTACTAAGGGCTTGTGTACACTTGAAATATTGCAGCACAATTTTTCATACCTGTGAGGTATAGCTCAAAGGAAATTTCTAGTGTCTACCAGGCCTAAGAATACCTTTCTGTATGGTTTAATTCAGTGGTTCCTAAACTTTTCAGTAACACAACATGCTTCAATGACACAAACAATTTCACTTTATGCATACTTTTTCCCTTGTGTGAGGGCCTGCCCTGATAAGAGTAATGGCTAAAAATTTCAGCAGTTACTTGCCTACTTGCAGGACAGTAGGTGGAGCAGGTCTACCTGCCAGCCCCTTTGAGCTGTGGTTGGACAACTTGCCCTCCCCTGCACTTTTTGCAGAGCCAAGGTGGGGGGAGGGGGAATTTGATGATCCTGTGCCAGCTGGGGACTCAAGCAGCAAGGCTTCCTGAGTCCCAGATCCTGCAGGTCATCAGTTTTTCCTTCCCACAGCTGCTTTGCAAAGCCTCTGTGGAGAAATTGACCAACCCTGTGCCAGCTGGGAATTGGGTAGCATTGCTGCTTGAGCCCTCAGTCCTCCCAGAGTTGGTCATTTTCCCCTCCGCCAGCTCTTTTGCAGAACCATGGAGGGAGATGACCCTGTGGTAGCTAGGGGATCAAGCAGAAGGGTTCCAGATTCCCTGCTAGTGTAGGGTTGGTCAGGTCCCCTCTCGGAGGCTTTTCCAAGTGGCTGAGGGAGGGACATAGATGACCCCATGCCAACTGGGACTCAAGCAGCATGATTGCCTGAGTCCCAGCTGGTGCAGGTCATCAAAGTGTGCTGTGAAATGTCATCAATTCTCTCCCCTCCCCCCACCCCCCCACCCCATCCTCTTGGTGTTGGAAGGGGAAACACAGGCACACCAGTTGAAAACCACTGGTTTAGCTTAATCCACTTTGAATGTGGCCTGTGATTAAGTGGCAGTAATCAGTCTGCTTTACTTCTGAATGAGAGCATACATCTTGGAGGTTAATGTGATTTACATGCCTCGATTTCACACTTTGCTTTGTTTAATTTGCTTTTTTGAGGCTTCTTGTGAAGACAAATCTGAATTGCAAAATGTCTGATGGGAAGTTATTGAGGAATATTTCTCAGTGTAGACAAACCCTCATCTGTTTAAGTTCACAGCAACTGATAATATCAAAATCGTTGTAAGGACTGTCTTAAGTTAATAGTCTCTTGGGGTTAGTGTAAACTGAGTAACTCTTAAAGGTTTTATTACAAGGAAGCACAAATGCTGCTGGAGGAGGGAAAAACAAGAATAGAAATTACTGAAGTCTAACCAGTTTTTGAGGCCTGTAGAGTGGGTCTCTATTAGAGAATCATTATGGTGACTTAATAGGGAACATATTTATCTCCATTACCAGGCATGGATAGACGGCTGAAGAGAATACTTAACTCCCCTGGCTGGGTCTGCATTACAGAGTTTGTCAACAGAAGTTACTGTCAGGACTTTTCCCAAAAGAACATGTCCACTCCTAACAGAGGCTCCCCCAATCCCCTTGACTTCTGTTGATGGAACAGCCAGCTGGAAGATCTGCAAATAGGGCTGCCTGGTGAATCAGAAGCCTTCTCTGCTGACAGGTGTTATGCCTTGTACAGGAGGGACAGAACTTTCCCAAGAACTGCTGTGTTCTGCTGACAGTTTCTCGACAGAACACATTTATAGTGTGGAGGCTCCAGGAGTTTTTGTCTACAAAACTCTGTAGTGTAGATATAGCCTATATGAATTGACTGGGAGAAATTCTATGCATTCTCTAAGACTGAGTGGTTAGTGCTACATCAGGTTACTGCTATTCTAGAGGCACGAGCAATTCTATCTGCTGTTATCTAGTTTAACTGTGAAATAGGTTTTACAGTAGCTACTTTTTGATATTTGTAGGCAACTTATTAGAAAATCCATCAGTTTCTGAAGACTTAAAGCTTTCATTTCAGAAAACTAAGTTGTAGCCTTTGTGATTTGTTCAGTAACCTACAGATGTAAATTAACGGAGTGATTCTTCCTGATGCTGATGATGGCTTTAGTGCCATGCTGTAGCTTGTAGTTCTCTGAAACTGACACTTTTTCCCTCTAACCTCTGGGCATCAGTGAATCGTCTATTCTGTTACTAAAGCAGCATCCTGAAATATATACTGTTGTAAGTTGTGAATAGTGGTACACAGTTAACTTTTCAGAGGAAGGCGAATCATAGAGAGGAGCCATGGAAGGGGACGTTCTTCAAGGTCCTCTTTGCATTCTCATTTATGGGATCTAGCAGTCTTTCCTTTCACAAATAGAAGTCTTTCCAGTTCTTTGGGCCTCTGAGTGGCAAATTTCCTAATGTTGTGGCCAGGCACAACTATGCAATCAAGATTTCATCACAGAGGTTAAACCTCACATCAGACTTCTAGCTACCAAAACTGGCAGTGGCTTAGCTCTAAGGCAGGGGAGAAGAAACTTTTCATGTTGGGTCCCACTTTTCTTCCCTGCAGTTAGCAGCCCCTTGCCTCCAGCACAATCTAATGTAATCACCAATGGAAACTTTGGCTTTTTTATGAAAAAATCCTTTTGATACATGTAAGAAAAAAGTATGTAGAAAGTAAAGACTTTATTAATTGGTGTGTAAATTGTGAATACACAAATATATTTCAGCATTTTTAATGAGATGAACGAGCCTGAGACACAGCAGCTGATCGTGCTGTGTCCCCCCTGCCTATGAAACTTTGGTCCTGCCCCTATTTTGCTCACCCCTGCTCTGAGGAAATATGCCTGTCTTCGGTAGTTGGGCCTTGTTCCTGATTTGACACGTTGGTAGGAGACCTCCCTTTTGACAATTCAGATCACTTTCGAGAGAACTGACAAGGTTTGCTTTTAGTTCTAACAAAAAGCGGTATAGGCCATCTCTAGGGCAGTACTCAGCAGCGGTTAACATCTCATGGCGCACTTCACTTGTTGATAGTTTCATGGGACATGCAAAATATATAACACAAAACCCAATCTCCTCCCCCTCCCCCAGTACCACCCACCCCTAAGCCCCCTGCTCTAACCTGATCTGACTCCCCTCCTCCAGAATCAGGAACCCCTAGTTCCCTTCCCAACTTGATGCCAGTGACTCATCAGAATTGCCACTGCCACATGCTTCTCCCACCAAGTGGTGGGGAATGTGCACAAAGCACCTGATGGCACTTCCAGTATGCAGCTCAGAGGCACGCTAACAGCTGCTTTGAGGCTTGCTGAGGAGCACTGCTCCAGGGCTTGCCCAGTCCTAGTAAACTTGCTACTGAGGGAACTCATGGTTGCACCAGGGTAGGTGCACGCACATCTTGACTGATCAAAGAAAAGCTGTTCATTTTCCTCTGTAACCAGGCTGCCTTTTCCAGAAACAAAGTAGGATTAATCTGAATTCAGAAGCACTTCTATCTGGTTGTGTTCAGAGGGTTAAAGCAATGTTCCCTGAAAGTTCATTAAGTGGCTATTTCTGCTAATCAGTTTGTTAGACAATCCTTCGTTCTCTGACCTCACAGCCTTTAGATTTCTTGGTGATTGTGAATGCCTTTCTACTAGACAACCTTCGCTACCTTGGGTATTAAATCAACTTCTAATAATGTTGGTGTGGCATACCTTATCTCCTGCCTCAAGCTTCCTTACAATACCTGTTCACCAAAATATCCATTACCGTTTTATAATAAGAGGTTAATGAGTTCAGTGCTTTGGACAATCAGCCTACAAAGTCATGTATATTGACAGTCATATTGAAACCTCACCCCAGTTTTTTGCCTGTGTGGGTCTCAGATTCCTATTTGTCACAGTCTTCCTTTTTTTCCCCAGACCCAGTGCTTATTGGGGGATTCACGCTTAATTGCCTCAAATTTAAAAAGGCCATAGTTGTTTATGTGAACAGGGATATTTCCTTCAGAAAAATGACATTCCTGTCTATAGGACACAGTATAAGGAAAACCCTATTGAATACTGTCTCATTGGATAAAGAGATTTGAACACTTTGTCATAACTGAACAACACCTGCCTCTGAAATTGGGTCCCTGTTGTGGAGCTTAGAGTAGCAACATGAAGTTCTGTTCATACTTTTACTAACTGTTGTTTTGTAGACTTGACATTTCACTCAAATGCTTGGTATGTTAATTTAATACTGTGGTCTAACTTGTCCATAATTCTTTGCCCACCATCCTCTAGGGCAGGGGTCTCCAAACTCATAGCCCATGGACCATCTATGGCCTAGGCAGTTCTGCAATCCAGCTGATGCCTGACTCCTGGCATGTGTCTGTGACCCTGGAGCAGGTGTGTCGTAGACCCTGACCACAAGCCCATTCCCAGCCAATTAAAGAGGGGATGGCAGGGGAATCTGGAGCTTCCCTGCCACTGGCAGTGCCACTCCAGTATGACTGGAGTGGCTAAGGTCCCCATGCTGTGGGTGGGGGCGATCCAACTTCCCCAGCCACTCTGAGTCACTGTGGATGGGGACTGCTGTCTGGGTCAGAGCACCCCTGCTAGTAGTGGCCCCGTGGAGCTAGAGCAACCCCTTGCCTGTGGTGGGTGGTGGTGGGGCTGCTCCAGCCATTAACCGTTAATGGGTTGAACATCAACATCCCTAGTGGTGGCATTGTGGTTCCCCAGGGTGTTCTGAATTACCCAGGATCAGTGGGCAAGGATGGGAGGTGTGCAGAGATGCCTGTGCAATCCTGCCAGAGGGGGATGTCAGCTGCCTGCTAGGAGGACTTGTGAACTGGCACTGGCGTAAGGTCTCAAATTCAGTTTATCCCTGCTCTTGGATAATTCTGCTTGCTAAATTCCCTAGTGGTAACACACAGAAGCCTTCACAGAGGGGGTTACTTAGCAGTAATAACTTTGTTTTTCCCTGTGTATTTACACCTGCCTTCACCTCTGCCTGGAGTTTTGTATTTCTGGACTCTAGTCTAGGGAGAAGGAGTGAAGGTGGTTGGAGAAGGGATGTTTGTACTCCTTTTATATTGACAGGTTATAATGTCTAATATGGGTGCTTCTGCACTCCACAGACCATTGAGCTTCCTTATGCAGTTCTGTTCCCTTCCTCTAGCTAGAGGTATTAAGTCCCATAATCATAAACGTATACAGAGGCAGCTCTCTAAGAAAAATACTTACTAGTAGTAAACCACCTTTTTTCCCTTTTTAGTTTCACCTGCCAAAGGCTCTTGAAAAGGGGGAAAGGGTCACCTTCTTCACAGTTAGTGTTGAGGAGTGGCACTTGAAATTTTAAGGTCTTTCTTCTGATTATACCACCTATGTAAGATGGGTTCTTGGGCAGCATGCTTTTTATGGCAGACAGATTGGGTTTCTCTGTGCCTTGAGGTCTTGATGGTTTCTCTGCATCATTTTATATACTTCATTGGCCCAGTATGATTTTCTTTGAGCTTTATTGTGCATATTGTATTGAGGTTTTTAGCCAAGCAAGAGATGTTGATCATTGCTTTGTTTTACCGACAGCTGCCTCCGCAGCTTGTTTGAGACCAGCAACTTTAAATTTTTCTAATGATGGAACAGTACATGATGTGGCCACCAGCTTTCATGGGCCATCCTGTGGCTCAACAGTGTGAGCTGTGATCAGAACTTAGAGACCTACATTCTGGCCATTCCTGATCTAGTAGTGGCTTCTTCAGTAGTACATTTTGTCTTCAACCCCAGTCCCTCACCTTGTAATGGCTAACATAACATAAATGGGTTTGAGTTCAAGAACTGACAGCTTAGATAACTATTGTAACAGTGTATTTTGATTTTATTTTTCCAATGTGCTGGGGAGCTAGAAAACTATTCGAGCCCTTCTCTCTCCACCCTCCCCCATTCCCATGGAAACTATGCTACTGGGAGACTCCCCCCTACAATTAGTCTGAGGAGATCCCATCGTCATGGGGATCCCATCTCTGCCTGCCTCTGTGAAGGTTACCCCTGGAGGATATCTGACCATGAGAGCATCACTTCTCACCGAGGAGCTTGCCCTGGGAGCACTGTTGGCTCAAGATGTCCTCACTTGTGGAGACAAGGCCTTTTGTGGAGTAACCTGCGTCTAGAATCCTGCCTGTGGGGTGACCCCTGTAGGACACCCAATCCAAAGCAGACTTCTGTTTCTGGATGGACCTAGATGTAGGTAGGGCATGCCTTTCTTCACTGCACAGAGGCCTGCCTCCAGGAAGACCCCTGTTCCAACTTGATGTTAGACTTTCAACCCATCATGTGGATCTTTGTCTCAAAAAGACATACACCCTCCTGAGTGTCTGGACCATTCTATTATCACAGGAAACTCACCCCGTTTTCGAATGCTCACCTTCTCTGTAACATTGCTTCAAGATGGCTCTAACCTGTATCCTGTCCAGGGAGATTATCCCCTTTGCCCTGGAGGGCCCCATCTTAATATTCTCCTGGATGACTTGTATCCCACCCGACTCCACGTCCAAATGAAAGGCTTCTCTTGGCTCTCAGTGAGCTGGTTTTGGGGACCTTTTTCCTGCCACCTATCAAATGGTTCTCAAAAGGTAAGACTTCTCAGGCCTGGAAGCTCCTAGGACACACCCCATTTCAGTCAGCACAGCCCCACCCTTACTGGTATCTCCTTTCAGTGCAAGCCACAAGAAAGCCAGGAAGTCTGCTAGAAACTAGTTTTCCTTATCTAGCTTTAGGGTGGCATATTTGAGGGGAGATGGTCCTCCAGGAGATCTCCCCTTTGAGAAATCATTAATTTTTTTGAGTGGACTCTCTCTTCTTAGGGACCCCAAGAACCTGCTTTTTCTTAACCAGGCATTGTCTGTAATAGTAATGAGTGCATAAATGTTGCTTTGATATGGCAACTTGCGTACCTGGAATGGAAGTGGAACAAGCTGTTAAACCATCAGTTTGTAAGCATCTAGGCTAACAAATATCTAGCATGGGTTTGTCAAGAGCAAACTGTGCAGAACCAACCTAACTTCCTCCTTTGACAAGGGTTACTGGCATACTAGGGAATCGGTAGACCAATACCTTGATCAGTTTGGCACAGTTCCATATGGCTTTCTCAAGCCACAAGCAAACAGCTGAAATGTGGGCTAGATGAAATAATTTGGAAAATGTGTGTACAATTGGTTAGACTTCATTTAGCAGTTTCCTGGCAATTGGGGAGGCTGTATCCACAGAAGTCAGTCATGGGTCTGGCGGTATTCAACATGTGAATTAATGCTTTTTTGATAATGGAATGGAGAGTGCACTTAATCTGTGGATGACATAAAACTGGGAATGAATGTAATAACTTTTGAGCGGAGAAATAGAATTCAAAATGCCCCAGACAAACTGAAGAATTGTTCTGCAAAAAGCAAGGTAAGTCAACAAAGACAAATGGAAAGTGCTATACTTGGGAAGGAAAACTCATCCTCATAAATACATGGTGGGGAATGATCCAGTAGTTAGCATTACTGCTGAGAGGGCTCTAGGTGTTTAGTCTTCACAGTTGTCCCACTGTTAACGTACATTAACAAATTTGCTGCCGTGTATTAATGGTCATGCTTATATGCAAGACACTGCAGGTAATATGCCAAGCAGAGCAGGGCATGGTGAGGCCTCTGCTTCAATGCTGTGGTCAGTGTCCTTTCAAAAGATAAGGATGGGAGACTCCAAAAGACAGGAATAAATTTGACTAAGGTTTGGAAAAACCTTGCCTGTGAGGAAGTGCTGAAAACACAAGAAGAGTAAGGAGGCAGGGTGTGCCTGAAACAGTCTTCAACTTTCAGGGCTGTTTAAAAAAGATGTGACCTCTTGTGAACGGCAAAAAATAATGGGCCTAATCTGCAGAAAGGAGGATTTAATTAGATAATGGGATGTGTAATTAGTCTGTAATTTGCAAGAGGTTGTAGAATCCCCATCTTTGGTAGGGGTGATCTAGGTTTAGTTGGTCCTGCTTCAGTGTTTGAGGCTCCGTAGGGCTTAACTTGATAACTTCAGTCACTTCAGCCCTACTTTTTTTTTTTTTTTTTTTTTTTTTTTTTAAATCTTCAAAGAAGGCTAATGTGCATAGAATCCTGGAAATTAATCTTGGAAATATTGAGATGTGAATACTTAACCTGGGAATGGCAAGGACGTGGAAGGTTAGGAGAACTTGATTCTGGAACTTGAACAGAGCCAAACTTCAGTATTGAGAAGTGAATGAATTTTTTGCAACTTAAGCACGTGTGACTCTTTTTTGGTGATGAGCTATAGTCAGTAGATATAGTATTCTATAAAGGTACAACATTACAAAATACTGGTGCTATAAGTAAGGGATTCCTTATAAGCTGTTAAAGTATTCATAACAATCAGAGGGGAGCCATGTCAGTCTGTATCCACAAAAATGAGGAATCCTGTGGCACCTTATAGATTAAACAGATTTATCGGAGCACGTATTGGAGATGCATCCTGATGAAGTGGGTTCTTGGCCGCAAAAGCTTATGCTCCAATAAATCTGTTGAAGCTTTTGCGGCCAACAATCCACTTATCAGGATGCATCTCCAATATGTGCTCTGATAAATCTGTTTATAAGGTGCCACAGGACTTCCTTTTTTTAAACAGCTACAATTGTAAGTCTTAGGAAGAATCTTCCATCTATGTTTGGATCCACAGTTCTGTTTCATGCCTTCTCATCATGGAGCTAGATGAGAGATCTTTGATTCTCTACCCCCCCCCCCTCCTTTTTTTTTTTTTTCTTAAGGACTGTGGCTGTAGAGAAATTCTGGTTGTGAAGGGCTTTTTTTTTCTCTGAAGAGTATATAGTAGATTCCCTGATATTCTGAGGAGTTATTTAAAAAAGTTGATGCAATTGTTTTGGGTATTTGGGTTGCCATTTCATGACTCCTCACTGAAGAGAGCTTCGCAGCTCCTGCTATTGAGCTCAGTGGACTTCTTGTTCAGACATTTGCTAATCTAGTTTTGTGGACTGTGCTGTTTTCTTCCCTGCAGTGGTGGATTTTTTTATTAAAGATGAATAAGTAGCAGCCAGCAAAGTCTCTTTGCCATTAAGAAACTCACTTTTAACTTCTTTTTCTGGCTTGCTAGCCTCTAACCTTATCTAAAAACTTTTTAAAAATACTTCATCTGCTGCAGAAATCCACACAGAGCAACACTTGTTTCAGCAGTGTAGCACTTCTTCCTCTGTATATCCCTGCCCCAACAAAAACAAAAAAAAACTTCCCTCTTTGTGGGATGCTTTGGTATGGTGCCCTCTTGTGGTAGATCTTCAGCACAAAGAGCTAGCTGATTTTATAAAGTCAAGATTATTTTTAGTATCTTGTTTAGATGAATGCAGTTGTGTAACTTCATCCTGTATATCTCACTTTCACTGTTGTATCTTACATCTGAATGTAAAAGAGCGTACCTTTACCCATAACAAGTTTGTTTTATGTATTGAAATTAGCTTTATTTGTTGAGCCTGTGGGTGCTCCTGTTCAGGAGATTGTCTCTGATCAGAATTTTGACGGAACGTGTGCTTTTCCTGTATTGCAGTGCTAGTGGCGGATAGCTAGCACTGTTCAGCCAAGCACCTTCTGGTTTTGATCAACCAACTTTGTTCTGAGTTAGAACCTTTTGTATGACTTCTCTTTAAATGTAGGATTAGGAGTATAATTGGGGAAGATATTAGTTTGTTCCTATTTTTTTCTTCTCCCTCTCTGCATTTTTTAAAATTTGAGTCTGTTAGCCTTTGTCATGGTAAATTTCATCCAGGAATGCCCTAGTTTCCAGTTTTAAACTTTGCCTTTCCTGCTGTGAGGCCATTGGAGTCTGACAGATGTGAGTCCACTACTTAGAGGAAGTGCATCTATTGCAAACTTGCTCCCATTGCCACAGCTTCAAGGCCTGCATCAGAAAAGTGAGTGATCGTTCACTGAAACTAATTTTTTACAGATGAGCCTCTCCACCTGGCTTCCTACCTGAGATCACAAACTCCTGCCAATCACTGCTCACTTACCTCACCAACCCTGTTGGGGAGGGGCTTTTCTTCCAAAAAAAAATAGGCTAGCTAAGAAGAGTTGCTACCTTACTTCAAAGGGAACCTTGAAAAAGAGACATTCTCTGTCTCTGTCATTGATACCAACTGCAGTGCAACCACATTTTCTATGTGTTGATTAGAATCCTCTGCCAAGTAGACTTCAAGGATTGCTGAGGCAAGACTGCCCTATCTGTTGTGGCACTGAGTGAAGCAGCCAAACACTTGTTACTGAGCACCTTTGCAGTGCTTCATCTTATGGTGACATCTTCTGGTTCTCTAATACATGGCACGGCCATTGGCACCAAAGTCTACTTTTCTTATTTCAATGCTGCCATACTTGGCACAGGTACTCACGGTGTGGCAGCAATTCCCCATACTGCAATTGCCACTGATGTTGTCTTTTGGTACTGTGAATGCCAGTACCACATGAGTTTCTTCTGCACAAAACTTAATAGTTTGGACTATAGTGGGACTGAAATCACCTAGTACCCCCATAGCTTATGTTCTGCACAGTTTCTTACCTATGTCAACATTCAGATCTGCATCTTTCTAGTGCAAGAGAGTGACAAGTAGGGAGACATCCACTCCTTAGCCATCCAGGGAGCTGTCAGATAGGACTAGCCTACCTGAACAACTGTGGTGTAGTTCAAGGGCTGACATCCAGGGGAAGTATGGACATCTCTGGATGATATCACCAATGCCATTCCTCTCAAGTGATTGTATTGGTACCTGTGGGCTGTATCTGGGCAGCGCTATTTGAAGCCATCCAACATCTCCAGAGAAGAGTAGACATCCCCTGTCAGAGGCAGAGCCCTCAGAACTTCCCAAGGAGACTTTGACAAAACAGAGGAGCCTCTCATTCAGGAGACCACACCAACAACCACCACTTTTCTTCTTCCTCAGACGAAGGTGTTGTACCTTACCCCCTCACCTACAACAGAAGACTATTTTAAACTATTTTTGGGAGCTGTTTAAAGAAATTGCAGACGCTCAAAATATCTCTGGAAGAAATTGCTGAATCCCAGTGCAAGTTGAGGATATTACAGATCAGCCTCACCCAAAGTTGCTCTTGCCATAAATGAGGCACTTGAGGATCCTGCCAACACCATTTGGAATATGTCCAAAACAATCCCTACTTATAAAATGATGGATGAAAAGTATTGCATCCCACTGAAGGGCATAGGTGTGTTTTTTTTTTTTTCCTATTTTTCATAACTCCAGCCAGTCTTAGCAGTAGAGGTGGTCAATGAACAGGGTGAGAAGACCACTTAAACAATTTATGTGATAAAGAATGGAAAAGACTGGATCTCTTTGGCTGCAACACCTATTTATAAGTGACCTTGCTATTCAGAATAGCCAATGATGACGTATTGGTGGCCAAACGCGAATCACATACATTACTCCAAAATGGCTGAATTGATTTTTTTATTTATTCATCCCTGAAGATGAATTGAAGTCCTCTCAGAAGGTCATCTCCTAGCAAAAGCAGCTTGTTCAGATATCTTTAGAGTAGACATGGTGGCAAGATCCAGGATAACTGCCAGAGTGGTGTGGCATGCTCTTGGCTTCACTTATCTGGGTTTCCAAAGGAGGAAGAAGCTGTCCTAGATCTTCTTTGAAAGGTCAAAATTTTCTCAGGCGAGACTGACTCCCGTCAGACATTAAAAGACACTCAAAGAACTGTATCAGAGAGGTGGCTGTGTTAGTCTGTAGCTTTGAACAGCAAAGTCTTGTGGCACCTTATAGACTAACGGATATTTTGGAGCATAAGCTTTCGTGGGCAAAGACCTGCTTCATCAGATGCATGAGTTGAAGCGGGGGGGGGGTTCAGAGGGGTATTTAAAGAGTGGGGTCCCAGTAAAGGGGGAGGGCCAGAGATGACAAGGTCTATTTCTATTCACCTTGTTGAATAGACCTTGTCAGCTCTGGCCCTCCCCCTTTAGTGGGATCCCACTCTTTAAATACCCCCTCCCACGCATCTGATAAAGCGGGGCTTTGCCCATGAAAGCTTTTTGCTCCAAAATGTCTGTTAGTCTATAAGGTGCCACAAGACTTTCTGTTCTAGTAGAACTTTGACACCTTCACATAAATGAAAACAGGGCAGGTTTATACAGCACAGTGGTCAAGATTGGCCCCTTATACACAGCCATGTAGGCAATACGGTAGACAGTCAGAAAATGTAGGCCATTTCCATCTTAGCCTCCTTTTATCTCAACAGCCTCTCTCAAAGCATCAAATTTGAGGATTTGGTTGAAGGTCTGAGACTTCCCTCCATTCCAGATGCGGAAACCACTCTCTGCTGTCACCCCTTTATATGCCATTTGACCTGGTTCTGCTTGGCATTGCTTCATGATTACTTTGGACAAATTCCCAAGACTGGTTACTCTATCCAGTTAACCTTCACTCCCCCGCACCCATTCTCTTCACTTTCAGGGATCTCTGACCCCTTTCTTAAGACAGGAAGTACCAGAGGATCTCAAAGACTTGGGCGCCAGAGTTCTGGGTTACTGGTCAACTAAACACAATGTGGACCCAAAAGTCCTCCATCAGGCAACAATGCAGACACTCTCTTGCCCTGCCCCCCATCAGATATGGGGTGGGATTGGGGCTGGAGCTGCACCAGTGTATGTGTGCTCTGTTGGCGGAGGTGGGTCATGGCTTCTGAACCTTAGGGATACTTAAGCTCTGGGCTTTCAGCCCTGCTACTCCTCTCCTGAGTTCAGGTCCATGGGAGACACCAGCACTTTAACTACAAGTGGAACAGTGGTTTCAGCCCCACTGCTCCCCCTGTAGCTAATGACCTGATCCCTGGAACCTCCTCTTTGAAGTCAAGAGTGGAATTGTGGGGAGCCCCAAGCCCCATTGTTCCCCCCCCCTCCCCAGCTGAAGCCAGGAACAGAACTGTAGACTTAAGGGCTTGAACACTGGCACACACTGCAAACCTGAAACAGTGAGTGGAACTGCAGGGCTCAAGCCAGAGTCCCTGTACTCCCCTTCCATACCTGGTCTAAAGAGCTGAGCCCCAGTGTACCAGAGAGTCAGCAACCCAGACACCAACCCCACGCGATCTACAGCTGCAGTCCCTGATTCTTGTGGCTGACATCTTTAACCTCTTCAGAGTTATGGGACGTTTTTAACGTAATGGCTAATATCCATTTGTGAAGTGTTGGTAACTCTCAGGTATGCCATTTACTACAATTTGGTGTACTAGATCCAATACTGGTACAACAGAGGCAAGGACTTCTGTTTTAATTTCTTTCTCCAGCAAAAGAGAGGTTGGAGGTGCTTAAGAGATCTCAAGCTGATCAAAACACAAATGATGCAGGATGGATACTTTTTTAGCAACGATAATTCCAGCATTGAAACCAGGGACTTGTTTTCAGTGTTTAGTCTTCAAGATGCATACTTTCACGTAGCCATACATCCATCAAACAGATGGTTCCTCCAATCTATTTTGAGATGAGCACGATGGCTACTATGTACTATTCTCTAAAATCACCAGAGTCTTTTCCAAAGGGACTGCAGTGATTGCGGCTCACATCTGGAAAGAAGGGATGTGCATATATACTAGTACTTAGATGGCTGTCTACACATGGTCTTCGCTAAGGAAGAGGTCATAAAAGCTGCACCAGACAGTGTCATGCTGGACAAAATTTGGTAGCAACAGCACTAGAATTCATTGGGGTTAGCTACCCTTCTTAGAGGGTGAACCTTGCTACAAACACACAGATTTGACACCCTAGTGAATTTGGTCAATGCTAGAATAAATAGCCTACAGACGTCTGCCAGGGCTTGCCTCCATCTATTATGCTGCATGGTGGCAAGCATCTGTCGTAACATACCAGGCTATGCATGCACTGCCTCCAGGGTTGGCCAGCAGTGGTTGGCCCCACACGTAGTCTGTCTAAGCCCTTCAACATACTATGCAAAAACAAGACTCATACTGTGTCCACTGCTGCAGCATGTGCAGGATTCCCCTTTCTGCACATTTTCCCCCTTCCCCACTCCCACAATGATGATAAAATGGATGCATTTCTTGCAGCTGTCACAACCTTCATCCATCAGATTACAACATGATTATTACAAGGTGTCCCACTTCTTTCATGAACTCCAGAGTTCTAATGCTTCAGTGGGATTTTAACTTATCTTATTGGACCTCTATTTGAACTCTTGGCAGTGTGGTCACTATTGCATCAATTATTGTGGCCCTCCTTGAGACCATGATATCCCCAAGGTATTGAAGAACTTAGGGCTCTCATGGGATTGCCCCTCACCCCCTACACAATCCCCTTCAAGAAAGTCACACTCACCCTAAAATTCTACCTCAAGTGTGCTGCTGTTAAACTTCAACCAACCTACCCATCTTTCTACCCGCCCCGCCCTTTACAGTCAAGATGTGGCACTCCATACTCTAGTGGTCAGAAGGGCACTAAATTTATCTTTAATGAACTAAATCATTAAGGAAAGCATCAAAGCTGTACCTCTCTAAGAACATGTGGTTGGTTACGGCTTCTTCTTTGGAGACTCTCCAAATGGATTTCTGAGTGCATTTATCTGTTATCGCAAACTACAGCCCCTCACCAGGGAGTAGAACACATTGTATCAGATCGCTGTCCACCAGTACCCTTTTGTAATATACTTATTATGGATGTGTGAAGCAGCCACTTTGGCATCAGCTCACACATTCAGCATTACACAATTGAGCAAGATTCTCTGCATCTGCACTTCATGAGGCTTAGTGGTCCTACCATTGATCCAGCACCAAAACTCCTTCCTTCCACTGAGTATGCCAGTGGAGTACCCATTGGAACATCACTTGTGGAAAAGAAGGCTACTTCCGTTGTACATTAATTGAGGCTCCTTGATGTGTTTATGGAGGTGTGCACCACTGCCTTCTACTTTGGAGTTATCAAAAGATCCTCTGTTGTAGAGGAGGAGTGGTGGTGGTCACACAACGCTAGTTAACTGCCAGTGCAAAAGGCATAGTTTGTGTGGCCCAATGGGGCATTGCTACTATAATTTAGTGACAAGGGGCATGGGGTATAGCTCAAAGAACCTGTTACTGCACAAGGTAAGTAACTTTTTTCTTCCTTATCTCTACTTACGCATAGTGTAGTAGGTGGTGGTTGCATTTGTGCAGTGACTTCATTTGTTTGAAAATGGATTCAAAGATCGTGTGTGTGTGTGTGTGTGTGTGTGTGTGTGTGTGTGTGTGTGAACAGAATTCCTGTGGCAGTAGATAAATGTGCCCAAAACCAAAGTTGATGCTGTGATTTCAGAGAGCTTTAGATTTGCCTTGTTTTGACCTAATTACCCTGTCAGTGAGGTGTACTAATTTTAGGGTGCAAGAGGAGGAACAGTTCTTTTAAAGGGCTCAGCCTGGGAAATGCTGAACAGCTGAAAAACTCCAAGTTCTGGAAAAAAAGAAAACTTGGAAAGTCAATACCTACTTCTGCAATTAACATTTTATTTGTCAGGAGGAAAACAGAAAAAAGTCAGTGCCTGGTATGGTGAAGTATTGCAGTACTGGTGTGTGAATAGTATTTTTGTTTGGTCATCAGCTGGGACAGTTATCTGAATCAATTAGGCAGGTTATAAAAAGACCAAAAATTCAGAAATGGTATTACTAAGTGAGAGGAGGTTGCAAGAAAGTATGTGATATGGGGCTGAATAGGCTAGCCCACTGCAGGGTGTCCCTTTTTAAATGTCTTCCCAAAGACTGATTCTAGATGGCCTGTTTTCTGAGGAGGCTCCCAACAGATGATCATCTTCTAGCTGAGGAAATGAACACGTGCTTATCATGTATACATTGACTGACTGTAACAGATTCAGAAATAGGAAGTATGTGTAAGACTTCTACTTTGTTCAGAACTTTCTCATTTAATGTTCCGTAAATAGGGCTTGGTTTCTAGCTCTTTGCGTGAAGGCCCATTTGGATTGCACCTTCTTCTCCTCCCTGTCCCTAGAGTCAGCCACTCGCCTCACATGTGCATCTTCTACAGGATCCAGGCTCCTAATTAGTGGAGCCACATCTGCACAGCTTCACTGTGTAGGCAGGTGATCCTCTGTTTTATCATGTATTGCCACCCAGGCAGGTACCTTAGCGATCACTGACCACAATTTGAGAATGTCTGACCTAGTGATATATGTAAGTTTATATACAGAATTGGATCTTAGATTTGACCACCCTGGACCTAAGAAAGGAGATGAGCAAAGGTTAAGGACTTTGTTCTCCTCTTTGGTGGTTCTATACTAGAACTTTCTCCAAGGCAATTTCTTTCATCTTGGTAATAACCTGTGTTGACAGCATTATGTATAGGTGTTGTAAACACCTGATTGCTTTCTCATGACAAGCAAGTAGGCAGAAACCCTGTTAACGATGAGCAATTATTTGTCAGTGCTACTATTGCTGATGACTTTTTCTGTCCATTATTCTGTTCATAGCTTGCTTTTGTTTTTTGTTTTTTGTTTTGTTTTTTTTTTGGTAGGGCAAAATGTAATGTGCCTGCAATATGTAGCACTGTTTGAACAGAGGACAGATGTAAACCAAGCTAGGCTTCATTGTAGGCGTAAATAATAACTTGTGTCAGAAGGCTTACTCTTCTGTTAGTATTGACTGTTACAAAAAATGAAGTACTTAACTCTTTGGCCAGTCCTGAACCTTTAATTTGTTATCAAAGAAACTCTACAGATACTCTAAAATTTTTCTGTACTGAATAAGTTATTCAATTGATTCATAATGTAACCCTGTGCAATATAAGAGTGATTTAAAAAGTGGTGGTAACATGCACATATTGGTGAAATGATGTGGTTTAGCACCCTCCTTTCCTTTCATTATACATGAAGCTACCTATTGGAAATCTCAGATATATTAACTGTTGCTAAAAAGAGGAAAGTGTTTTTTTTTTTTAATTTGGCTGTCAGACCCAACTGTAAATGTTCATAAATATGTACAGTACCTACTTTATGGCTGCCAAAGGCAAGTATTTTTGTTGGAACCTAAGCTACTGCGTTATCTGCACGCCTTTATATAAGGTTAACTTAGAGATGAGGGGGAGGCTTGGGGCAGGAGCTAATGGTTGTTTCAAATAGTGTTTTCTTTTTGCAAACAATTATGCTTGGCATGTCTAACTTCAAATGTTTTATCAATCATTGCACAGTGTACAACAGCTCTTCTAACTGAAAGAAATTGCAGTGGAAAATACATGGATACATAGCATTTTCCAAGAAAATAGAAATTGAATGGTAAAGAGTTGAACAATTGTTTCTCTTGCTCTGTTCCAGGATCCTGGCTCTACATGGAGATATAAGGTCATGTGCCAGAGAGCGTGGCTGTTATATATATTTGTTCTGGTTTATCAAAACTATTGGAGGTAGAAAAGAATGAATTAAATGAACAGTGTGGGCTTGCTGCATCTGCTCCAGTGTATTCTGAAGGCAACCTTGTTGTTTGGGATTTGAGACTGAGTCCTTGGGGGTAGATATCAATTCAGGAAGAAAAATGCTGTCCAATTTATGCAATGCTAAAAATATACAGGCTGTCAAAACCATCTCAGTTTCATTTCCTAAAATGGTTTTTAACTATTTGGCATGCCTTGGCTGTGTAGACTGATGGCTTAAAGATACCAAATGATGATATTGTTCCTTAAGTCCAGATTTTGATGTTTGATTTTATTTTTTTGAGTCATCTTAGCTATATTTACTCAAAATAATTTTCGTTTCAGTGAACGAACCCTTTCCCTCCACTCAAAGGCTGTTAATGGTAATGGTCATATGGATGCCTATTAAATCAGTGAAGGGTCCAATTGTTAAGGAATAGTGGCTTTTAAGCCTTGATGCTTTTACTGAAGTGATGTTTGTACAAGGAAGACTAGGGATGATAGTTTTAAGCCCGTTACAAACAGGGCAGCAGGCCCAGGGTTGTAACTTTGTTGGGGTGGATTGTCTTGGTATTATCAATGACAGAAAATGTCCTCCATTTCACCCAGGTCCTCCTGTGCAATGTCAGTCTCATCTGAATTGCAGAGCATGATAGGGAGGGGGTGATCTATGAATGTGGCCACAAACTCAGATCTTACACACCAAGCTTTGTGCTTCAATGATGCCAGATCATGGATAGCTGGCTTGGCAGGCTAGGGTGCTCTTGGATGGGGGATGTAACAAGGCAGCTCTCCCCAGAAATCTTCACAGAAGGATTGCCCAATGCCTTGTTAAGGCTTTGTAGGTATTGCCTGGGAGGATTCTTGCGCCATCTCTAGGCACACTAACTTTTCTGGGGAGCTCCTGCTGTGTAAGTGGACTGGCCGTGACTGTATCCCAGTTGCTTGTGGTAGATCAAAGATTAAACCCAATTGCATTTAACCACTCTAGAAGGATCACAAATATGAACTGGCCAGAAGTGCCTTCCCCACCATCAGGGTCTGACAGCAATAGGCCTGGGGGTAGGATTGGTTCCAAAAATTTAAATAAGATCCTGACTGTCAGTGAGATCAGGTCCTCAGCATGCCTGACAGACATTTTTCTCCTCTTCCTCCTCCTCCATCTACAGCACCCTCTGACCAGAGACTGCCTGAAGAGTTGCTAGGGTGGTACAGTTTTTGGGTCTGTGGTTGGGTTCTCCTCCCCTGCCCCCTAAATCCCATGCAGTTGCTCAGAAATGATACAACTGAAGTGCTAACCCAAACAAACCATTTGCCTCTTTCTTCAGGTAGACTTGCCTGAGTGCCTTTTATTTTCATGTGTCATTGGTGTGTCTCTCTATCCTTTTCCCACCATGCCCAGTGCAATTTTATTAATTTTTTGGCATAGATAAGTGTTATTTCTGTTTGGAATTCTGCATGTAAACATAGTTCATCTAATTGCTGTGTAGGAAGAAGAATCTCCTGCATGCTCCATGCTGGAGTTAGTTTGCTGCACTGGACGTGCATGGTCAGGTGTGCTGCTCCATGATGACAAAAGGGGAAATGAATCTCTCACTCCCAGGGCTCTTTCCTGTGTACCTGGGAGTGCAGCCGAGTTGAGTGCTGGCCAGAGTGGTCACATTTGGGGCCCTGTGGGACATCTCCGAGTCGAAGAAATTTGACTTGAACAGAATTGTCTATGCTACCCAAATTTGACCTTGAAAGGTCAAATGTTAATGAGATTCCTCTTGTCAATGTGGAGTACAGAAGTTGATTTTTGAAAGCCCCGAAGGTCAGCTGAAGGGGCTTGGTGTAGACCATTATAAAATTGACCTAACACAGCTAACTTTGACCTAAGCTCATATTTTAGGCCAGGCCAATGTCTACAAATTAGTTTGTTCATGCCTCTGAGTTTACAATTCTTCACCAGAAACGCTGCATTGGCACAGCTGTGGTGTAGCTATTGACAATCTCATAGGTGCCATCATCTGCTCTGAGAGTGCAGTGCTGAACCCCAGGCATAGTCTGTGCCCTGCCTCTTTCTTCCCCCTTCCCTGAGCGTGCCACATCTTCACTTTTCCTCCTCCTCCTGGAGTCTTCAAATAACACAAACAGCTGTTTTTGTGGTAGCAGGAGAGGGAGGAGTAGATCAGCAGGGCTGCCAGTGGGTGGGAGGCTCTGGGGAGAGGGCAGCAGAGGGCGGAGTTTGGCTGTTGATGGGTGCTGAGCACCCTGATCCAGGAGCACCTATGGCCTGAGCAATGTTAGTTGCATTTAAGGAATGGCTATATAAACTATGGAGTGAGCCTCCCAGCCCAGCTTGAGAGGTTAGGCTAGTGGGGCTAAAAGTAGCTGTAGAAATGGTGCTTTGAAATCACAGCATGGGCTCTGAAAACCACCCTTCCTCTGTAGGCTTCAGAACTACAGCTGCAACTTCCAAATGCCCTAGGGAATTCCACTTCTTGAGGTGGTAGCTAGGTTGCCCGAAAAATTCTTTGGTCAACATAGCCGTGTCTGTAACGGGGCTTAGGGCGGCTTAACAATCACTCCTAGGTGAGTAGAAGTAACACCGAAGATAACTTAACTCGTTTGACCTAGGTTTTAGGTGTTCACCAGTCCTAAATCTCTAAACGTAGAGTGTTAGAGTATAGTGATGTACTCTTGATTGGCTTGCAGCAGGGAAATCCTAACGTGTTTAGCCTGTATACAGAGTGGGGGGGCGGGGGCAGAATTCTAAAGCCTATTAATGTTTGGTCTGATATGCTCAAGGATCCCAAATGTGTACACCTTTTCAGAAGCATTAGTAACTCTGAATCTGAATTTTCTTTTTTTTTTTTTGCTGGGGGTGGGTGAATAATGGGCTCAGAGGAGAACTGAGCTCTGGTCTATACTACAAACTTAAGTTGCAATATTTACATTGCTTGGAAATGGAAGATAAACACTAAGGATGTAAACATCCTGCTTGTTTGGTTAATCAGTAGGCTTAATCTATTGTTTGATCAATTAAGGGTTGGGGGGGAAGACCCAACTGGGGACCTAGGCTGCTCTGGCTCAGCTGGAGCTTCTTGCCTATGGCACCCTAGTGAGGCTGGAGCAGCCCCAGTCTGCGTGGCAGGGGAGTGCTACTGTCTGGCTGCACTAGAACAGCCTCCCCAGCACCCTTCCTCCAACACACACCCCCCCCCCCCCAGCTACGTGGCTGCTCTGATCACACTGGAGGCTTCCCACCCCCCGGGCAACTGTGGTAACATGCCTGGACTGGAGCAACCCTTATGCACACCAGGCAGGGGTGTGCTCCTGCCCCTACTGGTTAACCATTAAGACCTAATCCCTGGAGTAGAAAATGCCATGTTCAGAGTTGGGTTCTCCAGTTGACATAGCTGCTGACTTTTGTGGAGGTGGAGTATCTGTGCCAACAGGAAATGCTCTCCTTTGACATAGGTAGTATCTTCACTGCATGGCTGTACTGGTGCAGCTGTGCTACCACAGTGCTGTAAACGTAGATGAACTAAGACTAGTGGCTGTCTAGAGAGCAATTGTATAGCACAAATGACTAAATCTAGTAAGAGGCTCTAGTACTGGAATGCACCTGAATTTACATGGTGTGTTTCAAAAAGCAAACACAAAATATGCAGTTGAATGACAGTTGGGTGGTGTGGATTGCTTGTCAGAGAATGCATGGATTTGAATTTCCTCTTACCCCAAAAATCTTACTAACGTGCGAGGATCATCTGCTTGTCATATTTTCGCTTGCTTTCCTCCCCATGTGTTAAAGTGGACTATTTTCCTATGTTTTTATGTATAATCTCTTCTTTAACTAGGATCGGAAGCTGTCAAAGTCAGAGCGGCAGAGATTTAAAGAAGAAGCTGAAATGTTGAAAGGTCTCCAGCATCCTAATATTGTTCGCTTCTATGATTCCTGGGAGTCTACAGTAAAAGGAAAAAAATGCATTGTTCTTGTGACAGAACTCATGACATCTGGAACTTTGAAAACGTAAGTGAACTCAGGCTTATGGGCCGGGGGGAGGAGGGGCAGGGTGTGGTGGTGATTAGCATGATATCAGAATGCTGAAACACTTTTTTTTTTTTCTGAATGTCTAAGGCCAAAGTCCCATTGCTCGACGTGAGTCAAACTAAACCTTTCTTTGTAACCCTAAAATTCCTGATCAAGTTAAAATGCCATTAGCACTATATTTAGTGTAATGGGTCATGTGTGAGATAATAGCTTTGTTGCATACCACTTTCTAGTATACACAAGTAGGGGTGGCCAGTTTGTAGAAATCGTGGTGAGCAGAGTGCCCAGAGAAATTGGGGTGAAGGGGGTACAAGGTGCAGGCTCTGAGAGGAATGTGTGCGCCAGAAGGCGGTGAGGGATTGGGCTCTGGGAGGGAGTATGGGGGTGAGTGGAAAGGAGTTCGGGGGCAAGAAGGTGGAATTCATGGGTGCAGGCTCTGGGAAGAGTGGGGATTCAGCATTTACTTGGAGCCATCCCACTGTGGCAGTAGGTCCTAGGCTGGGGAGCTGGAGGGTCTTCACAGGCTTTCTGCAGCCACCACTCCTGCTCCTGCCGTGCTCCCATTGGCTGCAGGGGCACTTGGGGCAAGGGCAGAATGCAGAGAAATTCCACCCTGAGGAGACAGAGGAAGCAGTGGTAACCCTGCTTTACTGCTGGTGGTAGCAGTGAGGGCCCCAGGCCATGTTAAGGGCTGGGAAATGCCTGGTAGGTGAGCTCCTGGAGATGTCACACAGGGCTGTGGAATGCATGTGGGGGAGTAAATGGGCAGTGCAGTGGAGGTGGTAGGTGAGAATGTGGGAGTGATCGGGCTCTGGGCCAGGAATATTTCTGGACCCAGGGCACCATAGACCCATATAATTTTACCAACCTGTACACAGGCAGAAAGTTTGTTTTGGTGGTTCATCAACCACCACCACCATGGGCTCAGCGCCCATTGGTGTCTGATGCCTCTCTCACTATTTCCTTCCATCTTTCTGTGTCCAGTGCAGAGTGGCTTAGTTGATGCGGAGCTAGTCTGTGGAAACTTACTATATCTACCCATAATCTGTGAGGTCTGTTTCCTTTTCAAACTGTCCATTATGCTGAATACCAAGGTCTTGATTTTTCACTCATCATCCATTATGCAGATAAGCTCGAATAGCTGTAACTTCCATTGTTTAACCTTTTGCAGTAGGTTCTTTTTCAGCTGTCTCTTCCTGTGTAATTCCTTGTTGGTGACCTTCTGCATCCATCCTGTTTCCAGGATCTTTCTATAACAACTCCTCTCATACACCAATATCCTTCTCTTTGAATCTTTTCATAATCACCCATGTCTCACATCTGTACAACATGCTGCTGAATACACATTTTCAAGATGCTCAGCTGGGTTCCTAAGCTAATTGCTTTGCTTTTTCCAGATCTTATCCACTGCCTTCAGACTTGCTCTTGCTTTTGCTATTCTAGTCGGACTTTCCTTCTTACATGCTAGATTATACATGTTGCTCTCCAGATATGTGAACTTCTCTACATTTTCTAATTCGATCCCGTCTACGCTGATCTACCTTCCTATTTCCTTACCTCCAAAGACCATGGTTTTTGTCTTATCAATGTTCATAATCAGTCTGTACCACTTCTCTTCTTTGTTTAGCATTTGCACCATTCTTGCTAGCTTCTCTTAATCTTCTTCAATGATAATTGTCATACTTGAACCTTAAGTTGTTGATTCTTGTCCGGTGCACTGATATCCCTTCTGCCTCTTCGTTGGTCTTGTCCATTGCTCTCTCTAGGTGCATGATGAAGATACTTGGTGACATCTAGTCTCCTCCTTGTCTAGTACCTCTACTCATTTTAAACCAACTTCCAAACTCTCAGCACATTCTCACCTCTACCTCTGTATTGATCTCTTTCAATGTCCATATTAGTCTATCCACTCTGTCTGACTCAACACCACCCAAGTCACTTTCTGAGCTATACTGTTAAATGCTGACTGAAAATCAACAAAGCAATTGTAGATGTTCTTGCTTTTTCATTGAGCTTTCTCCATTATTAATGCCAATATCTGCTGTATGGTACATCTATCTTGATTCCCACTTGCTTGTCCGCTAGATATTCTATCTGCAATCTGTCTCTTAGTATCATCATCCGCGCCTTGCCTAGATGACTCATTAGGGTGATTGTTCCGCAGTAGTTGCACTCCAATGCACTTCCTTTCTTGTGCACTGTTGCTAGCATGGATCTTGTCCATTCCTTAGGTGCCTTCCCTTTTTTCCATGCATGTTACATAGTCAGTGTATTTTGTTTTGGATGGTTTGCTTTTAATTTAGGGATTGAGGACAGTCACTGTTTGTATTAGTTTTTGTTTCTCCTTCCATGCCTTACCTTTAAAATGTAGCGTTCTTGTAGCAGTGTTGATCCCAGGCTAAAAGAGAAGGTGGGTGAGGTAATCTCTTTTGTTGGACCAACTTCTGTTGGCAAGAGGGAAGCTTTTTGGGCATGGAAAAAAACTCTTCAGTTTCCTTTGACTTGAACAAGAACCGTTTAAGCTCCAAAGTTTGCACCAACTTCTGTTGGTGAAACAGTATTATTTCACCCACTTTGCCATGTGAAACTTAAAGCTTCTTGAGACAGGGTCTGCTTCTTTATCAGGGCCTAACTAGGATAGACACTGTACAGTTGATTTGGATCTCTGTATGCTGCCACAAGACAAGTCATACACAAAAGTAAAGTTATTTGAAAAGCTTTTTATTTATGGGGAATTTCTAAAACAATTTCTAAGAGCAAGTGAAATTCAGACTGCAGTAGTGGTCTTTGTGAAACTGAATCAGTTTTCAGCCTGAACTGAAACGAGCCTTAGGAAACTGAGTTGCAAGGGAGCCCTCTGGTGGAAACTACAAGCTTAAAGAGAAAATGGTATTTCAGTGCACCCTTGCAACTTCCTCTAAATTTAGACTAGACAATAAGTGGATGTTCATTGAACATGTATACAGCTCTTGCCTATTTGGACGAGGAATTCCTTAATGTTATGATCTGATTTTTTTTTTTTTTTTTTTTTTGGGAATGAGTAATAGAGATGCAATAATTCATTTAATTGCCCTTTAAGTCTTTGACAGGACTTGAATTGCAGTGCATAAATAGGCAGCCAGCCTGTGGGAGTGGGAAACGGTTTATCAACAAGTTCATAATCCATTCAGTCAAAATATCCGGACTTACTTACTGATGGCCAAAAATGGACAGAGCAAGAAAATACCTTTTTCACTGAGAATTCTAGATCATATTCGCAGGGGAATGCTTATTCCTTGTCTGACAATCATGAAAGTTTTTCTCTTCCTGTGACAAGCCAAGAACTTGTTCAGAAAAAGCCGCGTTCACTGGTGCTTCAGCCTTCAATAAGGCCATGCTCTAGGTCGATTGCAATGGATTTGTGGTGTCCAGAATGCTAGCCACTAGCTACGTGTGGCTAGTTGGCTTGAGCAATACATATATTTTCAGAATGATGCGGCTAGTTTATTGTAGCAGTAGCACTCTATTGCTACTGCTTCAGAACAGATAGAACACTATGGCTATAGATCCTTAAAGTAGACTAGCTTGTGAACTACTGGAAAGATTTGAGGTGGCTGTCAGTTCAGGGCAGTTGTACCTGAATTTTCCTCAGTGGTACAGTAAGGACACCTGCTCCAGGCTCCTAAGCTGTTCTTTTGTATGTGGAAACATGTTTCTTCCCACCTTTGGACTGGGCTATATTCTGCCTGACTAATTCCCTACCTTCTCATATTGGGAAACAGTGAGTGCCTAAGCTGCCCTACTTTGTGTCTGCTCAGAGATGTTACACCATGTCCAGAGTTTTAGGTTACCACACTGATTTTATGACCGATCGCATCTGTTCAAGCAAAAGCATTACAGCACACTTTAAAAAACAATAAAAGAACCTACACACATGCTGATAAGATTTCCTGACATTCTCCTCTCATTCCAAAAAGTGCTCTGGGTGGTGATCAGTTCCTCAAACCTTGTCTCCCCCCATTTTTCTTATGGACACAAGTTGATCACAGCTTCAGTTCAAACAAACATTTAAGTGTTATGGTGTTGCAGTGGGACAGAGACCTTCCAACTTTTCCCTAAGGATTGGGCCTCCTCGGGTCCTATCTATTTGCTGAATCAGAAGGAAGACATTGAGCCAAACTTAACTCAGGTGATGTAACAAAGTCCTTTGATTTCCACCCCCCCCCCCAAAAAAAAAAAAAAAATCTAGTTTAAACTACTATATCCGAGCCTCTCTCCAGGTGGTAGCTCTGCAGCTGAATTGCAACCTGAGTGAATTTACTTAACTCCTTCTTACTGTTTTTAGTTTCTGGAGGACTGTGGTCTTCTCATGGAATTATGTACACTCCCTTGCAAGTACATAAGCATACACATTTAATACAATGAGCTCTTAAAATGCTTAGTAAGCTTTGTTTGTATATATTACAGCTGTGTTTCTGATAAATGAATTACTTTGAAGAGTCTTTTTTTGTGAGAAGTACAGCTCATGTGTCTCCCTAAAGTTGTAGATATACATCCATGTTTCACGTGTGTTAGAATTTGATGCATTCTGCTTGGTTTCGGTATTGGGATTTGGGAATAAAGTTCTAGTGCTAGTTTGGGTTGTTTTAAGTTGATTTTGTCAGATGGTTGGAAGGGTTTTGGCGGTTGAAGAATTATCAGAGGTAGGTAAAGACTTGTGTTGGGGGAGGGTTGAACTATTTGGATGTTCATATTAAAACAAGTAAATAGTTAACAATGACACTTAAAGATGAATAGTAACAGAGATCTACTCATTAGTGTGTACTCCAGCAAAATGAAGTGGGTCTGTCCCACGAAAGCTCATCACAGAATAAATCATTTTGTTAGTCTTTAAAGGGCTACATTTCTGCTACTTTAAAGATGATTTGGGATATAGACAGTTTTGCTGAATGGCCCAATTTGCATCTGTCATTGTTTTTACTCTGTTCACCACTTTTCTGGTCTCTGCAACCATAATAATGAGGCATGCCTTTTTAAAAAAAGGTTTTTCCTAAAGTTCCGGAGTACTCTGCATTTCTGTGGAAAATGCCAGATTTTGAGGCTGCAGAATATTGTGGCCTTACACTTTCAAGTCAGAAAAATTCTTATTTGACTTAGTCAGGTTACACACATCCAAATTGACATTGTGCTGATTATTGCTAGAGATGCCAGTATTTCTGCCTCTCTTTTTTGTACCTCACAGGGTTTTGAAAGCAGATTTCCCTTCTGGAAGGTTACGCAATATTTTATCATTTGATAGTGTTTTAACACTTAAGGTTTGAGTTCTTTCTGTCCCAGAATTTCTCCTCCTCATATGTCTTCTGTTCCGACCTCTGTTCCCACTGGGTATCTCAGTCAGCCCAAGAGAGCACAGTGGGACGAGTATGTTGGAGCCTATCTGACATCACGCCGTATACCCTAGGCTATGTAATGGCTTTCCTCCTGAAATTCAGTAACCTAGTTGACTCTTAGATTTAAAAAAAGGTAAATTTTTAGATGAAACTTCATAATCATTGTCTCACTGTATCAGATTTGAAAACTTAAATGGACTGAGTTTCTGCATTGTATAATGGGGAAGGTCCTTCCTGGCTCATCTCGAATACAGGTTTCTCATCTATTAAGACCTTACTTGGTTACTAGCAAGACCCAAATCCTCTGTCAGAATTAAATACAAATTAACCAACACCAAAGTAGTGTGGAACATGTCTGCAAACTGGCAGCTTCTCAAAGATGTAGTTTACATTTGAAATTTTGGAGTAGGATGCCCTAATCCAAAAGGGGATTGTGCATGAGTATGTGCCAAAGCCTTTGTAAGGGGGTTGCAGGATTACCATACTCTCTTCCATCTCTAGGAACATCCTCCCCTTCTGTGCAGGTATGTCCAGTCTTCCCAGGGGTGCTGGGAGCATCTCAACTAGGAGCTCATAGGTGCTAGTCCAGGCCAATGGTGATGCATGGGGCTATGGGGTCATGCCCAGGAGCCTCAGACAGTTGCAGAAATTGGTGCCTGAGCCATGGTATTGAAGGCCTTGAGCCCTAGCAGGCTCTACAGGGGCTAAAGCCACAGATGTCAAAGCCACAGATGCCTTGAGCCCTGGTGGGAGCCATGGGAGCAGCAGCCCTGAGACCCAGCAAGAGCCAGGGGGCAATAGCCCTGATTAGAGCTGTGGGGAGGGGCACCCCCATTCCAAGTCACTGAGCCTGTATGTCTACATTTTAGAGAAGCTGTGAGGTGACTGGAACCCCTGAGCACTGACTGCAGTCTGGGTAGCCCCCAGATTGGGTGTCCTGAGCCTCAGCAACAGCTTGTGTTGCATGGGGTGTATGTGACTTACAGGCTTTGCAGTCAAGCACACATCATTTGGGGACATCTCCTTAAGCGCAACACACGTGACTGTTAGTTTTGTCATGGATAAAGCTGTTTCTTAAAGCCTCCCTGATTTAGTAGTGCTCCTTGCTGTGCTTTCCTACTGGCCATGCAATCTGCCTTGGCCCTCCAATCTGGCATGCAATTTTTCTCCTGGCGCACTCAAATTATGACGCTCACAGCAGGCTGTCACCATGAGGGGAATGTTGCCTTTACTGAGGTGTGAGTGAGGAGGTTCCTAAATCTGGCTTTTAAATGGCCAAAGGCACATTCTACTACCATTCTGTACTTGCTCAACCCGCAGTTGAAGTGCTGGTTATTGCAGTCAAGACTGCCTGTGTGTGACTTCATGAGCCAATGAGGCCGGAGTAAGTTGGATCACCCAGGATCACTATTGGTATCTTCATCTCCAATGGTGATTATCTGGACAGAATAGTCCATTTTAGCTTATTGAGCAGAGTTGCTCAGGAAGAAAGTATCATGCACCTTTCATGGCCATCCCGTTTCAGTGAAATGGTGCATATAATCCACCAATGCCTGCAACACCCTGTACCACTTGCGGTTTATGCACTCTGTAGTAATGAGGTGTGGTGCCAGGAGAGGGGTATGGATTCCATCTATCGCCCTGCTACTGTTGGGGAGCCTTGTTACACCAAAATTGTCCACTATGTTTTACGTGTTTCCCAGTCAGTCTGTTGTAGCAAAAGGGTATTGATTGCCTTTGCTACCTGGATAACAGCAGCTCCCCACTGTGCCCACTCCAAATTGATTGCTCACAGACCAGTAGCTCTCTGGCATCGCAGTCTTGCACAGAGGAATTGCCACGTGGTTTTGACCTGTCGGAGTAGGTCTCTTTTTGGTATTGTAGTGCTTCAGGGTAAGGGGAAAAGCAATTTGCAAAGTTCTAAGAAAGTGGCCTTAGGCACACTGATGTTCTGTAGCCACTGCTGGTCATCCTATACCTGCAGAACAATGCCATTCCACCAGCCTGAATTGTTTCACGGCATCAGAAACAGCATTGTGTACAGAGCATCAAGTGCAGCCAGCATCTTCTCATGCCTCCTTTCCAGTCGCTCTTTTGTATATATCAGTGTCCTCCTATCTCATGTCTGCTTAGGCTGTGCATATACCACATAATGCATGAGGCGCTCATAATACTTTCTACAACTGTTTTAAGCTGCATGGGTTCCATGCTAGCTTTGCAATGGCATTCACATGGGCATGAAAAAGTACGAAAACCCTCTCTGCTGTTGCTTTTTGAAGGTGGGATGTGGGGAGACAAGTGCCCTCTGGGATGCTGATGACATGCACCCAGGATGACCCCAGAGTGTAGTTTTTTGTCCCCCCGTCACACACTGGCACAGAAACCCACAGTGCAACAAGGCAGCAGGAAATGTGGGATAAGTACCTAGAGTAAATGGGTGACAAAGTCAAACCTAGCAATGCTAAAGGGGACACAGTCCATTAACTTTATTTGCCAGTGTGGACATACATTTCAGTTTTACAAAACTGGATGTTAGAAAATTTACCTCAACAAATTCAAGCTAACTTCCAAGTCTAGAAACGTGTTTCAGTTGAAAGTGTTTTTTGCAAATGTGATATTTCTTTAGAAAGATTGTTTTTTGAACTATCTGATTTAAAATCTCTTCAGTTCAGCTTTCATTCAGCCTATTGTGATATTTCTCTAGTTTCCATAGTCATTACTTTTCCAGGCTAGAACATCAGAATTTCTAGTGTAAAAATCAAGTAATGAGGGGACGATAACCCTCTCAGGCCCTTTTTATACACTGCAGTTGGATAGCTCAGTGGGTTGAGCATTCGCCTACTAAACCTGGAGTTGTGAAGCTCAATCCTTGAAGAGGCCATTAAGGGATTGGGGCAAATAGATGTCAGGGTTAGGGGACTGGACTAGATGACCTCCTCATGTCCCTTCCAGTTCTAGGAGATGTGCATCTCTGATTTTAAACAAATAGTTAATGCATCATTTACAAATCTGACTTTCCATTTGTTCATTGTGCTGAATCACTGACACACACAACTGTAATTACTGTTGGAAAAGAAGCTGTCTGCCTGGTTATTAATCTTTGATTTAAGATGCATTATCTTATTTGGAAATGGACAAGAGTAACTTTCTTTTCCTTTTTAAATGTTATCTCTGAGGTTTAAAAGTAATGACGGGTAGTTTATAATAGTTTTTTGGGAAAATTGCAACAATTCCATAGGAATGCAGGCTGGTGGCATGAGCCCAGCTTTTAGGCATGAAAAGCTGGCAGTAGACCTATTTGAGAATCAAGAATGCAATTGGAGATCCCAAAAGCTGAACAAGAGTGCCACTTAATGCCTTTTCCAAAGCTCACATGGTAGAGACAAATAACTGTAAGTAGCAAATGATATTTCAGATTAAAATCATGAGTGGTAGCTGATTTAAAAACCAGGACCTCTTTCTCTCTTACTGGGTGTGCTTCCCTTCCCCCCACCCAGCCTTTTTCCTCTCCTTAAATTGTGCTATGATTTTTCCCTTTGGATCTGGCTTCTGATTGCTTTTACAGAGGAGTTTTTACAGCAGGATTCTCATTAGGGGCTAGATTTGCAAGGACTTTCTTTGAACAAGAGAAATTGTAGCCACAGGAATTAATATCTGAGCCTATGTGGGCAGTAGTCCAAATGATCTTACGAAGACCAGCTCTTCTAATAAAGTGGGTAATCAGAAATCATGTGGAGGTGCTCTGGGGTAAACGTGGTAATCTAATGTAGCATCATGCAGTATTGAGTTCTGTGCTGGTCAAAGCACTTAAGACAACTGTCTTGTGGTGATGCAGGAGACAGCCTTCTCAGGGATTGGTCCAAGACTGTAGAATAAAGTAGGAGCTACCAGGAATGTTGTTCTGCATGTGCAAAGTACACTTCAACCTTTTTCCCCTAATATAAATACACAGCCACATGTAACTTTTTTTAAATCCCTACACTGCACACAGGAAAGATGAGAACACTAATCAATGTGGCAGACATTAGTCATACTGCCTAATGGAGTACTTGTCTGTTCAGAGACTGGTGGTGAGGTTGGTATGAGAACTCGTATAGAAGTGGACACAGATGAAGCCTGTTAAGACTTAAAACAAAATTTCCATCTTTGACCTGATGCTGGCATTTAGACTTCTTACAGTCCATGTCAGAGGCCAGCAAGAGTGTCAAACTTGAGATCGTCATGGTTCTTTGAAAGGTGGTTTGCATTTGACTCTGTACTGTCCATTGGATAGTATGCACAGATTGGCCTAGAAGGTTTCTCCATCTTCCCAAAGCTCTCTAATGAGTCAGGTGGTGGTTTTCCTTTGGGTTTTAAATGTCAGAGGGGTGGCCATGTTTGCCTGTGTCTGGAGGAAAAAAAAAGTCCCTGTGGCAACTTCTAGACTGACTGATATTCTGACAAAGTGGTTCTTTGCCCACAAAAGCTTGAGGTCCAAAATATCTGCTAGTCTGAGGTGCCACAGGACTTCTCATTGTTTTTGGGTTTTAAGTTAACAAATCCTGTTCTGCATCTCTTGAGACCTTTGAGAACTGCTAACTTAATTAGTCAAGTTGAGGCAGGTTTGGACAGTACCCTAGGTCCCTGGTTGAGTTGTTTGGCTTAATATCTCAATAGCTGAGCAGCAGTTGCTGTGGTGACTTCATAGCTCTTGCTCACTGCCCAACAAAACTTCTATTCATTCAGAATTAATATTCTACAATGCTCTTTTCTGGACACAGTGGAGGAAAACAACTATTTGTGCATGATAGTGGACAGATCTAGTTACTTAACCGCTATATCAGAGGAAAACTGGTGGGGGGAGGGGCGGGGACAGAGGGCTTCTCAGCAGGTGGTGCAGCATGTAGGATGCCAATTTTAATGAAGAGTAATCTATAGATAAAGGGTTTTAGAAGTTTAAAAAAAAAAAAAAAATGAAAGCTTCACTTTTCTTTACCTGAAGTCATATTGTATCAAATTGCCAATTTTTACAAGCTGTAGAATTGGGGTTCTGAACAATAAAATGGAGCTATTAGCAGTCACCAGCTGGGAAGTAAACAAAATTAAACATCAAAATGCCGGGGTAACTGGGTAGGCCAACCCTGAACTTATGCTAATGAAAAGTATGTATATGGGTGGCAACTTGACAACTTGCTGAAAGGCTGAGGTTGTACTGGGGCCATATAGGCAGCCTTCAAGTAGAAGGCAAAGCAGATTTGGTAGTATACAGAATTAGCTATTTATGAATCTCCGTATTCTAGTGACTTCTAACTAGTTACCTTTTTTGTCTTAGCAGCAAGGGGTCCTGTGCATCTGCATCTGACGAAGTGGGTCTTTGCCCACGAAAGCTTATGTTCATACATTTCTGTTAGTCTATAAGGTGCCACAGGACCCCTTGTTGCTTTTGCAGATCCAGACTAACATGGCTACCCTGGTACTTTTTTTGTCTTCTGAACTTCTTAAAGAATTGCTAATAGTGCCTCTGCCTGTCAGCAGGCTCAGATCAATGTAGCTTTTTTTTAAAGGCATAAAACGTATTTTGAGTCAAGGCTGTTGCTGTTCACCCTTGCCCAAGTGGAGAATAATCAGTGCATCTGCAGCCGAAGGTGGGAATCGTGAATCTCTGGCATCTCCAAAAACCTGCTGGCTGCTTTCATAGCTTACAGCTTTTCAGCCATGTTGTAGAACAGTACTATTCCAGAGCACTGAAACTGGTTCATTAAATATAATAAACTCCAGATAATAGACTCAATACTGTGCATTAGTTATTTTATACATTAATAGGATTAATTGTGAAAACTTAAAAAAATGAATTTGGTGGATGTATTCTCTTTTACAGCACTCTGTTCTTTTTCTCAGGTATTTGAAAAGGTTTAAGGTGATGAAAATCAAAGTACTACGAAGTTGGTGTCGTCAGATATTGAAGGGCTTGCAGTTTCTGCACACACGTACTCCTCCCATTATCCACCGGGACCTAAAATGTGACAACATTTTCATCACTGGCCCCACTGGATCTGTCAAGATAGGAGATCTGGGTCTGGCAACCCTGAAACGAGCTTCCTTTGCCAAGAGTGTGATAGGTAAGCCTCTATTGTTTTTGGAGGCTGGTAGACTCGGTCCGCTTACGGGGTACTTGGTTGTCCCAACAGAAGTTTTACCTCAGTGCTCTTCTTAAAATATCTGATCAGAAAAGTGATATGTGCTTCTGGGTTGTATGGATCATTCTGGTGCTCCTAGTATTTAGATACAATATGTGGAAGCTTTTTAAGAACATAGTCTTACCTTCCCCCGGGGTTTAGATAAACATGGCTGATAAAACCACTGTAGCTGGCTTATGAGATATTAAACTGATTTAAATTTGAAATTATATTTATTGCCAATTTGTTTTGGTTGTGAACAAAGGGATTTTGGTGACATGCCTCTCCCTTTGTCTCAGTAATATACTTTAATACCTAGCTTATCTAGCCACATATCCAAATTTGCTAGGTTGCCAATCCTAACATTATAGAATACCCTACTTTATTTTGAAACTGACACCATTGGATTAGCCTAGAAAACTGGTTATATCAACTTTTTGTTCTGATGTTTTGCATTATATTCAGGCTAACAATGGTGCAAGGTGAACGTTTTTAACATGCAGTTAACTCTGATTTTTGTGAATATGGCTTTTTGAAATACAGCAAGCTGTTATTTCTGAATGGTCCTACACTTGTTCTTCTGAATACCCTGAAACAAGCTTGCAGATGTGTTGCACACTGCCACTGTTAAAAAATATTTCCTGCTTCCTAACCATGGTAGTTCTTGCATAAGGACAGAAGTGGAAAAGTATACAATGGCAATGCATTAAAGTTGTTTTTAAAAACAAGTCATCATCACATATTAGTTTTCTTCTTAGTGCTTCATTCATATTACTTTCTTGCTAATTTTTAGCCAATTACTAATTGGATATTATTTTTTGGCCTGTGGGGAAGGACTGGGGAAGCTAGGTTGACTGTTTTTATTTTCCCAAACAGTTTTAAATCTGGTTAGCTTGCAGGAAATAATTCATTGCTTAATGTCTTGCATCGCTGACTTGGACGAGCCCCTATTGTACAGTGCAGTCTCTTCACTTGTATAGTGTGTGCTGTGATTGGGGCTTTAGGGGGCAGTGCATCTTCTGCAAACTGTTTAAATTGGGACTTGTTGACTCTCACCCTCTGTGCCTGTAACTCAATCTCTCTGTATTTCTAAGTATTTTTGCCTGTAGGATGTTCCTCACTATTGCCTGTATCTGCAGTAGGCCTATATACTGCAGGTGAGAAGGTAAGTATGTGAAGAAAAGGGCTCTGGTGAGTGGCCTTTGAAGAAAATTACTTGAATTCATTCTTCATGATGCCTTTATATTCATAGTGACTGGGGTTTTTCATTGCAAGGCCTTTTCTGAACAGGTCCACTTCAAAAGGTAAATGGAGTGTTACATGTCAGGCTAGCTGTGGGCTCTTACCAGTACTACTTTTTTGCAGCAGAGGGCAGGCGAGTATATTGAAACGAGCCTCATTGCCTCCTTTCTTATAGGGAGAAAAGGTGAGTGTCTGTCTACTCCTGGTACTTGGTTTGCAGCCTTGTTAGTCTTTTTCTCGTTTTTTCTCCATTTATCTTCAATACGATCTTCATAGCCTGCTCCAATTTTTCTTATAGACAAATTTCCTATTTCTTCCCTTATGTTCAATAACATGTGGAAAACAGTTAACGTATAGAACCTTTCATCTCACTTCCTACAAAGGCCTTGCAGTGGAATACCCATAGGTACATTGTTGCTACAGTGACTAAGGGTTCCTCCCTCTTCTTTTTTTTTTTTTTTTTTTTTTGCTTCCACTTTCTCTTCTCTCACAGGTCTGCCCATCTGTTTACTCCTGCGGTGAGTAACGCCAGCAGCCTCTGCTCGCTTTGAGACATTTTAGAGTCTGAATCGTTCTTTTAATTTAAGGTACCCCAGAGTTCATGGCACCCGAGATGTATGAGGAGAAATACGATGAATCCGTTGATGTATATGCTTTTGGGATGTGTATGCTTGAGATGGCCACATCTGAATATCCTTATTCTGAGTGCCAAAACGCTGCGCAGATCTATCGTCGAGTGACCAGTGTAAGTCTCACATAACTCTTGATTCAAGAGCTGGTACTAACAAAGGAAACTGGATAGCTTCAGACAGTTCAACAGCCAAAGCCAAGCTGACATATATCTTTAGATTGAAGTGTAGAAGTTAGTTTGCTTAGCCCAGCTTCTGGAAAGACTAGAAGTGCATAAACAGTGTTGAAAGGAAAATTACATGACTTAATATGCTATTAGAAATCAGATCCGTAATAAACACAATCTGTTGGTATCCTACTTTTCAAGCAAAACTACATAACGCGGTCATTTATATTGAACTAAAACTCACTCCAAGATCACAGGATATTTTGACGCATTTAAAATGTTGTGCTTTTTTGCCCTAAAAGGCCAGACTGAAACTTTAGCCTTTGGAATAAACAAGCTTGGGTCACAAATCTAGGGAGCTCTGAATTAACTGACAGCGAAGATTTTCATATATTTGAGTCATTACTAATTAATGGTTCACTACATTCTAAATAGCGTTTGGCTACTTCACTATTGGGCCACATTCCATAGTTGCCAACATAAAAGATTTCCAGTGATCAGCAGGTAGCTCACAACATGATGGAGGTTCTAGTTGGAATGCTTTGTAAAGGCATCACTAGCTGGATCAAACTGAGGAAGTTTTGTTTGCCCCAGAAAGTCGGACAGTGATAGTTGAATGGTTTAAACCAGTTGCCTTGGCACCAAATAAAGGTTGTAATATTGAGTAGTTGGGAAAGATAGGACCTCAGATTAATTTTCTTGGTGACTTTTTTTTTTTTTTTTTTTTGAAGTATAGTGTTGTAATAGTTGAAGTTGTCTTAATAAAGAGAACACTGCTGTCCTGCAGCATGCTGGTTGAGTAATTGGTCTTCAGAACTAAATATTCAGAAAAAATAAGAATGAGATGGTGATAGTAACCTCAGAATTGGAATTTATGGCATCTACGATTTGACTAGTTTATTTTAAATAAACTTCTGATTGGTTTGCTAATAGATCATTTCCTTCAGCTACTGGTGGGAACCCACCAAGTTTCCTTATGTTTTCTTGTTAACCTTGTGATATGGCTTTAGAGATGGGTTAAGGAGTTGTGAATGAAGTGCTTAGCTTTTGGTGAAACATCAATGAAGTTCATGCTCCTCATGTCTGATGATAAAAAGGATGGATAATGAGAAGACAAAAAATGACTGAAATAGAAGTAATGTGCAGGATTTTTTTTGATGGCGCAGTTGGGATTTCTTCCATGTGATGTAACTGATATTTGAGTGTGCTTCCATTTGGCCTGTAATCTGGTCTGCAAGTATTAATGAATGTCACGTACCAAAAACCTTCCACTGAGATGGTTTTGTGTTCTTATATGAAGGATTGGTTTATTTTGTCCCTCTCGCAAACTCTGCCAACCAAGCAATGCAGGAGCTACAAGTATTGTAGCAGACTGGGGAGGTGCATCCTCTTAGGCTATGTCTACACTGCAGAGCTATTTCGGAATACTGACTTATCCCCAAATAGCTACTCTATGAAATGTACCTGTTCTTGAAATAAGGGGTGTGCTATTTTGGCATCCCTGTACACTTCATTGCAGGAGAAATAAGGGTAAGAGGTGTACCTTGAAATAGTGCAATATTTGACACTTTGGTTCTGTGTAGACAGCGCCAAATTCCAAAATAGGCTATTTTGGCATTAACTTGCAAATTGCACAGCCTATTTCATAGTGCAAATTGTGTATCTTATTTTGAGTTTATCTAGCTGATTTGTCAGTTTTCATTTTATCTGTATTCCCCCACAGCTTCTGAGGTGAGTGTGACCTACGCAGTTCCTCTAGCTTGAGTATGACTCCATCCAGCCTCTGAGTGTGGGGTTTAAACTGGGGGAGCAGTTTGGGGATGAGGACCTTTTTCCCCATCACAACTCAGATCAACTAATAATAAACTATAATGTGTTATTTTTAATGTATTTTCCCCTTTTTTCTATGAAATACTATGAATATATAAACATGAGGGGGTGCAATTTTATATTCTTGTCTCAAGAGCAAAATTAGCTAGTTATGGCACTGCTTCTCTCTCTTCCCTCCCCCACCTTTTTTTTAATTGCCTTGGGTAACCAAGTCTTACTGAATAGTCAAAATGGGTCCCTGCCTGGAAAAGCTTGGGGAACCGCTGTCTTAGAATTTCTTCGGAAAGATACGTGCATTTACCTAGATCTTGGAGAACAGCATGGCTTTGATTTTTGCAGCACTATAAGCTATAGCTCAAATCTGTTTTAAACATGTGTTCTTAGCCAAGAATTTTTATGGACTGGAATAAATAGGTTTGAAGGTGAAATAAATGTCATTAGCAGCTAGTTTTCGGGACACAAGATAGACAGGTATCCAGTTTTTTTTGTTTTTTTTTTTGGCTTGGGGCGGGAGGGATTGCGGTGGGGGAACAATAGTACTAGTGATATGCTGACATAACGTATTGACTATCAGAAGCTGCCAAGGGCTCACCACTCCACTTTTCCAGAGTGAGTCTTACCAACTGCTCATTCTAACTACCTTACAGTATTTGAACTTAGTTTGGCAGGAAGAGGCCATGGCCCTGTCTCAACCAGGCCACAGAAAGGAAGTTACCTAGCAAATGTGTGTGGTTGTAATCAGTCTGACAGCAAACACATACTAGATGCTCCATACAGCTCCCTATATTCCCTTACCTTTTTGCCATAGGGGAAATAATAGCTTCTAGGTGTAAGAGACCTCAACTGAAAATATATTCTGAAGAAGTTTGTTCCCTGGATTTACATTCCCCCACCTTTTTTTTTTTTTTTTTTTTTTTTTTTTTTTTTTTTGTATTGAGTGTAAACAATGCAAGATATTGACAGAGGACCTAGCTTTGAGAACAAAACATCATACAGAAAACTGCTTATTGAGAGAGAATTGTGTGGGTGAAGAGGTGGATATGTCTGAAGAACAACATGAATCAACTTTGCAATGCATCGTTCTTCAAGACTGTATATGCCTTTTAGTATACTTGTGGTTTAACAAGCAAATTCCCAAGCTATTTGCTATGTTGGAGGATGATAGAAAAAAAATTAGCTTAGCTAATCCGTATGGTTTGTTTATCTAGGCTACATCTACACCACAAAGTAGTCAAATTTTAATGAAGTTAACTTTTTAACACTAGCTTTTTTTAAAGTTGAAGTCAAGCATCCACAAATGTTCAGAAAGTCAGTTTGCTGTGTCTCCATTGCCTTACAGCTATGTTTGACAGCATGAACAATGCATTGTGGGTACCTATCCCACAGTGCTTTTTTGCCCTGTCATATTCTGGGTTTTTGTGCAGGTGGCTCAGGGGGAAAATGTACCACGAGTGCTTGTGGATGTCTGTCATCTCCAGAATGACAAGCACCCACCCTTTTACGAAAATGGCCAACTTTGCACAATATATTTCTGGCCATTTTCTAAAGCCTGCTCCAGGCTCACTCTGCTGCTCAGTGCTAGTATGGATTTTCAGCTGCTTCTAGCAGTTGCACAGTGAATTATGGCTGCTTCCCAGAGTGTCGTGGAGTATGTATTTAGACAAAAGCAGTGTGAGAATGAGATAGATATGGAGAAAGAGGATGCATCAGTTGATGAAAGTGAAGAACTGGAAACCAAGAACTTAGAAATGCTGGCTGCCCTGGATGCATTGCTTACAGTGGAATGCTATTTCTAGAGATCTGAAACCAGCACACACTGGTAAGACCACATAGTTTTGGTAGCCTGGGATGACCAGGAGTGGGTGCAGAACTCCATGTGCAAAGCTACTTTCATGGAACTTTGCTGACCCCCTCCCTGATGCCCATTGATGCCAGAATGAGACCTGCTTTGACAGTTCACAAGCAAGTAACAAATCGCTCTTTGGAAGTTTGCAACACCCGACAGCTACTGGTCAGTGGCAAATCAATTTGGGGTGGGCAGATCTACAGTCGAGGCAGGGGCACAATGATGCAGGTAGCCAATGCAATCTGTCGCCATCTCATGCAGAAAACCGTGTCCCTGGGAGATGTCCAGCACATATTGGACAGCTTTGCTGCTATGGGGTTACCTAACTACGGTGGCACGATAGATGGAACGCACATCCCCATCATGGCCTTGGACCAACTGGTGTCAGAATACATAAACTGAAAGGAGTACTTCTCTGATGATATTGTAGGCATTTGTGGATAAGAGGTCATTTCACTGACATCATAGGATATTCGGGAAAGGTGCGTGATGTGTGCATCTTTAGAAATTCAGGTCTGTACAGAGAGCTCCTGGATGGATCTGTCTTCCCAGAATGGAATATCAAGATTGGTGATGTGCAGGTGCCCATAGTGATACTGGGAGACCCTGCTTATTCTCTGCCCCTTTGCTTCATGAAGCCATGCACAGGCACCCTGGACTTCAGTCAGGAACCCTTCAACTACAGACTGAGCAAGGGCAGAATAGCAGTTGAATGTGCCTTTGGCCATTTAAAAGCCAGATTCAGATGCCTTTTGACTTGTTTAGACCTTTCTGAAACCAACATCCCCACCATGGTTGCAGCATGCTGTCTTCTACATAACATTTGCAAATTAAACAGAGAATTTCATGACAGCCTGGGTTGCAGACACAGATGCCATGAGCAGGGTTTATGCACATCCATGCACAATGGCATTCACTTATGCACATGAAGAGGCAACAGCATTCAGGGAGGTTTTGAAAAATAGCATTATGAATGAGCAGACAGCCACATGATTCTGCTGCATTTAACTGTTGATACCACCCTCCTCCCCCTATGATGTGTGCCCAACCCATGTAAACCAATGAGTGTCCATTTTAAAAATATTTTTATTTGGGGGTGGGGGTTAAGGTGCAGAAAAGAGAGATGTCAAGTGTAGTGGAATAGCCTTTTGTGATGGTGGAGTGGGAGACTGTCTTTGCCCTCCCCCAGCTCTGCATTCAGAAACCATGATGAGGGCAGGGATTGAGATGTCAAGTAGAGGCCAGGCAGCAGGGAGTGGAGTCGACATGATGTGCACAGCATTGGGTGTCCCTCTACCTCTCCTGTAGGGAATGCAGCATCTCGGTTTGCTCTCTAACAGCTATCAGGAGCTCTGCTGAGTCTTTCTGCTTATACTGGAGCATGCTTTTGCAGGACTGCAGAATGCTCTGCCACCAGTGCTCTGTCAGCTTTTTTGGGTAACAGTGGCTATGCTGTTAGCCTTCTCCAGCTGCTGCAAGAAAAGGTTCTGTTTACATCTCTTTCTTTTCCTCGTGATGGCAGCCTTGTCTCCCACATTGAAGCTGCCTGCCAAAGGAAATAAAGGTCAAAATTTAGATAAGTGACACAAAGCGCTTACACACAGGATGAATGGGTCTCTGACAATCCTGCAACATTTTTTCCTTGCAAGGCCACTTTTGGCTTCCTAAGGATGACAATCTACCTCTGCAGCTATTTCTTATCTAGACCCCTTCATTTCAGACATGGTAAGATACTGCTGGCTTAAGAAGGGAATGGGGAGGTGGGGGTTAGAAATAAAGGTATATAAGCTATAGGAATTCTTTCCCCACTAGGGCATGGTCTGTGTGCACCAGCTGCTATGGTCACTAGGTTCAGTATTTTGGAGACTACCCTGTTTCCCCTAGAGGCCTGCTCCTGAAGTCCAATGGATGGAGAAAACAGTATGTATTACATGACATAAAACTTTCACCCAGTTCTGTATAATTGACGACATTCCCAATTTCTGTTTTGGGAAGGTCTGGAAGTAGAATAGGAATGGTGTTTCATAATGAAGCTACTTTGGTAGAGCACGAGATGAGTGAAGCAACTTGGATGGCACTTTTTTGAACTTGAGCAAGAAATTGTCAAGGAGGTCAGCTTAATGCCAGTTTACCTCAGTTAACTTTGAAAATAAGAAATGGCAGGAAAGGACTTGGACATGGTTGCATTGTGGCATATAGGAAGTAAGACTTAAGGGTGGAAGAAGCAAGAGCAGAACTAGATAAAAGCCTGATTTGTGATCCTGTTGCACAGAAGCTAAAGGAAAGTTAGCCACCTTCCTAAGGGTGGGGGGGCGGTGCGCACACACGGACGCACACTTATTTTTCCTCCACCTTCAAATACAAATGAGTAGTTCGGAAGCTGTAGTTACCTTATAAAGATCAGGAAAAGTAACTTGTAAATAAAAATGAAATTTGCAGGATTAGTCTTTCCCACTCACTTCCTAATAAATATTTAATTTGTGTGACTTGGTTCAGTGCGTGGAGTAACCCATATGCGACAGTACTTTAGAAGGGAGCACAACTTCTGGAGCTGGAATTGTAAGCATACTAGCTTTATATATTTTTTTTCTATTGAAGTCTTTGTAAAACCTTAACCCAAAGTAGTTTCGTGGAAGTGGTAGCAGACTTTGTTCGTTAAAGAGAACGTTCAGCTGCTTCGAAGATTCAGTTTCTTATCAAAGGACACTCTGTACTTGAGCTTCCTGTATTGTATTGTTCACCTTGAAAATTTGTGTGGCATCAGGAAAGTGTTTTAGTTATTTGTCATCACATCAATTTTGTGTGCTCCACATAGTGTTTTTCATCTATAAAGTAGCCTTATGAGTTTGGAAAGGTTCAGTATTCCATAAAGACCAAGTGGTGATTGTGTAAGACTTGATTGCGTTTTATAGACAGCTTGTTGAAATGTTTATCATCAACTTGTAATAAAATAAAATCTGGTGTAAAGAACAGAGTTTGAGCTCAAGGATACATTAATGAAAGAGTATAGTATGTAGAGAAAAGAGGAAGTTTTGTTCAGTGGTAGAGCTGGGGTTCCCTTGGTGCTTTAACAGCTGGGTGGAGAAGGACCATATGGAGGTAGGGATAGCAGTGAACAATAGGCTGTTTCTCCGATGGGGATCAGGATAGCTCTTGGCTTTGTGTTTGATATTGTCAGTTCCAATTTAATATCTTTCTTCCCCTCTAAAATTGGCCTACTGTTCCAGGGGTAGAAGAGCAGTGCCTCAATATGGTTCATACTAGTAAAGTTCTGGATAGTGGAAATGAGGATTAATCTCTGTGCTGCACTCTAGTAATGAAACTGATAGCATGAATCATGTTTAAAATGTTTGACTAATATGGTTTGTCTGTGAGAGAATCTTAGAGGCAGAAATGTTAATCCTGGTGGTAAAACTTGTCTTAAAAATAGCTGTGGATGATGTATATGGCCAGGCATGCACATGGCTTAAGCAGTTTTTAAGTCTGTTTTTAACTTGACAGATTTTGCTGAATTCTCAAGGTTTTCAAATAGTCCGATTTTGAAGTGCTGGCTGATTGGAGAATGAAATTGACTGCTTACCACTAGATTAAAAGGTACTCAGTAGAGCAGATAGAAGGTACACTGTTACATGCCTTCCTCTTTGTTATATCCCTTCCTTGTTGTGATAGTCCTCTATGGCCCAATCAAGATGTGTGCCTTCACAAATGTACAAGTAGATATGATCTGTGGCACAGAGAGCTTCCCATCAGTGGAGTGCCTGAGGTGGAGAGAAGGGGGCAGGATTCAGCATGACTGCAATTATTCAAATGAGGTAGCTAACTCCCTCCTCAAACCTGCTCCTGGCACCACTATTCTTATTCAATGCAGTATGACCATAGGAATGGCTGTACTGGATCAGATCAAAGGTCCATCTACCTCAGTATCTTGTCTTCCAACAGTGACCAAAGCCCAGATGTCCTAGAGCAGGGGTGAGCAAAGCGGGGGTGTGGGCCCCCATCACAGCACAATTGGCTGCTGTGGGTGTCAGGCTCATCCATCTCCTTAAATATTGAAATATTACTTTTTTATGTATGTGTATTCACATTTATATGCAGATTAATAAAGTTTTAACATTCTATCTAAGTTATGAATGCCAAAAGTGTTTCATGTGAACATTAAAGTAAATTTCAGTTGGTTTGGATTACATTAGACTGGTTGGCCGGCGGGTGGCAGGAGGCTGCTAATTGCAGGCATGAAAAGCGGGGACCAATGTAAAAAGTTTACTGACCCCTGTGCTAAAGGAATGAACAGAACAGGTAATCATCAAGTGATCCCTCCCCTGTCACCCATTTCCATTCTTCTGACAAAGGCTAGGGCAGGGGTCTGCAATCTGTGGCTCTGGAGCTGTAAGTGGCTCTTTAAGGACTTCTTTGTGACTCCCAATACTATAATTGCCAAGTTTGAAGGGGAAAAGAGAAAAACCCTCTCCTGATTATTTTTCATATTTTGATGAACGTCTGAAAGACTAACAATGAAGTACTTATATCTAAATAGCAATGTGTTCTTGAAATACTGGATAACTTACCCTTTATGTGCTGTATATCGTGGCATATCTGTGTGCTGCGTTCTTAAAATATGGGTTACAAAAAGCATGGTTGGACACCAAGGACTGTCTCCTGTTTAGATGCATTGTGGTTCTTGAATTGAGGTTTTTTTTTTTTGACTGAGTTAGAAAAAAAATGACTCTTGCTTTTTTGATTGCCGACCCCTGGGCTAGGGACACCATTCCTACCCATCTTGGCTAATAGCAATTGATGGACCTGTCCTCCATGAATTCATGTAGCTCTTTTTGAAGGGGGTGACTACAGTATGGGAGACTCTGCCTATAGTAGGAGAAGTTGGAAGGCCTTGTCATTCAAAGATAATCCTCTGAAGATGTAATGGAGAGGAAAAGGTTCCACTTAAAATCAATGCTGTTCTGAAAAACAACTTTGAAAGCAGTCTTACAGAGATTTGTGTGCTAATGACTCCTGGTATGTTAAAGTCAAAATGTCTTATCACTCTCAGGCCTGTAAATTCAGCATGCGATCAAAGATTCAACTTGGATACTCTGGCTAATGTATGACAACCACTAAGCTGTGTGAACCAATTTTGCTCAAAGGCACACCTGTAATTTTTGGTAGTACTTGCACTTTCCAGCAGTCAAAGCTGTGCTAAAAAAAAAATCATATACCACATAAGCTGTTTCCCTTTTAAAGTAAATTTTGGAGATTGGATACAGCATAACATGAGGGAAAGCAAACAAAGGGCTTGAGGTTGTGCTACGTAAATTAAGTCATGGAGATAGTTATTAAACAATTTGAGCTAAAATTTACTAATGTAGGTGCCTACAGCAAGGTTCCTAAGCATGTATTAAAGAAAGTGACCCGATGTTCAGAGAGCTGTATAATCTGGTTTGCAGGTGTCTAACATCTTTGAAAATCAGGCTGCTTTGAAGCAGGAGACTGATTTTAGGTATCCATACTCAAAAAACTTTGTACTAAGCTGTGCAGCCCTTCTGCCTTTGTATCCTGCTCACACCTGTTGAGTACTGTTGTCTTCCCTGTGACTGTACACTTGTGAGGACAGTATTTTGCCTTGCAGTTTCAAGATACTTACTTATTTTCAGTGGTATGAGCCAGAAGAAAAGCACCTTGGCTCTTGCATAGCTGCTTGCTTTGCAAAGATTATAGAAATTTCTAATATTTAATATTAGAAATTAGGAAAAACAAAATGTTTGTTACTGAAATTGCTATATTGAATAGTTGAAAGGAATAGAATGATTGGTTTAAAAGTGTTAGTTTTTAAACAGTCTCTTCTCAGTTTCATCTTGTTGTATGCAATCACTAGACAGTAGTCCAAGTATATATCTGCTCCTTGGAAAGTTTGGCACTGCTGTACTTACCTTACCCATCTTCTTACCAAAATCGTATCTATCATGTTCTTGGACTTCCCGTGATTCAGTCGCCATGTCCCCATCCACTTCCTTACAGTCCTTTTGTTGAAATCTCATGCTCCATAGCAAACTCGATCACGTATCTGGGGAGTAGCGTAACATATGATCTAGACTGTAAGAAGGAAATGGAGATCAGAATAGCAAAAGCAAGAGTGAGTTGCAGCTGATGGACTAAAATCTGGAAGAGCAAAGCAATTAGTTTGAGGAATGAGACTGAATGTCTTAAACTTGTGTATTCAGCAGCACGTTGCAGAGATGAGACATGCATGGTAACAAAAGATTCAAAGAGAAGGATATTTGCGTTCAAGAGGAGGAGTTATAGAAAGACCCTGAGAATAGGATGGATGCACAGGATCACCAATGATGAACTATCTAGGGAGAGCCAAAAGAGAACCTCCTGCAGAAGGTTATAAAATGCAAGTTACAGCTATTTGGGCATATCTGCAGAATGAATGATGAATGGAAAATCAAGACCCCTGGTATTCGGCATAATGAACAGTTTAAGAGGCAGACCTCACAGAGAATGGGTAGATTGGTGCAGAGCTAGTCTACAGAAAATATGCCACTCTGCACTGGACAGGGAAAGATGAAAGGAAATAGTGACAGAGGCATCTGAAATCAGTGGGCGCGGAGCCCATGGTTGTTGATTGACATCTCAGTTTAGTGCCATAATCCTAAAATGTTGAAGTTGGGCCACAGACTTAACGTGATTGCTACTGCCTCATTCCAAAAATACTAAAGGCTATTCTGTTTGTACATTTAACTTTAAACACTCACACCTCAAATCTTGGGAGGCCATGAAACCAGATATATACTAAAATTTTACCAGAATGCTCTAACAGCCTTTTCATTATATTTACGTCTGTTTGGAGAATTCTCTAGAGATTAAAAATATGGATGTATCCATGTCTTGGAAAATTAGATTTGGCCTTTGTAGGGTGCGAGAAGTCTGTTCCACAGGTGCACGTTGTGTTGCCAGAAGAGCATCAACCACCTCACTTGATTCCTACTAGCCTCGGAATTCACAAAGGGGTCGCGGGGTGGAGTGTAGGGTGCGAGAAGCCTTTGTGACGGTCGAGAGTGCAGTCCGACCCCTCTGTGAATCCTCAGGAGAATTCCAAACAGCCCAGTCTGTGCAAGGTGAAAAGCTGCAAAACGACTAACCCTGCCATGGCAACAACTGCAAGCAAAGCATGCTTGCCAAAACTTCAAGCCTATGCTGGCAGTAGGCCCCAGAGATAGTGATAAGGAATGCATAGGCAATTTTAGGCAATCTTATGTTAATGAGTTGAGCTTTATCAGCTAGTGTTAGGAGGCCTGTTACAGAGCCTCTCCCCAAGCGAAGCGCCGATTGCGTCAGGTTTTCCCCCCACTGGTGACTGTGGCGTTTCCGGGGCTCCTGTCGCGGGTGTCACGTGCTTTCAATAAACCAAATATAGCACTTGCCTTCTGGGTGCAGCCTCGTTTCTGGGGAACCCAAGCCTGGTTGGTTACAATTGGCGCAGCAAATGGGGTTCTCCAGGTACGATGCCTTTTTGGTCGAAGGCGGGGGAGGCAGGGAAGCCAGAGCTGGCCCTGCAGCGCATACCAGGATGGCCCTCGATGGAGCGATGGGGGCCGGTAGCGCAGATGGTGGCCTGCTGGGTAGCCCCAGCAGACTAGCCAGAGTTGCGGGAGGCGGCAGGCGTGACGCAATGCCCCTTCTACCTTTTCCGGCGTCAGCTGTGGCTGAGCCGCCGGCCAGGGACAGAGAAAAGGGTGGTGGGAGAGGTAGCATGGCTTTTCCTAACTGCCCTCCGCGCCCTGGATGAGGAGCTTCTTTGCTTGCAGAAGGCGCTGGTGGGGGACAAGTAGGAATGTCGCAATTTGGCAGATGCACGGGCAATAGTGCAGGAGGTGGTTACCTCGCAGTCCGAAAGGACACAAGAGTTAACCCATCATTGTGAGGTATTGGCAGCGAGAGTGGCGAATCAGCGGCGTGCGAAAGTAGGGAAAGAACCGGTGTCGACGGCCCAAGTGTGTGCGGTCCTTGCGCTAGCCACTTGGGACCCTGAGACCTGGGATGGTAACATTTGGAGCTCTTGCTTGTCTGAGGAGGTGGTGGTGGTGAACGGGGAGGCTGTGCAAACCGTCCCGAGACAGGTGCACCCCATTTGGGAACTGAGGTTAGAAGGAGGCCAATTGTAGCTGGAGGTCTGGTGGACATTTAAAACAAGTGAGTTGCAGCAGATGGTGAAGAGTTTTAAGCAGAAGCCAGGGGAAGGTCTTTTGGCCTGGCTGGCGCATGTGTGGGACAACGCGGGCAACACTGTGTTGCTGCTGCTTGAGGAGCTCCACCAGATGGGTGTGTTGTCCCAGGATTCACAGGTCTGACAGGCGTTGCAGAACTCGCAAGTTGTTACTGATGCACAGGGAAACACTGTGGAAGCGCTGTCCCTGAACCGCTGGTTGCTTGTGGCAGTGGACACAGTCTACCTCTCTCCGGGGGGAACTGGAAGCACTGGTGAGACTCTGGCATACTATCCTGGAAGGGGTGAGTGCACTGCAGCAGCTGGGCATGGCTTGGGCTGTGGCTCTCAGGGGAGAGACGGGACCGGATGATGTAGAGGTCCGAAAATCCATCAATGCTGCTCTTACGCCTTGCTCTCTCCCTCCCACCCCAAGCTGAAGGCCTCCCTTATGGCTGTGGTCATGGCGGCGGATGGGCGTATAGGTGACTTGGTTGGAATGTTGATGCAATTAAAGACTGTCATGGGCGCTAAAGCGGTCCGCGCCACAAAAGGAAAAGGTGGTTGGGCAGGAGCACCCAGGCAGGAAAAAGGGCACGCTAGGGTGACCCGGAGAATCATGTGGATGGACTTGCTGAAGGCAGGAGTTCCCTGTGAGGAGATCAATGGTCTACCAACACCAGACTTGTACAAACATTGGTTACAACTGCTGCCTACCCAGCGAAGTGAGGATGAGAGCGCCTCCAAGAGGGCGGGCAAGACCCAGGCACCACAAAGAGGTACGGGACCCAGGGGGAGGACAGAGCCCAGTGCCCCTGTCAACTGGACCCTTCCCCGTAGGAAGTGATGGGGAGGCGAGTCCCCTGCGGTATGGGCTGTGGCTGTGCGACAGGTAGCAGGGGACCAGCGCCCCTATGTCCTGTTAATCATAAAGTGGCCCTGGGAAGGGGAGCAGCATGTGTTAGCTCTGTTAGACACTGGAGCTGAGGTGACCATTCTGCATTCTACCCAGACGGCGGGTCGTGCAGGGCCTCGGAGCAGCGGAGACCACTGCTTGTGCAGTGGAGGTCACCCTAATGCTGGGGAAAGCCCCTCCCTTTCGAGTGACAGTGCTGGCTGCACCTTTGGGTGAATACATCATTGGAATGGACGTCTTACGTGGCCGGTGTGTGGATACGCAGTATGGGCTGTTTGCCTTTGGGCACCCCTGCTACATTCAGGTAATCAGAACCGTGGGACCCCTAGTGCGGGGACATCCCAAATGGGACCCTGTGCATCTGCCAGTCCCCCAGACCCCGGGGTCAGTCAAGCAATATCGCATTCCTGGTGGGGAGCATGAGATTAGTGACACTATTGCTGCGTTGCTACAGGCGGATATTATTCGCCCCATGCTAAGCACCTTCAAAAGCCCCATCTGGCCAGCGAAGAAGCCGGGTGGATCGTGGCGCGTGACAGTAGACTATCAGGAACTCAATAAGGTGACCCCGGAGCTTATGGCTGTAGTTCCAGAGATGGTTACCATCCTGAGCGCATCACTGTGGCAGCCTTGCCGTGGCATGCAGTCGTAGACCTGGCCAATGCGTTTTTCTCTATTGACATTCATCCCGAGAGTCAGGAACAGTTTGCCTTCATGTGGCTAACAAAGCAGTACACGTTTACCGTGTTACTGCAGGGCTTTAAGCACTCCCCAACGATCTGCCATCAGCTAGTGCAGGCCGATTTGGACCTCCCCGACCGGACAGCCTGCTACCACTACATCGATGTTATGATCTCGGGACCAGATGAACCGACTGTTCAAGCCGCCCTGAACACTGTCATAACAGGTGTTCAGGAACGGGGGTGGGCTATTAACCCCAAGAAAGTGTAGGGGCCAGCCACTAGTGTGGTCTACTTGGGTGTACTGTGGATGGGTACGGAGAAGTGCATTCCGCCCAAAGTGCGGCATACCATCCAGGTGTTCCCCACACCCTCATCTAAACAGAAGTTGCAAACCTTTCTGGGCCTTCTCGGTTTCTGGTGTGCTTTTATGCCGCACCTTGCTTTTCTTATGCGTCCTTTACAGGAGCTTGTGCGAAAAGCCACCCAGTAGAACTGGACAGAGAAGCACCAACAAACTTTCAATCTCTGCAAAGAGGCGGTGGTGGCCCACGCCCGCCTCACTGCACCGCTGCAAGGCCAACCGTTTAAACTGGAGGTAACAACTGTCAGCAACGTGGTGTCCTGGGGTCTGTGGCAGCAGGTAGGAACCCAACGAAAAGAGCCTATCTGCTTCTGGTCATGAACCCTCCGCGAAGCCAAAAGCGGGTACACCCCCCTGGAAAAGCAGATCCTAGCAGTGGTGTGGGCTTTGCAGGACACTGAGTGGCCCCTGTTACTGTATGGACCCCGATCCCCTTAATGGGGTGGGTCACGGATACCTCTGAGCGAGCACATACAGGAGTGGTGCAAGCAGCTACCCACTTCAAGTGGAAACACTACTTACAGCAGCGCATGTGCTTGGGAGCCCCCACACTCACTGTTCCACACGCCCTTCTCCTGGGAACCATTACTTTTCAGCATGATCCCCAGCTAGCGGATGAGCTACCCGCCATCGACCCACCAGTAGCCCTCTCACCAGTGGTGGAGGCACCTCCGTTGGATACTGTGCCTGAGGAGAGAGAGCATCTGGGTAACCGATGGGTCTGCTACGTACACCGCAACGGGACAGAAACAGTCACAAGCAGTTGCATACGCCCCCTACAGGGATAAAATCACCTTTGCCTGGGGAACAGACTGCCGCTATGGACCCTGTAACCATGGCCTGGCTGTGGCCCTGGTACCTCTGGACTGCAGTAGCAACGGCCTCAGAGTGGGGCCCACGTATCAGTGACAGCTCCAACGTATGGGTAACGTTGGTACAAACTGCCATCAACGTGTCTGCCTTTTGTCTGCCCCACAGTATGGCTGTGGGACAGGTCATGGACACATGCTTTATAGGTGTCAGTGCTACTCCTGCTCTCTTGCAGAACTATACCCTTTTGTGTAACTTGGCTTTCACTGCTCTCATATGCTGTTGTCAAGTCTGTTCCACAGGTGCACGTTGTGTTGCCAGAAGAGCATCAACCACCTCACTTGATTCCTACTAGCCTCGGAATTCACAAAGGGGTCGCGAGGTGGAGTGTAAGGTGCGAGAAGACTTTGTAACGGTTGAGAGTGCAGTCCGACCCCTCTGTGAATCCTCAGGAGAATTCCAAACAGCCCAGTCTGTGCAAGGTGAAAAGCTGCAAAACTACTAACCCTGCCATGGCAACAACTGCAAGCAAAGCACGCTTGTCAAAACTTATCATTTCCAGGGCTCTTGTTGTTCTTCAGTCGTTTCGCTGCTTTTTCTACTTCCTCCTTTGAAATATCGGTCTTGGTGTCACCGCTCAGGGGAGATCTCTCTCAATTCTTCAGTCAGTCTCTTTGAGACACTTGGGTCCAACTGTGCTTTGTATAGATTGGTGCAATATCTTGTCCATCACTACACAATCTTCTCCATGTTCATGAGCATTTCTTCATTCTCAAACTAGTAATTTCTGTAGCAGTGTAAAAGCATGTCCTGTTAACCTGAAGGGCCTTATTTAGTAGTATTTTAGTAATGAACTGCGCTGTAGCATATATGTTTGAGAGCTACATAATGAGGAACTCTGTGGTTTTTCCTACCTTGTTTTTTTTAATGTTGATGACACAGTGCCCTATTTTGGAAGGGGTGTATACTATATTATATGCTAGTCAAAGTCTGTGCTGCGTTATACGCGACAGTTAGAAATGCTGTGATAGCTCTATGTCAATTTACCTCAAATGACTTGTACCAAATAACTTAAAACAAACAAGTTGACTTTTAAAGGGTTTGAATTCTAGAGAAGCAGGAAGATTTATCCAGGGTTGCATGGGTCCTTAACTCAATTTTTGTTGTTTTTGAAAAATAAAATGAAAATGTACATGCTTCATTTAATTCATTGCTTGGGGCTGGAGATGAGTGGTTCAGTATACTGGCTGCTGTGGGAAGGACTGACCCGGTCCTCTCTTAGCATATTAGATTTGGGCCAGGTGATGAAGCCATCCCTCTATGGCTGCTGTAGCTCTAGTGGACACAGCTGGAGGAAGGGATGCATATGTTCCAGATGGGACAGGCCCAGGTTTTCTGCCCCTACCCACCCCAGCCAGAATGAGGAATGGCACAAACTGTGCACTTTCTCTTCACTCCCTCACAGTCAATGTTTCTGTATGAAGGAGGAGGGGTGAAAGCTTTAACATCCCTCCACTTAGGCCACTTGGGAGGTGGGAGGCTTGGAGCTGGGGCAGTCCTGGATGAGGGTGGGCACCCTCAGTTAGACAACCCCTTTCTCCTGCCTGACTTTTTATGATTTTTAGGAGGAGCAATCCCTTTATGTGCACATCTCATTTTCCTGACCTAACCAAACCTTTATGGTGCTTTAGTAGAAGAGGAGTTGCATACCAATTTTTGTGGTACAAACTCTTCCTGTTTCAGGGGGTGTTCTTGATCCAAGAGAGTCTCTTAAATGTGTAATGGCTTTGTGCATTTTAAAGCAAAGTTTTTAAAATATAAAAAAGCACTGAATAGTTGTCTGTAGGCATTCTCTGAAGATGCCTGGGAGAGGTGATCTCAACTTTTGAGTTTGGTAAGGGAGTTTTTTAAGCATTGCCAAATAATACATTTTCCAATAAATAGAAATATTCTGTACTTAAATGGCTTCAGGTTATTAACAAATAATTGTACTAGGATCACTGGAGTCTATATGGGCATGCAAAATATTTTAACTTTTGAACAGAAAGCTATTGAATTAAATGCTTACATTTAGAAATAGAATTTTCAAATACACCTCTAGAAAGAGGTGGGTGCCCTCTTATGTATTTAAGGAATTACAAGGCTTTCATCTTGAAGGGAGGGGACATGAGTTGAGAGGTTACAAAGGTCTACAAAAACCTTTTATACTGTCAATGCTTATAGTTAAGATAAAATCTTTTAGAATTCTTCTGTAAAAGGAAAGGGGATTTGAAAAGGCCTAATTCTATGTTTGTTAACTCAGTCCATCCCTAAACTTTCCTATAATATGTTTTGAGATACAAATCTGGTATATAGAAGTGAGTTTTATCTTGTACTGCGGGGGTATGTTCCTTGATCAGACAGGTTATTGGTGTAATTGCAATTCAAGATATGGCAGCTCAGGTAAACATACCTGAGGGTTAACACAGCTAAAATAACCATATAGATAGGGTAGGGTGGCCTCTAAAGCATGCTGTGGACGTTGAGGTTGGGTTGTCTAAGCCCATGCTTCAACATTTTAATCTGTTTTCAGCCTTGTGAGCTCAGGTGTGTCTAATATTAGCTGCAGCTCCGGCTCAGATGAAATGTAGACATGTCTTTCTGCCTAATATGATCCTTGGATTTAGGATCTGATAATTCAAATATGTACATAACTTACAATTCAGACATTCTCTCAAAACATACCACAAGATAGAATACAGAAAACAAAGCAGAACAGAAGTTATAAAAACTTTCAGTCCATGTAAACAAGTTCTATGGGTTATGTTGATGTGTGGTGGTGATACCGTAGAAGTCTGTCATGTCACAAAACTGAAATCCTAGAGATTTCTTAATGCAATCGAGGCAAATGTACATTGATAACAAACATTATAGCTATACATCTTCCCATAACAATTTTTGCATAAATATGCAGATTATCTCCCACTATATATCTAAACTTAAGTAAAATAATATAGATGAATTGAATGTATTGCAAACAGATTTTTGGGATTAAAAAATGTAGTCTGATCAGAATCATCTTGTGTGATGGCTATTTGTTCCTTTCTGTGCTATTGTTTCTGTCAATTATTAGTTGACCCTTAGAAAGTCAAAGCAGCAAATAAAGGAGAATGGGGTCTGGGGAGTACGTGGGCTAATGTATCGCTTTGCTGAAGCTTCCAGAGAAGAAACCTTCATCCAGATGGTTGATTTAAGGTCTTCACCCTAGGGATGGAGGGTTTGTGGCTTTGCAGTGGCATGGAAGATATGTTCTAAATAAGCGATGAGAAGACATGCTGTAGTGTGTGATGATGGAGAAAAGTTGAGCTTCCATGTTTCTGAGAGGAGTGGGATGAGGTAGGCTAGTCTTCAGGTGTGTGTATTTTCAGCTTGCTGAACCCTTCTGTCATATTCCTCTGCAGTGTTAAACTTGTTGAGACCATAGAGCGCCAAACAATATTTTTTTATGCAGAACACCGATGAAAATTTTCTTTAAAAATTGTCAGTCCAAAAAGCCAAACCACAACATATAGCAAAAAACAAAATGAAGTAATTTAATCAGGTATCATAGGGATGAAGAAGTAACATTGTATCTGGTTTTAATTACAAAATATGTGTGCAATGTATCTTTCCAAACCCTCCTGGCTTACTTGCAAATTGTTCACCGAATGTCAGTGTTGCACCAAACAGTTTTAAGAAACACTACTCTGCAGCATTTGAAATGTATTTGCATAGGTGTGGGAAACTAAGGTTGTGGGGAGTGCTTCAGTGCCCACATTTTTGTATGGGTCCCTCTTGCCCCACACCATTCCCAGGGTCCAGGAATTTCCCACCCATGTACTCAGAGCCACAGCCCTGCTCCTGGCCTCAGCCCTGTGGGGGATGGGGACAGACAGAATTAAGGGAGGGGTGAGGATCACAGGCTCCAGGGTGCCCACTGTAAAAATTTAATTATGGGCAATCATTATGAAAGCCTATAGTGAGTGTTTAGAAGTAAGTAAACATTAAATCTGATATTTCTGGTCATATTTTAAAGTAATAGTTGTAAATATTCAAGTAGGATTTATTATTGATACTTCTCCCCTTAGGCACAGGCATATAGAGTCTTTCAGGGCTCATTGCTGTCACAGGGTCTGTTCTCATCTATATAGCCTCACTTCTACAGGTGTACCATATAAGACATTTGATGATGAGATACAGGTCTGTTTTTTAAATCTAGCACCAACTCCTATCTCACCTATTTAAATGAGGGAAGTTGGATAAGAAGTGCCAACTGTTGAGAATTAAATCCAAGAAATACTGAAGTCATGCTAGTTAACTGTTATGGTGTGCTTAAAAACACTATAGCCTTGTCTTCCGTGAGGGGCACTTGCCCTCTAACATGCAGAATAGTGTTTAGCCTAGGTCATATGGGCTGTTCATTGACTTAAGAATCAAATAACAGCAGTCACTAAAGCACAGTCTTCATGCTAGTGAGAAGACTCCACTTGTTTTGCGTTATAGGAGGCTTGATTATAGCATGCATTCATCACATCCATGTTGCACTACTGCACTTTGTTCTACGTTGGGTTTACAAAAAACATTGTGAATAAACTTCAACTAGTATGGACTGCAGCAGTCAGTCATTTTAAGTGAAGTAGTTGGAGGAAAGAATCTGGCTGGGCTTCAGATGTCCTTTGCGTGCATTCTAGGTTTGAGTTCCATGCTACGACATTCAGGTTTGAGATAAGTGCCCAAAGTACACTGTATATACAGTAGCTGTGTTTAACAGCTTGTAAAGAAACAGTGTGGTAAATCTGCACCAGTAACTATCAAAATACAAAGTTAGGATGGCTATCTAATGTAGATGGAGTGCGAGTGCAATCCATGCACCTAGGTGTGCTTCAGTGTCCCATGTAGTGGTGCATAGAGAGTGAATGAGACTCCTCTACAGCCTTAGTTGAGAACCAGCTGGTTTTTAGCTGAAACTGTAGAGGCTCATGCACTAAGCTCCAGAGGTCCCAGGTTTCAACACAGCTGTCAGTGGCTGCACAAGGATGCATTGTTAATGCATTATTCTGTCCTTGAGCACAGACAAGTTTGTTACCCTGCTCAATTTATGCCTATTGCTAAATAATACGACTTAGTGTGGCTGACAGTCCACGGGGAGAAGTATAGAGCTAGAATGACAGAGGATGTTGTGGGCCACGATTAAATTGGATTTGTGGAGATGTCTGGGGCTTTCACATTTAAAAAGTAAGTTGAGGTGCTACTGAACCCAATTACTCTAAGGCTATGTTTGGAAAGCTTTCAGAAGCAGTGAGAGGCACACTGGAACGCTTTTTTTAACCAAAAAAAAAAGTATAGGGAAGACATCAATATTTCGCTGAGGAGGTACATTTTTTTTATGCAAGTACATTTTGTGGATAATAACTTTCAGATTGTTTTGCAAATCTGCATTGAGGTATGCTTTCGTTTGCTCTTGATAAAAGGGAATTTTCTTAACGCAAGGCTATGAGGTAACTTGGAAAATGCTTCGGTAGAACCCTCATTTTATTCAATATCTCATATTGCTGGCTTTACTGTTCTCAGATGCTTATTTTGAATTGTTGATAAAATAATGGGGGATTGATGAAGCTAACTTTCTTCAACTGGCTTTAATTTAATTACTAAATGAAAAGTTATTGTACCTCTTTTTAGTACAGATCTAAACTCCAGCTTCTGCAGGGCGCTTGTCTTTGTCTGAATAGTTTAAAAGCCCCATCTTCAAGTCATGAAAGAAAAGTGGGATGTGATTGGAGAAATTCAAGGATCAAGGTTAAAATTGTACAGTAATCCCTCGAGTTATGCACATTTTGAATGCACATATCCTGCGTTTATGCAAGGGGGGGTTGGAAGGGGGGTGTGGTCAGTGCTGGGGGTGGGTGGGGAGACCCCGCAGTTGGAAGCTGGCAGCCCCAGCTGCGTGGTCCCCAGCAAGGGGGTGGTGAGACCTGCAGCCCCGTGGGTGGAAGCTGGTAGAGCCAACCTGCTGGTGGGGCAGTGGAGACTTGGTTCCCCTCTCCTCGGAGTTTGCTGGACCCAGGAAACTGACCAGCCATGAGCCCCTACCTGCCCCACCAGCCATGAGCTGGTCAGTTTCCTGGGTCCTGACAGCAGCAGGGAGACTGGAAACCAGGCTGCCGCCTGGTTCCTGGCTCCCCACCACTCTGGGAGCCAAGAAACAGCCCAGGGGAACTGGGAACCAGGCGGCAGCCCGGTTCCTGTCTCCCCTTGGCTTGTGTGAAATTTTGAGTCACGCAGGGGTTGCTGGAATGCAACCCTCTGCATAACTAGAGGGTTTACTGTATGGGAGATAAATTTCCAGAAGTACATGGTAGTTTTCACATTAACAGAGTTGTGTTTAGTTTATATACTATCAAAACAAAAAAGCAGTCCAGTAGCACTTTAAAGACTGAAAAAACCTTTATTAGGTGGCATTATAAAAAATTGTTAGTCTTTAAAGTGCTACTGGACTGCTTTTTTGTATTGTTGGTAGTTTGCAGTACTCTTTAGTAGTGCACAAGGAAAGTAGTGCATCTGGAGAGAACCTTTAGAATTTTATGGATTCTTTTGCTAGGTTAAATGGGAGGGTGGGGGGGGGGGTGACGTAAAGAAGAAATGGGTAAGCTTGTAGGCTTCCTGGATTGGATAAGTAACTAATAGCAGGTGTTGGCATTTTTAGAGTGTCATGGGATAAACTAATTTAATTGCCTTGCACAGTTTTGCCTACGGGGTTTTGGAGGACAAATTGGAGACATGTTTTCCATTGGAGCCATTGGCTGCGTTTGAATTCCTTAAACTAATGGTTTGTAGCAGCCTGTATCTGGCTCAAACCAGCAACTTAACAGCCTAGCAAAAAAATTAATGGCAGTTTTAATTACATTGTCACGGATTCTATTAGCCTCTAGACTACAAAAGTCTGAACATTCTGTTTTGAGAAGAGAATAAATTGGTTACTGTAAAATTCCTTTTGAGGTGTTTAGCCAAACTACTTTTTTTCAAAGGACTAAAGCAAACCCATAATTTTTGGGTAGGAAGTGTTTAAAATTGGAATACTTAAGTGCCCAGTGCAACTTGCATAGCAGGTCAGAAGAATATAAACATAATTCCATGGAGCAAGGAATAAAAGGAAATTGTTACTGTGAAATTAGTTTGTTTTGGCTGCAGAAGCAGCCACTTGAGTTCATTGAAGAGCATTGCTGGGGAAAATTTCTTAGCATGTCATAGTTACCAATGAGTTACTAAACTCCAAGCTGTAGTTGGCATAAACAGCAAAAACAGGAGATGATATTTGTGCTAAATATCTGATGGCAGTGATCTCAAATGACCTTTTAAGAGCACTTTCATCAGTGATTGACATTAAAGTGATTTTCAAGGAAGGTATCCTAGAAAGTGGTATCAATAACAAAATGTCTCATTGTAACCTAGAATTTGAATATGCTTAATGTCTGCTATTGGAATATGCTTATTACCATAGTATCTGAGCACAGGGTAAAATTGTATGTAGATGAGTGCATTTGTTACCCTCATGAACAAAGAAGATTGTTGGGGTGAGGTGGTCTTCACAGATTTGTGATACCTTTTTAAGTTACGTTCAGTATGTTCTCATTGGCTGAGATTTATTTGCTCATATTAGACCTTAATTTGGTGGGAGTGGGAGGGTGGACAGACTTAATATTCCTTTTAATTGAGACTTCAAATGATGGTTCTGAAGCTGTGAATACAAGGGAGCTAGTAGGGAATTTTTACAAGACTTGTTCATCATGGTGTGGTCTCAGTACTGTGCACATAACTTTTGTCATGGAAACACTCTTGTGTCCTCCGATTACTAGACTTGCAGAGATGAATGATACTCCATTTGAGAACTTTAAAGTACTTTAAGTTAGGTACAGGAAATGGGAGGCTAGGGGCTGGAATTTTCAGAGGGATAGATGAGAATGAAATGTGTTGACATGTATGGGAGCCACCAGAAGAATGTTATCTATTCCTTCTTTGCACATCTTGCACTTTCCTGACCATCAATAAGAGTCTAACGTACTTTACCAAGGAAATATTGTTTAAATGGTTGTGGGGTTGGGGGAAACATCTTTGTTAAAATAGGTGTTAGGACTATGCTGTAATTCAGTGGTTCCCAAACTTTTTGCCCCACAGCCTACCCTGCTCAACACAAACCTTGTAGCCAACCACCCATGATGACAAAATGCATTTGTTTATTTTTAAATACCTTAAATGCTTAATTATTCATATTAGGCTACTGAAGCATGAATATGCAGCTACAACAAAGGACTGCATATATCATGTTAATTTACCAAACTTCATTTTAAATAAAATAAAACATTTTATGTCCTAAGCAAAAGGTTTCAACATTGTCTTCATTTATGGGAGGTGCGGGGAACTTTTTTTGGATTGGGAGCCACTGACCCACAGGAAAATCAGTTGGGGGGCCATGAAAGTGAGAGGCACAAAAAAAACCCCTCCCTAATGGTGCCCGACTGACACCTTGCTCATGCTATCGTTCGTGGAGGGGAGGACTGAGGTTCAGGGCTTCCCACAGGCCAGATTAGCTCTAGGACCTCAGAGTTAATAAATCTGGTGAGGGGAAGCCTAGGCTGTGGGGTGGTCCCTCCCTAGAGGTTTTTAAGTTCTGTCTTAACATAATCATTGCAGCCATGATTTCAGATGGGGTTGATCCTGCTTTAGGCAGGGGGCTGGACTAGATGACCTCCTGAGGTCCCTTCCAGCCCTAGAACTCTGATCCTATGAAATTAGGAGTTCAGTGTGCGGTAGGGGGCCGCCAGGGAGCAGGGTGGTGGTGGGGGTGAGGGGTCTAGCAAATGTGGGAGTGCTGTGCAGGATGGGGTGGAAGTGGGTTTGGGTAGGAGGAAGGTGGGGGGGTCTGGTTGGGAAGGGGGTGCAGGTGTGAGGTCTGGGAATTGTGGAGGGGGACAGGGCTTACCTGGCTCCATTGATCAGAAGGCAGCACCTCAGATCAACTGCTCCCATTGGCCACAATTACAGCCCCGGGGGAAGGGAAGCAGTGTAGGGAGCTGCTGCTTCCTCCTGTGAACCAGATCCAGGCTGTCAGACTCAGGGCTCTCTCCTTTCCCATTCCACCTCACAGCAGGAAGCTGGCACTTGTGCTCCAGCCTTACAGGGGGGCGCAATGGGACTGGAGTGCCAAAGCAGGAGCCCTGATAGGGAGCGGGGCAAGTCCACAGCCCACCTGAAGGGCAGTCACAGACCACTGGTCTGCTGACCACAGTTTGAGAGCCCACTGCTGTAATTGGATTGACTTGATAGGCTGAAATGTGTATGTCCTGTGTCACAGCTGCGTGTTTGCTTAGTATATTAAATAGTGCCAACAAACTTTGGTCAGATTGCTGTACTGGGCATTGACCCATCCCTTTCATTTCATTAGTACCTAATTTGCTAGGGTGGGAGTTGAGCTAAGTGTGATTCCAGTTTGTGTGTGATGTGAACTATTGGAGAAAATTTTCTCAGAGGCTGAACAGACCATCTAAGATAGAGGTGGGGCACAAAGCAAGCACAATTCCCCATCCTGCCTGCTCCTGTAATGCCCATGTTGTTAGGGGAGGGGTGGTGGAGGAGGAGCATGTGAGTTACCTGCTGTTCAGCATTTAGCATTTCTCTTTGGGGATCTGGAATGGAGCAAGCAGACATCAGAACAGAGCTCTTAGTGCTGCAAATTCATGTATAGGACTAGTGGAACCACAAGTGGCATGAAACAAGAAACCATGCTCCCTTTTAATTTTGACATCTGCTTTCCTTCTGCTGTGCGTTAAGTCTGTACTTAACAGACCATAATATTGGAATATTTTACCTTGCATTGCTGTTTTGGCATCTGTGCCTCCCTCTCTCACTCCTGATGGATTTTGCAAAGAGAGAGATTTGCCCAGTATTTGTCATTATTAATTCCCATTGTTGCTGCTGCTCCCACAAGGACAGTGCTAAAGAGGTGGGTAGAATTTCTGCTCTGCTGGATAGGCGCATGTAACTCAAGTAGGAAAAGTTGCAATTGTATAGCCAGCTTTCACAGATAAGTCTGTGCTGGTATACTTCACGTAAACTGTGCTTGGTTTTTCATTCAGTGGGGGACCTAATATTGTTCTTCAGGAGAAACTTAAATCTCATGTGGGGATGAGGTTTTGGGAACAGCAAGTATAATGGAATAATTAAAATGGAGGCTGTTCATCTGCTTTTGTTTGCGTTGTTTTGTCCTTTTCTGAATAATTCTAACAATGTACTATTGCTGTACAGAAACTAAGGGTGAGTGAAGGTTGCAGCTCATGTGAACTGTTAACATTGATCATCAATAATCTTATAGAAAACATTTATTTGGATAGCTAATAGTCTTGCACTGATAACTTTCTATCTTGTGCTTCAATTGCATGCAACAAAATAGCACTGTGTGAGTTAAACACGAAGTCAAAGTCCAAACAAAACAATTAAAATGCTTGATGCATAATTGTCTGTGCTATTTGCATTATTCTTAGCTTAATTTGCCATTAACTATTGGTTCTATAAAGAACACATGCAAGTGCAGGGTGACCATATCTCCCTATCCTCGTATGGGGGCTGTGGCTTCTCCTAGCTCCACCAAGGTGTGGGGATGTGGGAAACGGGCAGCAGCTGCCGGTGTTCCTCCCGGCTTCCCTGCAACTCAGCGACCCAGGAAGGAGGCTCCTCCTAGGCTGGATATGGAAATGTTTCCTGAACTTAGTGCTGTTGTAACTGAGCCTTGCCATTTGAGTGGAACCTATAGCTTCTGAAAAATGGACTGGATTGTCCTTAATTACTGCATGCTCCTGGTCATTCCTAATGGGTTTGGAGTAGAGGGAAGGGTGGGCACTGTGCTTCTGAATACATGGCACATGTAATGTTCAACTACTTAGTATGACCTTCTTGAGACAAACTTGATATGAAGTATGTCCTTGAGTGTGTTCAGCTTTCCAGGGCCTGCTGAAAGTGTATGGTTGCACACAGGACACAGCAAGGTCACTTGAAGTGCAGGACTTTTTTCTTCATTTTCTTTCTTGTTAAAGTATGCTTTAGGAAGTGGTGTGTGCCTCTGCACCTTACTGATTGAGTAGGGGCTTCTTGACTGACTTACTCACTGTCAGGCTGTCATCAGGGTAAAGGTACTTGGCAATCTCTTCACTTTAAATACCCCAGAGCATTTTTCAGTCTTTAACGTGGTAATGTTGGTAGTGCTGGGCTCTTAATTTCCTTCTCACATACAAGATTGATGCATTTGCAAGGCTGGAGGATAGGATAAAATAGCATGATCAGGAAACTTTTGCATATATTTCCTTAAGCTTATTGTGCCAACCATTTTATTTCTTTATTCTTTGGAAATGAGATTATTCCCAATGATCTTGAACTGACATCTTACCTGTGCTACTGTCAGTGATGTAAACTGAAATTTATGCAGTCTGCTACTTTCAGGACTGTGGGAAGCTGAGTGTGCCTCCCAGATTGGGTAGACAAAGGCACGATAGCAATATGGGAGCTAATGTGTGTCGTAGCTCAGGTGGCAGAACATGCTAGTTGCCGGAGCACAAATCTTCCCTCAGTCTGTACTTGTGACTGGTCTGTGCTGCAATGTCTAACTCCTGTTGTGTCCATCTTCCTCGGCAGGGGGAGACACTGCCTATTGGCATATAGATGTAAACCCTAAAAACCTCCTGGGCTCACAGTACCTGAGATCTGGCTGGAAGGCTGGGATACAAAAATAACACAACGGTAGATAGCCGACGTAACTACTTTTGGAAAAATACTTGCTCTCGATTTCAGCTTGGAGAGTTACCTTATTTAAAGAAGAACTTAGCCTTGCTAATTGTTAGCACTTTAAGCAGTAAGATGAGAGAGAAAAAAGCAAATTTAAAAAAAACAAATCCACACCACAGGAATCTGGAGAAAGTTAGATTAAGATAATTTTAAGATCTATTGCAATACAGTACAAAGCTCGCTAATGTCTTGCTGGAAAACTGGCAGATTATGCATACCCATATTGGTGTATCAAATTTACTCTTAATGCTCTGGGTTGGTGCCATATCGGCAGAGCCATTGGCCTCTGTTGAAGTTCTCATGTTCAAGAAAGCTTTTAAAAAGCATTCTTAATCACTGAGTCCCTGCTCCAGGTCTTATTTTTGTCATATTACTCTGTGGTTTTATGAACTTTAGTTTTAGGAATCTAAGAAACTAGATTAAAGTTTAGAGTAAAGAAACAGGCCATCCAGCATAGAATTAAGCAGATGTTGGAATTTACTTATTGTGAAATAACTCCAGCATACCTAATTTTTGGTTAAGTACCTCTTTACTCTAGATTCATGAATAATGCATACTAAAACTACCGCTACTGACAATAGAAGACATTAGAAGTTTGGATTCCTCTCTCTCTCATCCCTGATGTAACCCACCTCTCCCTCACCTGGAGAAGCCTAGAATAGCAAATAAGTTGTGCAGCATGCCTGGAAGTTCCACAAACCACTCTTAGCTCAATAGAGAAGGGAATTTAATACAAGAATCCTCTAAACACACGATTTTAGTTCCCTTGCATTTAAATGACACTGGCCTGAGTTTTAGTTCTATGGCTCTTAGCCTTTTCCCTATCAGGACCTCCCTCCCATTAGGCAATAAGGGAAGGGCAGTGTGATAAATTGTAAGTGTGTGTGATATGCATGATTCTGGGATGCATTAACAGGAATGTGTCATGAGCAAGACATGGAAAATCATTCTTCTACTCTACTTGGCACTGATTAGGCCTCACTTGGAGTACTGTGTCCAGTTCTGGGCACTGCATTTCAAGAAAGATGTGGAAAAATTGGAGGAGGTCCAGAGAAGAGCAGCAAGCATGATTTAAAGGTCTCTAGAGAGCATGAGCTAAGAGGGAAGACTGAAAGAGCTGGGCTTCTTTAGTTTAGAAAAGAGAAGACTTAGCAGTTTTCAAGTACCTAAAAGAGGGTTACAAGGAGGAGGGAGGAAAAAATGTTCTCCTTGGCCTCTGAGGATAGGACAAGGAGCAATGGGCTTAAACTGCAGCAAGGGAGGTTTAGGTTGGACATTAGGAAAAAGTTACTAACTGTCAGGGTGGCTAAACTGGAATAAAATGCTGAGGGAGGTTGTGGAATCTCCATTACTGGAGATATTTAAGCGCATATTAGGTGGACATCTATCAGGGATGGTATAGATGGTGTTTGGTCCTGCTGTGAGGGCAGGGGACTGAACTCTGACCCCTTGAGGTCCCCTCCAGTTCTAGTATTCTATGATTCTATAGCCACAAAGTTCATAATGCTTTTTTGCCCAGTTCAGGGGTGGGCAATATATGGGCAGCATGCAGGATGCAGCAAGCAGGGTTTAGCCTACCTCAGGGTTCTGCTGGGCTGCTGGTCAGGAGCCACCTAGGTAAGCGCCTGCTAGCTGGAACCTGCTTCTGGCACTCCACCCACTGCTCCACCTAATTCGCATCCCCAGGTCACAACTCCATCCCAGACACTGCACCCTCTTCTACGCCCCTCCACCAGGCCAGTCTCCTACCATATGTTGCCATTTAGAGCTGCCTGCATAATCTTAATATCTGTGCCATCAGATCATCCTGCTGCTTTATCAGACTTATTTTTATTTGGGAGGCTGAGGTATAGGGAAGCGTTCATTCAGTCTGTGTCTAGGGCACTGAATTGTTGACAGATCCATCCAGACAATGCATCTGTGGAGCTGAATTCTTTCCTATAGGGTGAATCTCTATGCCTAAACCACTCTGCATAAATGTAATTTGGAATTGTTCTAGGAAGCAACATAACTCAATGTTCAGGTAGTCATGTGGGTTAGTGCGCTGGAACTGCACAGAAGACACTCTGTTTTGAGATGATGCACTCCTATGGCAAGCAAACTACTTTAAGGTTTAAAATTGTTGTTGGCAGAGCTGAGCTGCTAAAGCCGTCATGCTAAATAGTGGAAATCTGGTAGAGGAAAAAGGATGAATCTGTTTTTGAAAGACGAATATTGAATAACTGAGGAACAAGACCTCCTGTGCCAGATTTATATTTACAGCCCACATTAGGAGTATAGACTTGGCCCTTTGTGTACAGAATATGGGTCTGTTGTAATGTGAAGATTTCTGCAATTCTTAAACTTCTCCTACAAATGAATTAGTAGGTTTCCTTGTTGCTGTATACCCACTGGTACTTCTGTGTTTCAGGGAGTCAAGCCAGCCAGCTTCGATAAAGTAGCAATTCCTGAAGTGAAGGAGATCATTGAAGGATGCATCAGGCAAAACAAAGATGAAAGGTAAGTTCTTTTGTGGGGTCTAGTCAGTTGTATGTCAACACTATGGTACCGAAATATTCTTCTAAGGCTTCTAGTGCTAGGTTTTGGAAACTTTTCCACATAGTGTTGTACGTATAATTCTGATAAAATGCTGGGATCTTGAGCAGTCATGATTGATTGTGTTGAGTGTGATTTGGGCTATTCTACATTGACCACATTGTGTGTGTTTATTATTCACAAGCATTAAAATCCAGTCGTTCCTTCTAGTAGAGAAGTGATGCTCTGTCTCACTGTGCCTGTACAATTTGACATCATTTGTACTCAGCAGAGATATATTTGGAATATAATCTGCACCAGTGCTTCCCAAATAACATTAAAGTTGAAGCTAAATATACGGCATAAGAACAGAACTGAAACCTAGGTAAGAGGAAGTGTGAAATGCGGGATTATTCCCTTAATCAAATACACATCTCCATTCCACTTAATCTCTGAAGCCCAGTCTCATTGACATCCATCAGTTGTGGAAAAAAAAGATAGATGAAGCTCTGTCCAATGCTGGTAATTCTACTACTAGTGCTGAGGGATGATGGAGATCATTGGTCACTGACATTGCAAGAGCTGTCAGAAATAAATACTAATCTCAAAAGGGCTGAGACAGTTGGGTAACCAGTGAGGAGATGACTGGGCTAAGGTTTGGAGACCATCTTGAATAGAATACTGACATGTTAATTTTAGTGGCCATGTCCATTGTGCCCAGTATGTGAACTGACAGATGAATTGTGGTACTTTTAACCTTCATAAAACAACACTCATTCAAAGGTATCTTATGAAATATCCATTAAGTAATTAATGTGGTGTTGTGTTTATAGGATTAGGTATTTGGTAGGGGGAGGCAACTGAGTTTTAAGCCACTTACTGTTGCATCCTTTTGCACCATCTTGGTGCTAATCCCTATTGCATTTTAAAAAGCTAAAAAATCTGGCAGTATAGAAGTGAAATCCCTCCCTCAAGAGTTAATGGGAATAGCATGAAAAGCTGAGAGTAAGCTTTTAGAAATTACCAAAGAAGGGGGAAATTCCTTTCCCCCCGCCCCCAAAACTTAATTGTGTATCTTCTCTTCTTCTCTACCCTGGTACGTACAGATATGCTATCAAGGACCTTTTGAACCACGCTTTCTTCCAGGAAGAGACTGGTGTGCGGGTAGAGCTAGCAGAGGAAGATGATGGAGAGAAGATTGCCATCAAGCTCTGGTTACGAATTGAGGATATCAAAAAGCTTAAGGGGAAATACAAGGACAATGAGGCAATAGAATTTTCCTTTGACTTGGAGAGAGATGTTCCAGAGGATGTAGCACAAGAAATGGTAAAGGCCGTTAGCTTTTTTTTGAGTATTTGTAACAGTTTTTAGATTAGATCAACTGACGCCCTTTCTCATGAGGTTAGGGTATACTCTGCTATACTCATTGTCCTGGCTGATATAAAGGGGTGAGGGATTGGTCGAGTTTGGCACTAACTTTCAGAGGAGACTGGGAAGTTAAAGATTATAAAGCAAAGCTGCACTTGTTTGTATTGCTCTGGCAAGGTGTGATTGCTTGGTAATATGGCTTCTGTGAACATCCGTGTGTCCTCCATTAGGTGGAGTCAGGGTATGTCTGTGAAGGGGATCACAAGACCATGGCCAAAGCGATCAAGGACAGAGTGTCTCTGATCAAGCGAAAGCGAGAGCAGCGTCAGTTAGTGCGAGAAGAGCAGGAGAAAAGAAAGCAAGAGGAAATCAATCAGAAGCAACAGACGGAGCCACAGCCACAAACAAATGCTGCTCAGGCAGGGACAAAACTTCCATCCACTACTTGCATTGCTGCCATCTCCTCTACTTCAGCTTCTGTGTCCACACAAGTAGAGCCCGAAGAGCCAGAGGCTGATCAACACCAGCAACTGCAATATCAACAGCCCGGTGTGTCTGTTCTGTGTAAGTATATTGCCTCCAGACATTTCCATCCCCTTCTTCAATCTTACTACTTCATAGGAAGTCTTACAGATTTCCCTTTCACGAAGAAAAAAGGTTACACGATGCTGATAATTGTCTGCGGTGGGGTATCCAAAGTGATTAGCTGTTGCTGCATTTCTTGCTCTTATTTCTGGAACTCTCTAGAGGTATGATTGAAAAAGGGTGAAGCCCTGGAGGTACTTTTATCTATATATAACCTAATAAAATGAGGGAGAAAATCGTTGCCATTTGTCCTGTATAGGCAGTTAGGTATTAAGAGTTGTTTTGGATATACTCCCTTGAAAGCTAAACTTATATGTGCAGGGCAATAGGACTGTTCATCCTCTTTGATAATAATTAAAATAAACCCTGGTTAGCAGAGGGGGCCTGGTACACTTTTCCAAAAAGCAGCTGAGGATCAGAGTAAAACAGAATTGATGCAAACTTATTTCCACATTTAGTTGGGAATAACTTTTTGATAATTCTGCCTTGCTAAAGGGACTATTGAAGTGATTATCAGCGTCTTCCCGCACTTACTTGGTACTACGGCTCAATTTACTTCAAAAGTGGAGGTAGAATTTTGAGCCTGAATATTCAGGGGAATGTTCATATGTAGCTTGGCTGCATTGGAAAAGTGTATTCTCCTCTTTTTGAGACCTTGCTCACCAGTTCCATTCCTAAATGTGTGTGCACCAATGTGCAGAGTCAGATTTTTGCCTTAGTGGAATATGTGGGTTTAGCTGGAGTGCCCCCTTGCTAATTCATTGATATGTTATGCGGTGCCAATCCTACTGCCTCTGTTCGTTCTTATCACCTGTGACTGTAGGTTGGTGAGCCCTTTTCTGCAACACAAGTGTTAGCAGTTCTTACAGTCCATTGTTTTGTCTTGTTTATTAGTTGATAAGGGTACTTTAGTTTGTTCAGCCTTTGGCGGGGGTTGTGTGGGGGGGAAAAGCTCAGTGGTTTGAACTTTGACCTGCTAAATCCAGCGTTTGTTCTTCGAGTGGTCCCCGTGGGTGCACAACATCAGGTGTCAGGCTCGTCCTGGCGCTGCAGTTTGGAGATTTTTCAAGTGGCAGTTAGCCGGACTGTGCATATACAGGAGCGCACTGGGCCCTTTGTGTGCTTTTAGTCATGTGCGTGATCCAATATGAACCAGTTCCCCTCAACTGCATGTGGCTGCAGACGGACTTCGCTTGTGCTCCAGTGCACACCTGAAAGAAAAGAGAATCCGCATCTTAATAGTTTGGCTGGGGCAAATATTTAACTTTTAGGAGGGAGGGATAACTGAGTGGTTTGAGCGTTGGCCTGCTAAACCCAAAGTTGTGAGTTCTATCGTTTGGGGGTGCCATTTAGGGTACTGGGGTAAATTAGATTTAAAAAATGGTCAGGGATGGTGATAGATCTTGCTGTGAGCACAGGAGACTGGACTCAGTTACCTCTGAAGGTCCCTTCCAGTTCTGTGAGATCGGTATATAGCCATATGTTACATCTACACTACAGTATAAATTCAATTTTATTAAATTTGATTTTTATAACACTGGATTTTATAAATTTGATTTTTTGAATATCCTCGCCTCCTGCAAAGTCGACTTAATGCTGCCACACTGGGTTGCCACACATGGACTGTTGCCAAAGTGCATTCTGGGAACATATCCCACAGTTCCTTCAGCCTCTTAGTATTCTTTTTTTTGCTGGTGCAGTATGGGGGTGGGGGGTGGGAAATGCCCCATAAGTGGTTGTGGGTATGTGATGTCATCTTCCCACATTACATTGCCCTCATTTCCCTCCTGTGGAAAGCAAATGGCTGTATTTTCAAAAGGAAAGAAGGAACAGTAGGGAATCCCAGGTGACAGAAATCCAGATAGGCTGGTTGCAGGTGACTGAACTGCATAAACTGGTTGCTCAGCTGCTTTTCCCTCGTGGAAAGAATACCTTTTACATATGACTTTTTTTGCCTCATCAGCCAACATGTGCACTAGGCAGGTAACTGTCATGCTCGCATGCCAAAATGACTGATGGCAGGTATCAAAAGCTGTAATCTGTTCCTGTTAGCGAGACTTCCTCCTTTCAACCATCAGCCAGCCCCTGAAATCTTTGCTTCTGGGAAGTCTCCCTGCTGCCCAGTGACAGGAAGCCCCCAAAAATCTTTGCGGCCTTTGGAGTCTTCACCATGTGCAAGCCAGGACATGTGGCAGCATGGTCTGCACTGCACCACACCACAGGCGTGTGCGTTTATTGGGTTGGGGGCTAGGCATGTGATGTGGTTGGGTGGGGGATAGACCCCCAACTGCATAGCGCTGGTGGGGGAAGAGCTTCCCCTGTACAAATGTGAATTACAGAATAGTTTCTCAGCTTCTCATGCATGCATGACACCCACAGCCTAGCTGCCACATGGGGCAGGGGCGGGCGCCAATGCAGGAAAAAAAACCTTGGACTCTCCTGTGATCCTGTGCAGGGAAGAAGCCACCACCCTGTTTTAGGGCTGTTTTTTTCATGAGGTAGATGTGATCGTTGTGCTGATGATAAAGAAAATAATTCAAAATGGGCGCTCATGCCCACTTCAATTTTTTGGGTTTCCTGGTGCCAAATTCAATTTGTAGGCTTCCTGTTAGCTACTTCCCGTGCACCTGGAGAGCAGTGGAGATGGAAGCTGCCAGAGTGGACAACTGTGTAATGCATACGGGACACCCCTGGAGGCCACAAAGTTGATGTTCATAATTGTCACTTCCACACTAGCATTAATCCAACCTTTTAAATTCAAGTGGGGCACTATGCTGACTTGCTTTGTGGGTGTAATAACATTGACCTTAGCACTGTTTAAAATTGCTCAAATGGTATTTACAGTGACATAAAACTGAGCTAACTGCCTTAAAATTGACTTTATGATGTAGTGTAGACATAGCCTAAATTAAGTATTAGTCCCATCAAGGACTTCACCTTGGAGAAGAACATTCCCAGTTCCCCTGTCTTTAGGCCATGTTCATCATGCCGCTGGCAGATGTTTGGGAGAGTACCTTGGAAAGGATAGTGTGGGGTCTGCAAAAACTTACCCCACTCATTCTGAGTTTGAGTGTGAATCTGCTTGAGGGTCCTCCTCATGGAGGCTGTGCTTTAGCCCACCTCCTGAGCCCTCTTGATCAGACTCCATGTTCAGTATTGGCATGCATTACACCACCCACACCATTCTCCTATCACCACCCATGCCTAAGTGGCTGAAGACAGACCATGCAAAATTTTAACTGGATACTTATCTGAGGCGTTGAGGCTGCACATTTATCCAAACCTCAATGAATGGCTAATAAAGGGTCAGCCTTGGGATCAGGTGCATCAGCATCTTGATCTGGTTTGCTCCACTTATGACCTGGGGCTGCTGCTAAAAAAAAGGATAAAATAAGCTGGCCTTATTCCTGTGCAGTGCATAGAATTTACTGGTGTGGTCCTTGATGCTACACAGGCCAGAGCTTTCCTTTTTGAGGATCTGTTCCAAGCTGTGGTGAAAGTAATCGTATGACTGCAAGCCTACCCTCTTACCTCCACTCACTCATGCTTGTAACGGTAGGGCCACATGGCAGCCTGCACTTACATGGTGCAGTAAATGTGGCTCTGCCTCAGCCTTCTGCAGACATGCTAGAATCAGTCTGTGTCCCATAGATACCCTGACTACATTGTCCATTTTGTATCGGACCACATACTGTTGTCACATGTTGGCAGAATACATGCTGGAGGCATTTCCCTTTGTGGCTCTATTCCAGTTAGTGACCCTCCTTTCCAATGCTTTGAACTTGGAGTGGGCTCCCCATCCTGGTGATCTCGGCACACAATAGCGCCCTAAACATTAACAGGGAGTTCAGAGCAGTTTATCTGGCCTGCCAAGCCTTCCTGCCTCATGTGAAAAGTAGAGGAGTCCAGATCCTTACTGATATTACAGCCACTGTTCATTACCAAAAAGCAAAGTGTGGCCAGACCTACATTTGAGAGTCCAGCTTTAGGCATATGTTTTTTGAAAATCTTCGGTCTTAATAGTCCAATAAGACTAAAGTTTGTGCATCCACAGTGTTTTTTGAAACTAAAGTCTTGTGGTCTTTATATCTGCAGCTGATGGAGCAGTTGACAGTGGACAGGGATCATCTGTTCATACTGAATCATGTGTAAGTAGCCAACAGACTGTATCCTATGGTTCCCAGCATGAACAGACTGCCTCAACAACTACAATTCCAGGTTATACAGCTTCTGTTGGCCAAGTTCAGTCTCAGCATGGAGGATATCAGCCACCCACAGTGGTAAGCACAAACCTCAAAAGGCACATAGAACTCCATGGATTACTTCATTCTGTTTGGTTTTGTGGTAAACTTTTCTCTTGCCTTTCAGTCTGCAGAGTATATATTAGGGCTGTTAACAGTTAAACTGGTAAGCCTCACTCTCAATGGATGAGGCATTTTGGCTGTAGTTAACCATTGATGGCTGGAGCAGTCCCCTACCCACCATGGACAATGGGAGCTCCAGCATGACCAGAGCAACCCCCATCTGTGGTGTGTTCAGCTTGCCAGTGCTGCAGGCAGCGACACTCCAACCCAGCCAGAGTAGCTTCTGGTCTGTGGCATCCCTGGGAGTGCTGCGGGTGGGGCACTCCACCCCGGGTGGGGCGTCCATGGCGGAGGGCTGCTACAACCCACTTGGGGCAGACTGTCCCTCTCACCCCCCATTTAATTGGTAAAATTTAACATTTAATCAGTTAACTAATTAAATAGGATTTGACATACATCCCTATTATATATTTAGGCTTGAAAGGATAAGATTTTTATCTGTGTACACACAGTGAAAAGTAGTTGCATACATGATGACCAAAGTTTATATATAGGCCAAGAAAGAAGTGCTGCTTGAGAACTAGAGCTTGATCTTAAGGATATTAACTTTATATATTTTGGAATGGGATGTTGACAGTTTGTATTCTAACTGTTACAATGCTTAACTTTTTTGTGTCTTAGCATCTACAGTAATTGAATAATTGTCTGCTCCCATAATTTTCCACAACTGAAAATTTAATAGGGATAAATATTAGTAATAAAGTGCTTGAACGAATTATTTTGCATCACTACAAAATTTTAAATATATAATAAAAATGCTTAAATATACATAGATACATTTTATAATTTTGACGTATAACTGTAGTTCCGCCAAACCTGTCTATATAGTATGCCAGTGCAGACTCTCTCTCTGGGAGGCGAAGCACTTCTGACTGCATGCTAATGTTCTCAAATGCAGCACTTAATTTAGGATGAAGTAATCCTTTTGTTTTTGAGCATGTATTTAGAGTGAAATGGGTAAGTTAGTATCAGTCTTGCTCTAACACCCTCAGGTTAGGGTTGTTTCACATTGAAGGTCATCGTAGACTACTTTAGGATAGATGTGGTGCTTCAACGACACTTAACAGTGAATGTGGAAGTTCCAAGCATCAAGAGTCCTTGATAGGACCAGAGGTATTAAAATAACTAGGTGAGAGCTGTTCTATAAATATGAACTTGCTACATGTGTATTCTGTAAGATTTTGATTTCAGGGGTCACAGGTAAGATTTTTGAACCTTTATAGAATGCTGCATGTAAGCACTCCAGACTGAAGCATTCCCGCATTTTGTGTTCCCATTTTATTTATAGCTTGTACTGAGTTGCTTGTCCAATTGCCATGCATATTCCTTTCCCTGGAAAGTCTGCAAAGGCTGCAAATACCTTTCCTGTTATGTTCATCTGTTTACCCTTTTTTTGGTACCTTTTTTCCCCTTGGTATATTTTCAGTGTTGACTTTTAGGAGCTCTTAAAAAATCCTGCCCCTCCTCTCTGTGGTAATCTTACTTCTGTAAACTCTCCCCACTGGCTCCTTTTTTGTGCAATCTCTGAGGCAAATAATGGTACCATATCTGAAGAATACAAAACTGTTTTTTGATGAGTCTTGGAAATTCTCAAGTTTCTGTTTTGGTACTTATAGCTGGGAATCTTATTGAAGAGTTCATGCTGGTCAGTCCTTTTCTTAAAAGAAACTTGCCAGTTGGATTGATGCGATAAACAGCCTCTCCATCCTTTCCAAAGGCACTTAATCTGAAGGTTTGAGGTGCTCTTGATCCTTGATTAAATGAAGCTTCTAAGCCTTTGCTTTTATCTTATTTTTCCCTATTTCATTGCAAGATGTGGCTTGGACCAAAAAACATTCCATAATCTTGAGATGGCTGGCTTCCAGATTGAATGACTGGAGTAAGAGTAAGGAACCCACTAACAATTCTTCTGAGCAGTTTAGACACTAACATGAAAAAAATCTTGCTAAAGCCAGTGGTAGAATTCCAGAAAATCACCTATTTGGATTTTTCTGGAGACTTGCAAGTTCAATTTTCTCTGAAGGCAAAGGGGCCGCTCATCACAATGGGTTTCAATGGCTACAGGAACAAATCTTGAAATTGTGGTCTGGCTGCCATACTATTTCCATCTTTCCACTTCTTTCCTTTTTACAAGTGTTTAATTGGGTCAGATTCTGACTTATCACTTCTGGGTTGTCTCAAAATCATGATATCTTGGCCTTTATTTAAAAACCATCTTCTAGAAAATACAGTGAAACTAATATTAAACTAACCTTTTGCTCTACAGTTCATGATATGGATGATGTTTAATTTCTTAAGTTAATCACTTGACCAAATAAAGCACTAAACTTCCTATACATATAACTGGACTGATAGGGTACAAATACCTTTCTAGAAAATGAAATAGATTTTGTGCAAGCAGAAAGACTGGAGAGAAGTGCCCATAACACCTTTCCCCTACAACTTAGTGTGAACATCTGAACACTTCATTTAAACACTTAAGGCCTTTCATGTGTAGAATTCTTTGGTACTTGAAATACCACTTCAGAGCTTCCTAGAACAAGATACACTGTGAGGAAATATTGGTAATTGTCAGCCCTGCTCTTCAAATGCATATACAAATTGCTTCTGGTAGGAGCCCTTGTAGAAGTCTCTCTTCACAGTTGATAATGCAACGCAAACTTGAATCCTCAGAGGCGCACACTTGCTGTTCCTTGTATGCTGGCCTTCATTGAAGTCCCTTGTATCCTTGCAGTCAGCATTAGTCTGTCATGTATGTGTGACTTTCCATTTTAGCTCATTACAGTTGTACAACTTTTCATTTATAAAGCATTCATTTCTTAATTTTGTTTTCCTCCTTAGCCTCAACGTGGTCGTAGCATGTCAGTTTGTGTCTCCCATCTTTCTGCTGTTCCCTATCTGCCCTGCATCCCTTGCAGTATTCCTTTCGCCCCAGTGCCAGCGCTGAGTGCACCCCTTTCTCCTTTCTACCTTTGGACTACCCCTGAAGAAACCTTTGCAGAAAAGCTTTCTAAAGCACTGGAGAATGTCCTGCCCATGCACTCTGCCTCTCCACGCAAGCACCGACGCTCCAGCCTGCCCTCCCTCTTTGTCAATCCTGTATGTGTCACTGTACGCCTCCCGGCACACAGATAAGTTACCATTAAATACATCCTGGTTTTGGGGCAGTTTAATAACAGTAAAGAGTAACTGATTTTTTTTTTAAATCCTGTGCCCTATGCAATGACAGGGCTGATTCCTTCTCTTTGAGAAGCGCTATGCTGATGTAACAACTAATGAGCACTGTTGGTATCAGAAGTGTGCATAAAGTTTTAGGGCAAGGACTGAATGTATCAGAGGATAAAATGTTACAATCTGGTCTCTGGCCCATAACATTAGTTCAGCTGCTTCTGCTTTTAGTCAGTCTGAATTTTTTTCAGGTCCTGGATAAAATTATTAATGCCCAATATGACCAGATATTAAAACCTATTAGTAGCAGCGTTCCAGAGGATTCTTAGTGGGGATGATCACCCTCTAGATCTACAGTAAAGCAAATCAGAGGGCTTCCTGTCTGTGAGAGTAGCAGACAAGTCAAGATTCGTTCTGCTGTCTTGCTTCTGGAGAGAAATTACAATTATGTTTCCATTGATTACTGTATAAATATGCAGCATCTGGTGAAGTGAGTCTGTGCTCACAAAAGCTCATGTTCAAAACTTTTCTGTTAGTCTGTAGGGTGCCACAGGACCCTTCGTTGCTGTATAAATATTGTATTTTGAGATGGAAAGACTGCTTCTGTTAGAGCAGATGTTAGATGTCAAGAGCCTGAATGGATGGCAGTCTTTCCAGACAAATTGATTGTTTGAATTTAGGAGTGTGTTTGGCTTCAGTTTATTCTTTGAGGAAATATTTCCTTTTAAAGGAAGTTGGAGAATAAGGAATCCAGTTCCCAGAACACAGGAATAGAGTAAAAAGGGCATGTCCTTATTTACTGTGCAGGGAAGGAGGGGAGTTTGCTGCTGCTTTTCTAGGGAGTCAGAGTGTGAGCTGACTGTAATAAGACCCACTGTCTTAGAGAAATAGTAGTTGATAGCTCTTATAGAATCCTATTCCAAGAGGGGCGCTATTGCATCATGGAGCAATATGTTGGGGCAAAGTGAGATGAAAACATGCAAATACCACAGAAATTTGGAAATAGATGTTCTTGGTTATATTACTTGGCTATCGAATTATCCTTGAACCATATCTTCATAACTGACTTTACTTTCAAGACAATTGGAGGCAACTTCTTGGCAATTCAACTCCAATAGTCTGTATTAGTCAGTGATTGTGCTGTTTCTTCTGTTTTCCCAAGAGCAATTACATATGTAAGTAGTAGTATTTGATGTAGGAAGTAATCTGGTGCTATTGAAAAATTGGTAGTGCCATAGATGGTGAAAATGCACTATTACTACAAATTACAATAAAACCTTTTCTTGCCATTCATTTTGGTTCTGGCGGGGAAAAAAGCCAGGATGAGCTTGACCCAACATGTCAATATATAGCTTGGCTTTTGACAACTTCCCTGCTGGTTTAGTACAAGTCTGTTCCTATTGGTGATGCAACAGTATTATAGTCAATTTTAGTGAGTTACTGGCTTGTCTACTGAGTACCACAAATTAGGACAGTTGAAATCAACTGACTTCAAAGATGATGCAACCTGAGTGACTTGTAACAGATGGCTTCATTTTGTGGCTTTAGTACAGTCATTCCATATTTTGTGTGCATCAAGTACTGAAAAGTTTGAGATAGTAATGCTACATTTTCAAGGAAGATCAGCATTCAGTAGCCACAATCTCTTCTCCCTTTCTTGCCTTTGTGGCTCTTGTAAACAAAATCAAGCGATTGTTTCCTTGCTGCTAGCTAGTCCAGAATTTCTTTTTTGTATAACTTGCATGCAAACCAGTAAATCAGAGGCTTAACTTTAAAGTAGTTGCAGATACCATGAAAATAAGTGTCACTATTAGCAGCAAATTGCCTCTTGTGATTGAGAAGACCTGTTATGGAAAAGCAGCTTTTTACAAAAGGAAAACATTTCCATATGCAGTTATGTTCACCATGGATGTATTTAATGGATATTTACATTTTAGTAATTCCCAAAGCATTGTATATGGTGTGGATCATGAACATGGAGTAGTCATTCTATAAGGTTACTACATGGAGCTGCCTAGTGAGCTGTGCATGTTCCTGTCCTTTCATTTCTAAATATATGAATTTACTTGTCTTGTTCATGTCAATACAGCCTCAGTCCCAGGTTCATCTGGGTGGGGGAACACCAACGTTCCCAGATTCACAGGTATTTTTCCCAACCATTCATGAACGGCCAGTGTCTTTCTCGCCACCACCTGTCTGCCCACCGAAGGTCACCATTTCTCAGCGGCGCAAGAGTACGTCCTTCTTGGAAGCCCAAATGAGCCACTCTCAGCCCTCACTGAATACAGGCCAGAGTTTACTACCACCTGGTGGTAGCCCCACAAATTGGACACCAGAGGCAGTCGTTGTGCTGGGCCCTACATCCCATAGGGTCACTGGAGAGCCTCTACATGTGCAAGTCAGTTCAGCACCTCCTGAAGATGCTCACTATAGACAGCCTCAAGAAGCAGTGTACTTAGTGGGCATGTGTTACCAGCCACAGTTGACAGAGCATTATGATACAGTAATGTATAATTCTTATGGGACTGAACAGTACTTAAAACAGGTGCCTGAACAGAAGCAAGTGCCAGATGGTCCTCTTCAGAGCTCTGTTTATGATTACCAATCTGGGCAGCACTTCCTGCCAAGACCTCTGCAGAACTTGAGGCTGGATTCTGGAACAAGCCCATTATCACCATTGTCCAGTATTCCAGCTCCATTAAGTGCAGATGCTACACAGGTGAAGTTTCAGCAGGTATTTGTTCCACATTCTGCACCTGCTGTGCTTACTCACAGTGGTGATGGCAGAACAAGCTGTGTGTTTGAGTTCCATGTACACACACCAAATTTGCCTGCAGGAGAGGGGGGTATCTTACCCCAGCGTGTTTACAGAAGCTGTCGGGGGTCAATGGATTTTAATCAAGAGGAGTCCTCTCAGGCAACAGGGTTTCATGGCCGCCTCCAGCCTGTGACAGAGGAACAGTGTAACCATCTTGTTCCTGAGCTAACAGCACCCAGAGCGGGATCTATCCGACACAGCTGGCCGGGAGGGAGTCCAGAATACTCAAGTGATTCATCACAGCTGACTTCCTCTGACACTGGCGATTTCCAGTCTCCTCCCCCAACAGGGGAGTCATCTACAGCTTTTGGTTCAGACTTCTCATTGCCCACTCTTCAACTGCCTAAGAGGGTATTTCAAGAGTCACAGCTTTTCATCTGTTTCCAACAGGGAGCCTCCGCTCCGCAGGCATTGTCCACCTCACTTTCATCAGGACCACCTGCACTCCACCCTCAGGTTGTGGGAGTAAACCATTCCAGAATTTTTTTGTCTTCCTTTACACAGTTAAAAGCCAGGTTTCCCTCCCTTCCTTCACCTGCATATCTCCCTTCCTCACTCCAAGTTGTTCTAGATCTTGGAATTCAGAGGTTATGTTCCTACAATATCAGTAATATAATAAGATCCCAGTAGCTTATTAGGTCTCACCTAACTGAGATGTCAGCAGTTAATCATTCTATGTTCAGCCCAGGCAAAATCTTGGTATGTGAGCCTTTTGATATTTGTAGCAAATAGTCAGTAGTCTTTACCATTTTTTGTTCTAGCTGATGTTCAGCTCAAAGATCCAGGGGACCGAAATGCAGGGTTGCCTCTTCATCCTGAAAAGGTTATAAATGGGTACAATAGGTATGACTAAATCTGTGCTAAGCCATGCTTTTTCTGGTCATGCAGTCAGTGTTTTCAACTGAATTTAATGCCATTTTTAACAAAACACTACTCATAAATGTAGGCTAAAAAACCTAACATGCCAATTGATCTGTTCTGTCCAAACACAGGAGAAACTTACTAGGCTTCAGAGGATGAGTGTGTAAATATACACAGATCTGAAAATGTGTTTAATGAAAGAGCATTCTAAATATTATTTATGGGTGTTTAATTTCTAAGTTAACTGTTTTGATAAGTTATAATGTAAACAAGCCAATTGCACAAATTGTCTCTGCATGCAATTCATAAGGTATCAGTTCCACATAATGGCAGAACATGGGACTGTTCTAAAACTTGAATGTTGCTAGGATTTATACATTTTTATTGATCAAAGTAGTGTTTCATTGCCAGACCCAGGAGGGGACTTAACTCAGGGTAGCCTACACTGCTGAAATGAGAAGTTAGAAGAGAAGTTAGTCCTAACTTCACTGTGCAGTTGCACAGAGAACTAGTCAATTTCATGGAGTGGTAGAGATGGTTAAGAAGAAAAGGAGCTTTGCTGTTCTGCAGTACATAGAAGCAGAAAGGTTTGAAACCAGGAATTCAGATTTGAATGAATGTTTTTTCCTCATGGGATAGAGGACACTACTTTTCTTTCCACCTGAGTGGAGGATTGTGGTGATAGTGGTTTCAGAATATGGCTTTTAAACACTAGTCTGTTAAATGAGGGGTGGTGCACTTCAAGGGAGGTCACTTAAAGCACAGTGAACCTTCTGTGTAAGCAGAGTGAAGTGGAGTGAAAGTCTACTTAATTGCTCCAAAACAACATGGGACTATGCTGTCCTGTAAACCCTGTTATGTTGCACAGGAAACCAGTTTAAGTTTGTATGTTAAAAGACTAAGCTTGTAGCTGGGAAAGTAGTCTAAAATAAGGGGGAGAAAATATCTCACATGTATTAAGAATGCTCGACTGAGGTGTTAATGTAGTGCATGATTTAGGACTTCAGCACCTCCTGAGGATTTATGTCCTCATGTTCAAGTGGCATTGTCTTAGTATGTGCCATTTAAATTGTAGCTTCCAGAATCTATTAAGAATGTAAAAGAAAGTGCTGTGCTTTCCAAGGTGGTGGTTCTTTTTACACCACAGGAGTGCTTTCCATAGCATTCATGGAAATTATATACTGCAGATTTGTACACTAAAGGAAACTTTGGATTTAGTAATTGGAAAGAATACTACTTCATACAAAGTACTTCATGCAACTTCCTAAATGTACTAGACACTTCCTGATTTTTCAGCTTTCCCACTGAAGTGACACAAACTAAAAAAGGAAGCTGGGTGATGTTTCCCTTTCTGGACTACACTGAAGTGTATAGTATTGTGTCCCCCCATTATCTGGTGCAGTAGGACAATGTTTAGTTTAATGGTAAAGCTACTGACTGGGTATTTGCTATACTGTTTCTTCAGACTATTCCATGTTCACTTGTAATGTCACTCATCCATTCTTTCATTTGCTTATTCATTTGAAGTTGTCTTTTTATGTTAATTAGGATCTGTTCTTTGGGACCCCTGGTGTCTCCAACAGTTGACCTGATTGATAGGTTCTGAACACTTAAGAGTCTGGGAATAATTTGGCATGGATTTTTATCTCTCAAAATGAGCCCAGGAGACAGACAGTCTTGGTCTAGAACTCTGGTACTCAAAAATTACAGGTTGCATATTTTTTGTAGTCTCTCCTATCCCTGGCCACCTAAGTTTACTCTATTATTGCATGAGGACAGCCTGATGCAGATCCTAAAGAAATACTGCTGAAGGATGAAACTGGTAGGATTATTTCCCTAATGCAGAGGACTGTTTGGGTTGCACAGGGTAGGCTTTTTTCTGTCTTGGTGGTTCTGGAAATCTTAGCGAAATAGAGCTCATCATTCCCCCATACTGGACTGCTCTTTTAATATCTCCATATTAAAATTGTCATACTTTGAAATCACCAGAGATTTGTTCCAATTAGACATCTATAATCTCTGAATAGAGTTTCTTGTTGAAGGCCCATAAGTGCCCAATATGACCTGTCTCATTTTTTCCCCCCTGTAGACACAGGTGCAAGGGCAGACAGCTTCAAGTAGTATATCAGTAGGGGTGCCATGCCAGCCTTCACAGCAGAATCAACAGGTAAGAATAAAGTTCATAAAGCTGGGACTGATATGTAGTAAGTTTAACTTGCAGCTTGTTTTTTTGAGAGAGAACAGGATGATATCCTCCTTTGTTTCCTTTCAATATTTTCAGTGTTACCATTTCAGATTGTGGACAAAGGAAGACGATTCTTGATTAAAATAGATAGGATATAGGCTCATTAGTGCAGGTGATAAGCAAAGCTGCCAACTTTTCTGTATTCTAGTGACTATTTTATACATGATAACTTATATTCAACTAAAATATCTAATTGAAGCTTGCCAGAATTGAATGGGGATAATCTGGGTGATGGTTTAGTAGAAAAAGGTATGTTCTACCCTCACAAACTCAAACTTAGCACATCTAGTTCCAGTGTGTGCTTGGTTTTGAAATTGAAATTTTGGGAATTTAGGCCTCTAGTGTGTGCAGAATATGGTCACCTTAATATTCCCAGTGATTTTCGTGATGAAGTTACCTGTGTATGGGAATTTTTTTCTCATAAGGTATGTCAAAAAGAATCATGTCTAGATTTTGGACAAAGGGGTGAATAACTGAAATACCTGTTTTCTTACTTAGGCACTGAGGCAATTATTTTGTAAGATCTTTCTGCCAATGTTTTCTATGCCTTTCAGCAAGGTGTTTCATCTTCCTTTTATAATGTTTAATAAAAGAGCTCAGACCAACTCTCCTATATGTAATTTAAAATCTAACAAAATGATTGGTCAGGTGCAAACATGAAGATAAAACATGAGTTTTGTGGTAACTTACCCTTTTTTCAGGTGTTGAAGTTTGTATGGTATTGAAACTTGTATAGCGTTCAACCCTATTGTCGTATAAAGTTTAGGAGCAAGTAGACTTCATACTTCTTTAATTTCTTTGGACAGTCTTAATGTTGAGCAGCTGTGCTTTCTGATTCTACTTACGTTACTTACACTATCTTACTCTCTAATATACTTGTTTCCACATCTTTATTTCTGATACAGAACAGGGATGGCACTAAAAAAACTGTACATCGTTGCTTGATGTTTGACTATTGCCTATTTTAGATAGCCCTTCTTGATCATCTGGCTTCATGATTATAAAATATTTTCTGTGCTGAACACTTTTCTGTTAATTGTTTAAGTGCTTAATAGAACTGGTGTAACTACTAAATGTTAGCTTCAGTTATAACTAGGGCTTAGTCTTGGTGCCAGAGCTGTTTCAATGCTGCAGTGTAGCAGTCATCATCTTTGACTAGCTCCTGTATTTTACAAGAGTGTGAGAACTAATATTCTTCTTCGAGTGTCCCCGTGGGTGCTCCACATTAGGTGTCGGGCTCGCCCGTCGCCGCAGATCGGATCTTCCAAGCAGTTTCTGCCGGACCACGCATGCGCCAGTGCGCGTCGCTCCCTTGCGCGCTCCTGGCCACGTGCGCGATCCGGTCCCCGCCAGTTGCTCTTAACTGCCGTCGGCTGCAGACAGAAGCCGACTAGGCTACGGCCAAGTTAGCGTATTCAATGGTTTTTAGCTGTTTTCTTTAAAGTTTTCAAGTTCTTAGTCTATTATTAAGTTAGCCAGTCATTTTCCAAAAAAACCACAAGAAACAACAAGCGGGACGGAATTCAGTCCAGTCCTAGTAACAAGCGGAGCACCGGAGGCCAGGAGCCCAGGGCCATGAGCCCTCCTGCCACGGCAGGCTATCCGAGAGGGGGAAAACATCACAGAGAAGGTGTTAAGTACCCCATTAACAACTAAAAGACTCACCAACAATGTCCTCTTCAGGATTCAAGAAATGTGAGTCTTGCGGAGAGGCAATGCCAGCGTCTGATGGGCACAGTCACTGCATAAGGTGCCTTGGGGAGTCCCATGTCACGCAGAAATGCTCCTTCTGTGCAAAATTAACAGCCAGAGCAAGGAAGGACAGGGAGATGCGGCTTAAAATGCTGCTATTCGACAAAGCCCTCCAGCCAGACGTGCCGGAGCGGCCGCAGCAGGAGGGACCCTCCAGGGCCCATAAAAGGAGAGCTGCCTCCCTCACCCCATCAGCGCAAAAACGGAGGAAAGTCTCCCCAACCCGATCCCTGCCGGCAGCAACAGCGAGCGGGACGGGAGGAGCGCACAGCCCCCAGCCGCAGCAACAGCTGATCGGTGGCGGCACAGAGAGCCACGTGGAGGCGGCTCAGCCTCCGATGATCAAACAGCCACCCTGCACCGCAGGCAGGGCGGCGGCTAAACAAGCGCCGGTACTGGCGGCACCGCAGGCAGCGGCACCGACCCCCGGGGAACCGGCGGTGCAGAGCGCGCAAGCACGCAGCCTGCAGGCACCGGAGGACACCGCCCGCGCAGCACTGCCCATGAACGTGCTGAGCTCAGCGCGGACGGGGCCGAGATCCCCTGCACATCAGGGGGCGGAGCCACCCCCTCAAGGGAGGGGGAAGGCTGCACAGAAAACAAGGCACCGCAGCCCTTCTCCAGACAGAGCTGCAGAATTGCTTTCTCTCAGCCCTCCGCTCATGCTGCAGACTCCAACTAGAAGGCAGGGGTCCCCCCTAGCCTACCCGGAGCCCCCGTCTCCATTTTTACAAGCAGCCTCGCCCTGGCTGGGACCACCTTCACCCTTCTTGGGGTTTGAGCCGCTGGAGTACTATCACAAAGCACTCTCTCCAGTGTCCCAGGTCTCTCGACGATCTCGCTCCCCCAGACGCAGGGGGTATGCACCAAGGGAGTGGTCCAGGTCACCTTCCCAAGAACAGTGCCCATGTTGCCATGGTCATCCCTATCACGCAGGACATAGACACCACCGGCAGTCTACCAGGGAAAGATCCCCACAGACGGTCCCGTATCCCCGAAGGCAATCACGAATGGGGACAGAGACTCAAGTATCTCAGGGGGAACTGGTTAAGGAACCCCGAGATTTTCCCTTGCAAGCTTCCAGCGAGCGGACGTACCATCACCCCAACAGGAACCGGAAGGGTCCAGAGAGGCGTATCCTAGTGGTTCCTCGCTCTCCTCCCCGGACGAGGCTACGGCCCTGGGGGACATCCATCCTTCAGACGATCTCAAACAGTTTCAAGAACTGTTTAAAAGGGTGGCCTTCATGCAAGTCATCCAGACAGCAGAGGTGCAAGAGAAACACCATAAGCTCCTCAAAAATCTGAGACCTCCGGCCTCCTCCAAAATAGCAAAACCGCTTGACGAAGCAATCTTGGAGTCCGCCACTATGATATGGCAGACCCCTGCGACTATTCCGGCTGTCCAAAAGAGAGCGGACAAGAAATACTTCGTGCCGGCGAAGGGCATGGAGTTCCTGTTCAGCCACCCACAACCAAATTCCTTGGTGGTAGAGTCGTCCCAACAAAGATCAAAGACATCTCAATTCAAGACTGGGGGGACAGACAAAGATGCCAAGAAGCTAGAACTGTTCGGCAGAAAGGTCTACTCCTCCTCCACACTACTGTTGCGAATGGCAAATTATGCAGCGCATCTAGCGAACCACAATTTCGACAACTACACTAGGTTAACCTCCCTCATGGACTCGCTTCCAGAGGACAAGAAACCGGTGCTCAAGGCCATCGTGCAAGAAGGCTACGCGGCCTCGAGGACGGGAGTTCAGATCACCGTGGATGTTGCGGACACAGCAGCATGCTCCACAGCTACGGCAGTGGTGATGCGAAGGGAGTCCTGGCTCCAGACTTCGGGTATACTGAGGGATCTGCAGGCAAAGATCGTCGATCTTCCCTTCGACTCGCAGAAGCTGTTTTCTGAATCAACTGACTTGGTCCTTCATTCCAGTAAAGATTCAAGAGCCACACTTAGGACCCTGGGGATTTACACCCCTCCATACAGAGAGAAAAAGTACTACCCTCGACAAAGACGGTACCAGAATCAGCAACAGTGTCCGCAGTACCACAGGGGTTACGAGCAAGGGCGACATCAACAGCACCAGCAGTACAGAACTCCCAGGCGACGTTCCCAACAGAGCCATGCGTCCTCGGGGCAGGGCCAAAGGCCACAAGTTTGACACACAGATCCAGGGCTGCGCCATCGCTACCATCGCACAAGGTCATCCGAAGCGGTTATTCCACCATCGCCTCCAACCATTCTACGACCAGTGGCGAAGGATCACCACAGACAAATGGGTGCTGGAGATCATAGCCACGGGGTACGCCATCCCCTTCCAGTCACTCCCACCGCCACGACCTCCACCCAGACCCCACCTCCAGGAGGCCTCCCACGTAGCGAGGCTCAAGCAGGAGGTAGACCATCTCATGCTCATAGGGGCAGTGGAAAGAGTGCCGGAGCAACTGCAAGGGAAAGGGTTCTACTCGAGGTACTTTCTCATGGAGAAAAAGACAGGAGGCTGGAGGCCCATCTTAGATCTTCGAGGCCTCAACCGGTACCTGCGCAAGCAACGCTTTCGGATGATCACAATCGCCTCCATCCTTGCGGCACTGGACGATGGAGATTGGTTCGCAGCCCTCGACTTACAAGACGCGTATTTTCACATAACTATCCATCCGGCTCACCGACGATTCCTCCGGTTCATGGTAGGCAAAGAACGTTTTCAATACAAGGTCCTACCGTTCGGCCTCTCCTCGGCCCTCAGAGTCTTCACCAAGACCTTGGCAGTGGTGTCAGCCTACCTGCACAGACAGGGGGTATTTATATTCCCATATCTGGACGACTGCCTACTCAAAGGGGCCTCGAAGGAGGAGGTACTACGCATGATACATGTCACAGCAGGCACGTTCTCTTTGCTCGGCCTGGTTATCAATCTGGCAAAATCAAAGATAAACCCCACACAGGACATAGAGTTCAGAGGGGCACGCATAAATTCTATTACAGCGAGTGTATCTACCAGAGACACGCTTTCGGGCCATCGGCTCCCTCGTGCAAGTCATCACCTTCAGCCCTACGGTGCCGGTTCTGACGTGCTTACAGCTGTTGGGCCACATGGCAGCAGCGACATTCTTAGTACAGAACGCCAGGTTACACATGTGCAGCATGCAGCACTGGCTGGCGAGCGTATACAAACCGGCAGCACACACCGTTCACAGGGTGGTGTCGCCCACAACAGAGGTGCGCAAATCCCTGCAATGGTGGGTAAACCCCAAGAACTTGCTAACAGGGGTACCCTTCCACCAACCACAAATATCGGTTTTTCTTACTACAGATGCCTCCCTCATAGGGTGGGGAGCACACATGGGCGAAGAGGTGACACAAGGGCTGTGGTCCTCCATGGAGCAGTCACTGCACATAAATATACTGGAGCTCAGAGCAGTGTTCAACGCCTGCAGACACTTTCGAGACCATATACAAAGCAAAGTAGTCGGGATCAGTACAGACAATACCTCCACCATGTTTTATATAAATCGGCAAGGAGGAGCTCAGTCCCGTGCCTTATGTGCGGAAGCAGACCGGTTGTGGAACTGGTGCATCGCCAACAATATAACCTTGAAAGCCTCGTACTTCCCAGGCGCTCACAATGTGAAGGCAGACGAGCTGAGCAGGCGTTTTGCACTCACGCACGAGTGGCAGATCCGTCCCGATCTGCTGCGACCGATTTTTCACGCATGGGGTTTGCCACTCAACACAAGAAGTGCCCACGATTCTGCTCCAGGGCAGGACTGGGACGGGGGTCCCTGGGGGACGCATTCGCGATCTCTTGGAGGGGTCCCCTGCTTTACGCTTTTCCTCCCACAGTGCTGATCCACAGTCTTGCAGAAAGCCAGGAGGGAAGGAGCCCGAATGATCCTGATAGTCCCAGTGTGGGATCGACAGCAATGGTTCCCCCTACTCCTGCGCATGTCGGACCGTCCACCGATGCCCCTTCCGGTGGCGGCGGATCTGCTCACGCAAGCCCAGGGGTCCATAGTGCATCTGCACCCCCAAGGCCTGCGACTACAAGCGTGGTTAATCCATGGCTCAGCTCCCTAGAGAGCACATGTACGGAGGAAGTGCGACAAGTCCTAGAAAGTTGCAGGAGGACTTCCATCAGGAAGACCTACAAGCAGAAATGGACTCGCTTCATGGCATGGTGTTCTACCAAACAGCTGGCCCCTCTTTCGGTGCCTATACTTGTAATATTAGAGTATTTACTGGACCTCAAGAGAGGAGGACTCTCACTATCCTCATTAAAGGTCCACCTTGCCGCCATTTCGGCGTTCAGACACGAAGAGGAAGGGCACACGGTGTTCGCCCATCCCATGGTTACCAGGTTCCTCAAAGGGTTGGTAAACCTATACCCCCCTCGGAAACCGCTTCCACCTTCGTGGAACTTGGACCTGGTGCTTAATGCGCTAACGGGACCACCGTTCGAGCCTTTGGCCACGGTTTCCCTCCGCCTCCTTACAATAAAGACGACCTTTCTTCTCGCAATCACGTCAGCTCACAGGGTGAGCGAGCTTGCGGCAGTTATGGCAACGCCACCCTGCACTGTTTTTTCCAAGGAGTCGGTAACCATACGGCTGCATCCAGCCTTTGTTCCTAAAGTTTCTTCTGAGTTTCACATTAACGAACCTATTGTTTTTACCCTTGTTTTATCCAAAGCCTCATAACTCTAACAAAGAGGTGCACCTACACCTCCTGGACGTGAGGAGGGCGCTAGCCTTCTATATAGACAGGACTAAGTCCTTTCGGAAAACGGATAGACTCCTAGTCTCTCTCGCTCCCAAATCGAAAGGAGAAGGTCTCTCTTCGCAGAGAATCTCGAAGCACATCGTATCCTGCATAAAAATGTGCTACGAACTCAAAAAGACTCCTTTACTGGCCACGCCCAGGGCTCATTCCACTAGGGCAGTGGTGGCATCAACAGCCTTTTTCAAGGGCGTTGCGCTAAAAGACATTTGCAGAGCGGCGACCTGATCATCCTATGACACCTTCGCCAAGAACTATGCCCTTCACAGGGTATTCCAAGAGGATACCCAGCTCTCGACAGCAGTCCTCTCGGGGACAAGCTGTACATGATCCGATTACCCATCTCCTATCTTGGGTTACTGCTGGGTAGTCACCTAATGTGGAGCACCCACGGGGACACTCGAAGAAGAAAGAAAGGTTACTCACCATAGTAATGGTGGTTCTTCGAGATGTGTCCCCGTGGGTGCTCCACTACCCGCCCATCCTCCCCGCTTCGGATCTCTGTTTAGTGTTTTGCAGGAGCATCCGAGGCGGTTGGTCAAGGAAGTGGCGGGGACCGGATCGCGCATGTGGCCAGGGGCGCACACCGGCGCATGCGCGGTCCGGCAGAAACTGCTTGTAAGATCCGATCTGCGGCGACGGGCAAGCCCGACACCTAATGTGGAGCACCCACGGGGACACATCTCCAAGAACCACCGTTACTACGGTGAGTAACCTTTCTACATGTACCCAAACCCACAATCTGGGGAGTACTTTTGGAAGAAGGGAAAATAATCTTTTGGCATTATTCCTTCTTGCAACAGAGTGCGCAGCAGCTAGCTCCTTCCCAGCAGGCAGGACAGTACCAGCTGCAGCAGTCATCAATTTCCAGTGGAGCTGCCCCATCACAGGCAGTTACTCAAGCACCACTGCTCATGCCGATGCCGCAGGTACCAGCTGGAACTCAGGTAACTAAACTTGGCCTCTTGCAAAGTTAGAAGGATTCCCAGAATTTGTTGGCTTCCCCTTTTCTCGTCTGCCTTCATTCCTAATGGTTCAGAAGATATTGCTAGAGGTGGTGATTATACTGTGTCTAAAAATTAGGTAGGAATGGAAATGTCTGTCTCTAATGTCCCTTTTTTTGTAATATGTGGCAGAAGTTCAGTATCTGAGGTGCAGCAGTACAGGAAAGGGAGGCCTCTCTTGCATAGAGGTCCTTGTCTAAAATGTGACAAGGCAAACTTCTGCAAAGACTGTCCTACCTGCACTTTCAGGAGTTTCATGTGACGTTGACACTTCATGCACACACATGTACTTTGGATGCAGTAGACTGTTGCCTACATAGTTAAATATTTTTTTAATCCAGCCATGTATGCTGTCTTCTGAACTATCCTCTTTTCCTACCAGCCTTCCTCCTTCACTCGTTGGCCAAGATGTATCTGTTACTGAATGGTTATTTCAGATTGGAATTGATACTTGAATGTGTGCTTTGATAAATTAAAAGGGGTTGGTTTTTTTTGCTTGTTCATTTGAACTTCTTTTCAAGTTTCATTGATTGCTGGCTTCAACTGACATGACTTTTGCCATTTGGTGTATGCTGACAATGACTTTTCCCTCTCAGTTGCTTCCTGCTCATACCAGAAATGGCTAGACTTCCCCATTTGTTGTGGGGTTTTCATGCCCTCCCAAAAGGGAAAGGAGGGAGGATTAGTTGTGGAGTCAGAATGAGATGGCCAGAATCCACATGTATACAGGTTGATGCTGCAGCAAGTGTTCAGACCTTGCTGTTGCACCCCAGCACAATGCAGATACTCTCAAAAGTGGTTTGAGAGCCTCAGGCACAAGTTGCAAAATATAAACCTTATGGAGCTGCAATCAACTCTCCAGCCTTTTTCCAACTGCTCTCTCTGCTTTACTCTTAAAGGATGTGATAACTTAAAACAATTCTTTTTTCTTTGACTCATAAGAAATCTGCTTTGTGCAACCCTGCTTCCTAAAAAACATCTGTTTTCTATTTTCTTTGCATCCCCAGCTTCCTGTGTCCCAAGCAGCGCCGATCATCCAAGGCGAATCTCAGTTACCTGTTGCAGCTCTTTCTCTCCCTCAATCTTCCATTGCCCCAGCCATCCCCACTGGCTCTCAGTTTCTCCCTATGGGACAGCCCATGTCACCCTCCCTACTCCCCCACTTCTCAGTCTCTCAGCTGCCCATAGCAGCACCTCATGCATCAGTGGCTCAGACAGGCTTCCAGTCTCTGCCTATGTCTATGGCAGCTGGCGTTAATCAGCCACTGCTCACTCTGGCCACATCTGCAGCAGTAGCAGCTGCTATCCCTGTAGGATCAACCATAGTTCCTAGTCAGCTTCCAACTGCTCTACAATCTACAGCCCAACTGCCCAGCCAGGTTCTCCCTGCCCAGCTACTGCAGCCAGCTATTCAGTCCATGGGATTACCAGCCAGTCTTGGACAAGCTGCTGAAGCGGCACTTCCAGCTGGAGATGCTTTGTACCAGGTATTGTTGGAAGTCAGCAAGAGATCACCTCATCTTCTGTTCCACCGGGGCACTAGACCTGATCTGTTTGCTGCAGATTCTTGCTAATAACCAAATTCGGCAGATTTTTGTCATGTTTTTTTAATGAACAGATGAGTTCTCTCATTACAGTTCTGTGCAAAAGGGGATAAATTGATTAAATTTGTTTTTAGACACTTAAGAATTGTGGATTTATTGGCAGTGGGGGAATTTCTTGAAAGCGCTAATGTTTTCTCCACTGTATCTAATAAATAAGAGTTTGAAAATTAATACTTCAGCACTGCTGCAAAAGTCATTAAAATACTGCTCTGTGTCCCAAAAAAACAGTATATGGGATATCTGGCAACACCAAAAATGGTCATCTTAGCAATAATCAACTTATGTTCAGGTCTCACTTAGTCTGTATTGTCAGATGCAAACATGGAGTGTTGAAATGATGGACAGGAGCTAATTAGCATCTGCTTATTTAGAAGTTGAGCATGTACTGCAGTTGGAGCATAAAAGGGAGAAGGATCTTCGCGATGGGAAAATAGGCCCAATATGTGGTGTTTACCATATTGTTGTAATGTACATACACACTGTAATACACATATGCACGTGTGCGCATAGAAACGTGCTATCCAGCACCAGGTAATAGCAAGTACTGTTTACTTGCTGTGTGTTAGCAAAGCTACTTGGCTCTTAGGTCACCTCATTTCCTGAAAGTGGAAGAGAGGAGAGATTGTGGGAACTTCAGCCATACTTCATGAAGGATTCCCAGCAGCAATTGCATATACTGGCTGAACAGTAGTCATTCAGCCTGCAAACTGTAAGATTTTTCCACTTTGATTTCATGTCTACCTCTGTGGGGGAATTTACCTGCTAGGGGCTTTGAAACACTTCAGGTTTTGTGAGAGCCAGAGAGAATTTGCTGGTTCAAAATGCATGATTGTTCTGGAGGTGAACTTGGGCACCTAGGCAGCCTGCTCTGTTCCTCTTGGAAAATGAGGAGCTTGGACATTTTGGAAGGGTGTCAGGTTGGCTCATGCCTTGCAGCTTGACTTGCCATGGGTTTTTTCAGCTTTTCTTGCTGATTTCCTAACTTACCCTGAAACACACTAACTCAGATCCCTCATTTCTATCGCAGGGTTTCCCATCTCGGCTGCCGCCACAATTCCCAGGAGACTCAGTTGTTGCTCCCTCCTCTGCTGAGGCCTCTGTTTGCCTCCCTTCTGCAGTACTGTCCCCTCCCTTACCCACAGATGCATTGCCTCAGCCAGGTTATCTTGCTGCAATGGTACAGCCTTATGTGGAACAGAACATTTTAGTTCCTCTGGGTGGTGTAGGACAGGTTCAAGTGCCACAGCCTGCAGTGAGTTTAGCACAGCAGGTCTCATCTGCATCTTCCCAGCAGGGAGTTTTAGAGGTAAATATAATCTCTCCAAGTTGTGTATATATAAACTGTTTCATGGCATGAATTACATTGTATTGTTTGTGGGGGGGAATTAACCCCTTCCATGCTGGTATTCACTTGGACACCAACTAATCTAAGGGTGGTCAGTTTTTAATGGGGGGCACTCAGATATTTTGGTAGGTGGTTGAGAGGCGCACTTTTCTATGGAGTGAATGTGGGGTCTGGGATGGAAGTTTGGTGCAGAAGGGAGCTGGGGATGTAGGTGATTAGCATGCAGGAGAGGGTGAGGCATCCGAGAGGGAGTTTGGACAAAGGGAAGGGATTTGTGGTGCAGAGTTGGGGAGGGAATGTGGGTATAGGAGGGAGTGCGGGGCCTGGGAGTGAGTGAGTGATGTGGGTTGGGGCAGAGGGTTTGGGTGGTGACCTGGGGCAGGGAGTTGAAGTGGGGAATGGGGTTAGGGTGCCAGAGGCAGGCTCTGACCAGGAGACACTTACCTAAGCAGGCTCTGTGCCTGCTGCACCCACAAGCTGCTCAAAGCAGTGATGGGTGGCGGGGGGTGTGTGCGTTGTTGAAGTTTTGCATACTGCCCCTGCCTCCAGCACAGTCTTGCAGCTCCCATTGGCCAGAAACCAGCCAACTGGAGCTGCAATGATCATACTAGAGGTGGGGGGCAGTGCATGGAGAAGCACATAGTGGCCTTGGGCTGTAGCAGGCAGGGACCCTGTCTCAGCCTCACAAAGAAGTGGTCTGTAGGCCACATCCAAAGGTTTGGTGGGCTGGATCTGGACCATGGGCCATTTCGTGCCCGCCCCGAACTAATTTCTCAAATGACTTTTTCTTACAGCAGAATATCATGCCAATGTGGGGACCTTGTTGCCATTGGCTGTTCTGTTGGGAAGTGAGTGTACCTCCCAGAGGCAAAAATCTGTTAACACGTCACTTCTTGTTAGTACTCTAGATCTGTTTTTGTCTTCTCAAAGACACACTGCCATTGGTAGCCCATGAGAATCTCTCATTATACATATTCTCTTCAGCCTTGCTGTTGATGGGGGAGAGATTTGAATTGTCTGTGTGATGCATTGGCTTCCCTGTTGCACATTCTGCTAGTATGATGCTGGCTGCATGGCAAGCTGTAGAATCACAGTGTAGCAAATGGGGGTGGCTGTCCTCACCAGGCGCTCTGTATAAGAATTGCATTAGAGCCCGCTTCCTTGGGTGTCAGATTTGAGCTCACTAGACCCTGGTTGTTGAACACTTGTTCTGGAGAAATGCTTTCTAGCTTTGAAAAATGATTGGGGAAAATAGATTAAAAGGTTGATTGTGGTGAGGAATGAAGAAATAATTCACTGGCATGCTTAAGAAGTGTTTCATGTTCTCTTGGCAGAATACTCAGGGAGCTTCACAGACTGCTCCATCAGAAACTGTACCCTCAGCACAACAGCAACTTTCACAGACCACCCCATTGGTCTCCTCTCTGGACAGGTAACCTGTGGGTTTTACCAAGTTGAACTTGTGGGTTGAGAGGCGTTTCTTCTCCCTGATGACTCTCTGGCATCTGTTCCCTAGTAGGGACATTTGCTATGTAAACTGAGTGAATAACTTCCATTTTTGTTAGATTTCTTCCTTAAGTCTTATAAGGCTCTTCTTAAGCAGAGCGTGCAGAAGGCACACAGATTGTGATTCGAAGTTACTGTGGCTCGGTTAGTCACAAACTGAGAATACCAGACTCAAGATAAAATGCAGAGAAATAGGGTGAATGCACTCCAAAACTGTGGGTTATTCTTCAGTAAGGTACACAGTCATCAGCAAAAGTAAATTTGTCTTACCACATTGGCTCATCAGAAGACAACCCTTGTTCCAATACCTAGACGCTAGGTTTAATGATGAGTGATTATTTAAAACCAGTTTCATCAACCAAAGGGGGTTTCTTATCCCTAAGGACCAGCCACATACCCAGGACAGTGTGTAACTCTGATCTTACCACTAATCACACTGTCAGCCATTCAGTATCTATGTGTAAGGGTTTATTTATAAAAAGAAAAAGGGTGGGTCAAAACTAGTTAAAGGAATCAATTGTGTACAATAATTGGAAATTTTTTGGATCAGGCTTGAAGCTGTGATGGCATAAAACTGCTGGCTTGTTAAGTCTGTGGTTCCTTCCAAAAGACATTTAAGGTCTTCAGTCTCCTTGTTTTGGAATGCTCTCAGTAACGTAAGTCTATAGTCCAGAGTGGGAAAAGAGGCCATGTAGAGATGTTTTTGGTAGGCCTTTTATACTTCGTGCCAGGTGATGGGTCTGCTCTTCATATAGTCAATGGAAAAGCATAGATACAAGTTGGAGTTCAGTTTCACATGTCTGCCTGTTTTGATGGGTCATAGCAGTGGCCCTGCATAGCTTCTGGCTGAAAAATCCAAGGGAAGGTCCATCAGGTGGGGATGAGCTTCTTCCATGGCTCATTGTTTGTTTTTGTTTGTTTGTTTGTTTGTTTGGGCCATCAGCTTGAATCGTCCATTCATAATAGTCTGGCTAGACTGGACATAAACTGTCAAGTGGGAGGTACTGCAATTAAATACAGGATACAGTCAATATTTATAACTTCAGAAATGAAAATGATGCAAGCATATGAATAGGGTAATCACATTCAGCAAATCATGACTTTTCCCTTGACACTTCACATAACATACAATTCCAATACTGGTACAAAGTACAATAGAGGTTGTAACAATATGCATAGTTACATCTTGATGAAATAATGTCACATCTTTTGCAATTACACATCAAGCAAGGGGGTTACTTAAACTTGTGATACTTGTACTTATTCAGGGGTTGAGCCTTGCAGCGCTTGATTCATTTAAGTGGATCGCTTTACTAAAATATTCTAGGGATCCCTTCTTTTCATGTGTGGTTACATAGCCTGTCCTCACAAGAATATCCAGCCTCTGAAGAGTCTGCCCTTTCTTTTCTGAAAATGGGACTTGTGTTATCACAAACTGAAGAAGTTCAAATATTTGTGGAAATTATTTAAAGTTAAAATTAATTATTTTGGCTTCTAGTGCACATTCTGACGTTGCTTCGGGCATGAGTGATGGCAATGAAAATGTGCCAGGATCTAGTGGGAGACATGAAGGGAGGACTACCAAACGTCATTATCGGAAGTCTGTACGCAGCCGCTCTCGACACGAGAAGATAGCTAGACCCAAACTGAGAATTCTCAATGTGAGTTGTGGCTTATTTCATTGACTATAGTAGTAGGTAGTGCCTTTCTTGAGCTTTTTACAGAACTCACCTGCCCACCTTTCTGAAGGGAGTATTCTTTCCATTTCCCTTGTATCCTAAATTCTGATATTGCCGATTCCCTTTGAATGGGGGGCCTTCCGCCCCGGTGCTTGTCTTGGTGTTGAATGCTATTCAGTGTACAAAACATTCTTCTTTCTTTTGGAGATCAGATAGCATTCCAAAACTCGACTGTTAGTTTGTGGTGGAGCAGTAAACGCAGCAGAATATCATTCAAGAAGCAATGATGCTTGTATTTGCTCCAGAGTATTGCTTTGCTATTTGCATGTACCCTTCAAGACTGTTGACTTGTCTGTAGTTCATTTAAGAAATCTCCCCCTATTTTCACTGACTATTTATTTTCCTGAAATGTTTGGTTTGTTTCTTGACATAGGAAGGAAAGGTTTAGCATAGACAGCTTTATAGCAAAAGAGCGTGTGGAGCTAGAGGGCTTGAAGGTTGATGCAGTTGGGAGTCCCTTCAGCGATTTTGTTTATTTATCATGTGCACATTAAAGGATAGTGGCTCAAAGTTGGCCCTGTTGGAAATCTTTTGTTTTTGTTCACCTGGCCTTACCTAGTTTCAGGACCAAGAGATGTCTGTACACTTATGCTCAGTAGTTTTTTGAAGTTTGATTGTATTCCACAGGTCAGGCTGGAAAACATATTTCTTCTTTCAGGTTTCAAACAAGGGTGATCGAGTGGTTGAATGCCAGCTAGAGACGCATAATCGGAAAATGGTTACTTTCAAATTTGACTTGGATGGCGACAACCCAGAGGAAATAGCAACAATTATGGTGAGATACATCTCTAGTGCAGATGGAGATTTTATCTTGATCTCGTTAACTGTATTAATTATATAAATTATCTTGGATTAGAGTTGAATTTGAACTGTTGGAATTACTACCATTTTCATGGCTTCCCTGTACAGTACAAACTTGATTTCCTCTTGCAGTTACATTACTATTATTAGAAGCAAAATCTTTCATTAAGTACTGTAATGGTAAAGAACCGTGACAAAAGCCAATAGGCTTGGTCCGTTATTTGCACAACTAATTCATCTGAGGATTTGGGTCAGGTTCTGTCTTAACTTTAATGTCTTCCAGAAAAACTGTTTTTATCTTTGTACTCTAGGATTTTAAAAATAGCTTATTAACAGTTTCTTATGGGCTGAACTAAAACTAGTAAACATCATTTTTGAAAATACAATATAAAATAAAATTCTCAAAGTGCAGTCATATTCCTGTCACTGGAGAGCTTAAACTTTCTTCTCTGAGTAGTGCCCTATGGGTGCTCAATTGTGAAAGTATCTGCACCCCTGCATCTCCTACTGTAAGATTTTTAGTGTCCGTTTGGACTGCACATGAGTTCTCCCTGCATCGTGGTCAGCCTTGATTCTATCTGGTTCTGCACTGGCAAGCCACCTAGAATTTCTTCTCAACCAACACTGGCCTTGAATGGGGCAAGCAGTTGTCTCACCGTTCTGTGTATTAACATAAGTAGTGGTAGTTTTAGTCCCTTTGTTTCCCTTAATAGTTTATGGGATTTGGGGCGGGGCGGGGGGGACACTTCAGTTTCTGTTTCCTACCCTTTCTGGGGCACTCTTTCCTCCCTTTCCTGGAGCATTTAGCAAGTAAGACTTGCTAGCCTCTCATTTTCAAACAAATAGAAAGGGAGTGGGGCGGAACCCTTTTCCTCTTCACTTTTGAAGGGTGATATCACTGTGTAAAGTTTCTGGGAGAATGACATACCCACAAAAGTGCAACATTTGCCGGCAGCTCAAGGAGAGTTCTTCAAGATCAAAACCAAAAAAAAATCCCAACAAGGGTCTGAAGGTAACTCTGGTGGAGAGAACATTTCAGGCACCAGCTGACTCCAGGGCATGCGTTTTCCAGTCTACATACTGTACTCAGAACTGTCAACTTAAAATGGGATAGAAGAAAAAAAATCAGTATCTTCTCTTCCTTCCCCCATAAGGGCTTGAGGAGGAAGGGGCTTCACAGAACAATTTTGGCAATCCAGAGGGGTTCCTCGTTGTTTGTCCATGTCTGTGCCAGTGGTTCTGAAGCTTGATACTCAAGCACTGGGGTGCCTCTGCTATGAGCCTTAGCTGTGCTGCCTAAAGACGTCAGCTGCTGAGGCAGTGACACTGCCTTCTGAGGATAAGAACAAGGTCTACGCTGCTTCTAAGGGAGTGTCCTTGAGTAAAGCTTTGGTACAGCAGGTGGCAAAGCACCTGTCCTTGGAGTGTTGCCCCCCACATAAGCAATTATCTGTACCTAAAACTTACCACCAACACTCATCAGTGGTACCGAATAAACCAATGGTACTGCATGAAGTCCCATGCCCTGGAGACCTGAGGGTATGGAAGAATGGTAATACACGTTAAGTGGGACCAGTGTTTTGTGCCTGGAATCGTTGGGGCCGTTTACTGCCACCCTTCCTTTAATGAGTCTGAGAGTGAACACGAGCATGTTTTTTTCCCTTACGTGTCACTGTAGTTTGCCATCACTGTTCTGGGGACATCTTCAACTCCACCCTCATGCTGACCTGTGCTTGTGGTATAGACTTCCTCCTCAGGTACCTTAACTACCTATGCTCTCCTCCACCTACCCCCCACCCCCGCCACATGAACCCCAGTGGCAATATTAGGATCCTTGAGCAATGTACAGATCCCAAACTTTGTGGGCATCCATATGTCTCCGAGTTGGCCAGACTGTCTCCTTCAGCTTCACTGTCTCCAGGCTCTGAACTGGAGGAGAAGGAAATTTTTTGAAGGACAGGAGGAAAAGTTCAAAAGGCACTACCACTCTAGCAAACTTCTGTGTCTTCATCACATGAGATTGTAATGCCCCACTAGCTTATTTTAAGAACTTTCAAGATTTTACTAAGAGTGGCAGATGACCTTGCACGTTCCTTTACAGGAGGTAGCAGATGCACATCACAAGTGGGTAGATGCTCTGCATACTTCCTCCTTTGGAATTGCCCTCCACATTAATTAGGCATTACTGGATCTTGCCTAAGTCATCTGGTAGGCACCAGTCTTCGTTGCCCCAACCTGCAAGAGAGCTGACATATTACATCCCCTCCCAAAGAGGCAGACTCTTGGTTTCTATATCCTCAACCCAATTCAGTTGTGGGAGATGTGGTTAATGCATGTGGCAAACATGTCAGGCTGACTCGATATATTGGAGGCTAGAGAAAACTAGATATCTTTGGATGGAAGGTTTAGTCTTCTGACATTGCAATGGAGGGTTGCAAATTAGTCGCAGCCAAATAGGTTTTTATTAAGTATGGATAAGTCAACATGTTCATTGAATGTTTATCAGAGGGGCAAAAGAACATCTTCAGTCATTGTCTGGGAGAGCCAATTAGTGGCCAGGAGTGCACTAAAGCTAATTTTGAATTCAGTAGATACAGTAGCCTCCCAGGTCTCAATGGCAGCGATAGAGGCTGGTGTTGTAGGGCAGCCCTACACTAGGGGAGAGAGTCAGCCAGTGATATGAGAGTAGGTTAGCTTGGGTCGACGTACTTTAGGTGAACTTTCTCCACTGTCCCTATGGTGGGAGGTTGATAAGAGAAACGCTCCCATCGACTTACCTTGCTCCTGGCACCTGCGAGTAGTACTGGAGTTGGCGAGAGTGCCCTCAGTGTTAAATTTAGTGCATCCCTACTAGACAAGCTAAATCAAACCCTGGAAGATCTCTAGTGCATCAATCTTCCTGCAAGTATAGACATGCCCTTAGTTATACCTTTCTAGGTCACCCAAAGAGTTACTCTGAGAATTTCCCATTTGAAGGACTGAAGCTCTTCACTGATGGGATCAGTGCCTCTCTCCATACCATGAAGGATTCTCTGGTAATCCAGATAGATGGGCGAAAGAGGAGGTATGACTCTCAAACACAGCATGGGTCACAACATTCTTAGTATCCACCCTCACAGTGGTATTATGAGCTGCATCACACAAGACGTAGAATATAGAAGTGAAAACAGCACCCTGATGTGTGATCTGACTGTCTCCTAAGCACTTTTGACAGGTTTACTGAACAACTGCACTTGGCAGCATCAGCTCCCATCTATGCATCTCTCACATCTTTGTATGGCGATTGTCCAGACCTCTTTCACAGCAGCTGGGAGAGCATCACTTCTGACCAATGTCAAGTTTAATGTAGAAGGGTTATTCCATTCATTTCTTGTCCCTCCCCCATTCTCAGCATCTGGTCTGAGGTAAATAGGGTGAAATTTAATCAAGACAAATGCAACATACTCCATTTAAGAAGGCACAGCGCATTTCCCACGTACAAAGTGGGAAGTGACTGTCTCAGAAGGAGTGCTGCAGAAAGGGATTTAGGGGATCATAGTGGACCACAAGATACAGAAATCAGTGTGACACTGTTGCAAAAAGCCCAATGTCTGTCTTGGATTCATTAACAGGAGTGTCATAAGCAGGATATGGAAAGTAATTTTTCCATTCTACTATGCGCTGGTTAAGCTTCAACTGGAGTATTGTGTCCAGTTTTGGGCACTACATTTTGAAGAAAGTTTTGGAGAAAGTCCAGAGGTAGTAACAAAAAATTAAAGGTCATGACCTTTGAGGGATAACCAAAAGAACTGGGTTTGTTTAGTTTGGAAAAGAGAAGACAGAGGGGACATAACAGCTTTCAAGTACCCAAAAAGGGTGTTAAAAGGAGGTAGGATAAAAATTATTCTCCCTTTTTCTTGTCCTATCCTCAGACTATGGGCTTAAATTGCAGCAAGGGGGTTTAGGTTGGACATTAGGAAAAAACTTCCTAAGTGGTCAGGGTTGTTAAGTACTGGAATAAACTACCTATAGAAGTTGTGAAATTTACATACTTGGAGATTTGAAATAACTTAGATATCTTTCAGGGATGATAGATGGTTCCTGGCCCTACTGTGAGTGCAGGAGACTGGACTCAGTGGCCTCTTGGACCTGTCCAATTCTATTCTACAATTCTAAATAGGCTACCAGCTAGTCAGTGCTCAGTTGGACAAGTGTGTACCAATGCTAATTTAAAAAAATATACTTTTGGCTAGCTTATACAAAAGACACACTAACACTCCTTTCACCTTAAAATAGTATGCATAAGTGAAAATTGAATACATTTACAGAAAGTTTTCATAGTTGAAAGTGTTTAACTCTTGTTACTGATCATTTTTTGAGTTGCTGACAGTATACAGTAAACTCTTTCATGTCCAGCATTCTGTCGTCCAGAACACTCAGATAATTGGCACTTTAACCACAAGTAAATTTTAGTTACATTTTCCATAAGTACAATATAGTGAAAATAAATACAAATACAGCATAGTTAGTGTATGATACTATTGTTTGGTAAATAAAATACTCTTACATTTTTGTTTAATATCTAAATTTGTTTTGCTGTAGTGTTATGCGTTGGTGGGTATGCCTCTCTTATCCAAAATATTTGAATATTCAGCAACCTCCTAGGGCTGCTGGATATGACAGTGTACTGTACTTTATACAATGCTGTGCATGTCAACATTTTTTAAAGAGAATTCTTCCAAAGTACAAGTTGAACCTGCCTCATCTGACACCCTTGGGACCTGACTGGTCCCCGACGAGAGAATTTGCCAGATGAAGGGAGGCCACCCAGTCTACTGCTGGTTCCACTTCTGCCCTTCCGTTCCCATCTCCAGCCCTGTGGCCCCTTTACCATCTGCCCAGACCTTAGACTGACACCAGCCACCCGTGCTAAGGCTGCCAGCCATAGAGCTGCTGGTCCTGGCCACACAGGTGCTGTGGAGGCCGGTTTGAGCTCTGACCGGGACGCCCAGCTACAACTCCAACCCGGCTATCTGTGCTGGCTGTGATCCCAGCTGGACTGTTGGCACAGCGCTGATCCAGTTGGCATCATGGTCAGGCCTAGCCAGGTCCTGGTGTATCCCAGCCCCCTGGAGGCAGGCTCTAGCCAGAGGCACACACCTGGCCGGGCTTCCCTATCATTGGGCTTTGGCTAGTCCTCCCTCCAATAGCTTCCCAGCCCGGGTCTTTGGTCCAATAGCATCCGTCGTCTTGCCAGATGAGAGAATTCCGGTTTTGGGAGGCTGAACCTGTGGTCATAAAATATACACTTACAAATTAAGTTACACTATGCACATAATATACCCTCAACGTGCACCGGTTACTCAATTGTAGTTTCCAGGGAATTCTGAATTAATTGTGTTTGTCATGTAGACAGTAAATTGCTTGTCATGTAGAGAGTAAATTGTTTGTTTGGGATAATATATGCTTCATCTCATTTCATTTGGAATCAATAAGGATAAAATCTTTAGTCTTCCAGCACAAATAATCACATGTATGTTGTTGATCTCTTCCCTGTGAGATAATGGTTCACCTTAAACATAGTTTGCCGATGCATAGTAACTTAGTCCATCACAGTTGTTTTGGTTCCAGTGTTCTGACAGACTCAGAACAGGCAGAAAGGAGAATTTGAATTTAATTTCCAGTGCAAAGAGTGTGTAAATTTCAAATATATTGCAGATAGTCCCTGATTTACGGATGGGTAACATCCCGAACACCTGGTCATAACTCGATTTGGCCGTAAGTGGGAAATACCCTTATACTGTAATCCCTCGAGGTGTTGGAGGGTTGCGTTCCGCACAACCCTCGCATACTTCAAATTAAGTTGGGGAGGGCTCGGTTAGGGCCCTGGGAGGGGGCAGGAGGGTTAGTCTGGAGTGGGTTAGAGCGGCAGGGTGGTGGGAGGGTGCATTTGAGCTGGGGCTTGCCGGGGGTTGGGACAGGGTTGATGTCAGCCAGGGGGTTGGAGCCGGGGCTGCAGGGGTGGTGGGTAGGGTGGTTAGAGCTGGAGCACCGCAAGCTTGTGTTTGGTAGCCCTGGATGCAGATTGAAGCTGGAGCACTGTGTGCTGGGGCGTGTGAACTGGGCCCATGGGGGATTGCAGGGGCTGAACGGGGTGAATTGGGGTGTGGGGGGGGTATAGCTGGGGGCACAGTCTGCTTGGCACAATTTGTTATATTGGCTTGGCGCAAATGATATATTGGTGTGGGGGAGAGCCTTGTGCCTGCAGCAGTTGGTGACTGACAGCCCTGTGTGTGCTGGGGGAGTGGAGGGGTGTTGAGCTGGGTGGAGGGGGTGTTTTGAACAGGGATGAACTGGGGTGGGGTGGGGTTGAGTGGGCAGGGTGGGGATAGAACTCCTGCTCATGCTGGCAGCAGCTGACATTTGGAACCCCAAGCTTTGGGGGCGGGTCTGAACCAGGCTGGGGAGGGGTTGAATGGGGGTGCACCGGGGCAGGGTGCTTGAGCGGAGCAATGTTGGAGCCCCATGTTTGCTGAGCAGGGGTAATCTGGGGCCCCATGGGGGTTGAGGGCATTGGGTCCAGGTCCATGGGAGTTGAGGCCAGGTGGGGGAGGGGTTGGGGCCCAAGTGTGAATGGGGGGTTTGGGATGCAGGGATTGGAGGCGAGCCCCTTACTGGGGGAGGTGAGCTGGGGTGCCCCAATGGGGGAGGTGAGCTGGAGGTTGGCCATAAGTATGAATGGTCATAAGTTGGGGACTGCCTGGAAGTCCCTCATTCCTTATATGGCAGCAAAACATTTGAAGTTTTTTGAACAGTACATAAATCATATTTAATAGGAGTTAGTTGGCCTGACAGATTTCAGTTATGTAATGGTTTTGTAGACAAGGTTTGAGATTAGTCAAGGTGGGTGAGGTAGTATTTTTTTTTTTATTGGGCCTTCTTCTGTTGGTGAGACGCAAGCTATCATGCTACATAGAGGTTTTCCTCTGATCTGGAAAACTATCACAGCTAAATTATACGATTGAACAGATAGTTTGGCAGAAGGACTAAATTTCAATTTAACAAATTATGCCGAGCAGAGGTCCTGTGAAGTCTCGCTCTTCCAGGTAAGATATTGTGACTCTTAGTGCTGTTGTAGTACAAATAGAGGACAAAATAAGAATCCTGTTACATTGCAGGCTATAAAAATGCAGACCATGGTCCCCAATGAGAAGTCATAGTCTAAATTAAAGCAATATGCAACAAGTTGTAACAAAAATGGCCAGTGGGTAAGTATAAGGAAGGCGTAGTGGTGTCTTAGTCAGAATCTCTGCACAATATGGAGATATGAAGGGATTTAAAAATATAAATAGACAGGGCACATGAATAATAGTTCTTGTCTTTCATGTACAGGTGCAGAATGAATTTATTCTAGCAACTGAAAGAGATTCGTTTGTGGAGCAGGTACGAGAGATCATTGAGAAAGCAGATGAAATGCTCAGTGAGGATGTCAGTGTGGAGCCAGAAGGTGATCAGGGGTTGGAGAGTATGCAGATGAAAGATGAGTGTTTCTTTCCAGGGTCCCAGGTAAGTGGTCCTTACATCACCCATTTTGAGTACAATGGAAATGATGACATAAGAGCTATTCAGAAACTGGGATTCCTGTACTGCAGGAAATTTCAGGATTTCAAAAAAAGCTTTGAAATGGAACAAATGAAATGGTTTATGAAGAAAAATGAAGCATTTTATTTTGACATTTTCAAAGTGATTCTTCTGCTCCTCCAGTTGTCCAATGCCTTGCCAGCCCATCAGACAAGGGGAAAGGGGCCACATGAGCTTCCAGTACTGTCTTGGGGCTGGGACAACTGCAGGCTTTGGGAGTTCAGTCTCCAGGGTAGTTTGCCTGAAAGGAAAACAGATTCCCATCCCTTCCTGTCTTGGCAATTGAGGTACAATAATGTCCCCATGGAACAGAGTTTTTAGGGGCTTGGAGAAGGTTAAAGGAGGGTATATACTAGATTGAAGTACTGAGATTCACAGTATTAGCAGTATGCTGAATACCATATGTATTTCGCTAAGCTTGTGTTTGACCTTACTTTGGAAGACCGATTGTTATGGTGGAATGTAAATTTTACTATTTTATCCTTTTGCAGAAGTTGGAGGGAGAATTCAAACAGCCAGATCCAGTATCTTTCATGCCACAGAGAACTGGTAAGCTTTGTAACCCTTTTCTAGTGTTGAGTTGCTTCCTGCTGAAGAGTGCAGCTTTTGTATGTTTTGAGTGCGTGATCTGTTAGGACATGCTGTAATGAATGAGATGGAGCATATCGCTAAAAACCCAACTTCTCTTTATTGTTTAGGTGTTCCTCCTAGCTCTTTCACCCAAGTTGTCCATTCTGCTGGAAGACGGTTTATTGTCAGTCCTGTCCCAGAGAGTCGGTTAAGAGAACAGCAGTTTTTCACTTCTTCTGCTATTACTGCAGGAAAGGAACTTCCAGATATTGGTAAGTTACCCAAAGCTTTCTGGAGTTTGGTTAATATTTTTTTTTCATGACACCATCTATAAACCAGGTTAACTTGAGCGGCCACTTCTTGTTGGTGTGTCAGTCCCAGGATATTACGTATAAGTCAAGTGGGGTAATATCTTTCATTGGACCAAATTACATCCGTGAAAGGGACAACATTTTGAGTTTACACTGACCTCTTTTCAGATCTGGGAAATGTACTCTGTCACAGGTAAGTACAAAGTGGAAAGCATTATTTACCATAAGTGGTTAAGCATGTTTGAGAGACCATTCAAGGTGAAGCAGCCCATAACCACACCTCCAATCACAGAGGGGAAAGAGAGCTGACTTTTCTTCCACCCTTTCCTGGAGCAGAAAAGGATTACTGGGATGATCTGAGAAATAGGATGACTACCTTTATGAAGCAAGACTTGAAGAACTTGTGTTGTTTAGCCTAAGAGAAGGCTGAGGGGAGATATGATTGTTCTTTATAAATACATTCCAGGGGAGGAGAGGAACTTAGTTCTACTCTGATGTGGACACCAGAACAAAAGGATCTAGATGAGCCATCGGCACGTTTGGACTGGAAGTTAGGTGAAGGTTTCTGACCAGCAGAGGAGTGAAGTTCTGGAACAGCCAGGTGGTGGTAGGAGCAAAGAAACCTAACTGGCTACAGAACTGAACCAGAAAAATTTATGGAGGGGGTGGTATGATGAGATTGCCCACAATGGCGTATGTAGCTGGGGTACAACTGCTAATAGCAAATATCTAGTTGTCTTTTATGGGAGACTAGTTTGGAGGGTTCTGATTACTGAAGAGAATTGTTTCCCAGTTATCTGGCTGGTGGGGCTAATTGATATAGTCATATTTGGGATCAGGAAAATTCTCAGGTCAGACTGGCAGAGACCCTTGGGGTTATTCACGTTTCTCAGCAGCATGAGGCAGTTGCAGCTTTAAACTAGTGTAAATGCTGGATTCTCTGTAACTTGACACTTCTAAATTGAGATTTGAGAACTTCAGTAACTCAGCTCAAGCGTATGGGCCTATTACAGGAGTGAGCAAGTGAGGTGCTGTGGCCTATAATGAGTTGGAGGTCAGATGAGGAGGTATTCTTGATGATCCCTTCTGATCTTAAAGTCTCAGTCTGTGAATGGTCCCTTGAAATATGTGTTAACCGCTTATGTCAGGCTATCTGTTCCAACTTGTATTTGTCTGTGACCTTGAGTACTCTTCCCAGACCTGAAGAAGAGCTCTGTGTAAGCTCGAAAGAAGTTGGTTCAATTAAAGATATTGCTTCACCCACCTTGGCAAGTTCCTAACATTGGGGGGTGAGGTTAGGGTGGAAACCCAACTGACAATAAGGAACCGACTGCTGGTCAGAGCCATAAATGCTTTTGGATAACATTACGCAGAATTTCTCCTCTCTAGATATTTTAATGGAAGCTGTCCATTACTAAGTTCCTGTAGGGTTCACAGCATCTTTAACTGTGATTTGTAATATATATCCCCTGGTGTTGTGTTCTGAAGTCTCTTGAATAGCCTCTGTAAATCATGCTCTAATAACTATACTGGAATGGTGTTAATCTAGCAATGGTAAGTAAACATCTGTAGGTGGACTGACTGGATTTTTTTATTTTTCAGTTGCTTCCTCTCCATCACATGGTCCTGGGATGAATCTGTCTCATTCTGCATCATCACTCAGCCTGCAGCAAGCTTTCTCTGAGATGAGGCATGCTCAAATGACAGAAGGACCTAGTACAGCTCCTCCGATTTTTAACCAAACTATAGCACCGTTTCCACCTGCACTTGCTAATGTGGCTGGGAGTCTACCATCTACATCAGTGTCTCCTCCCACAACATCTCCTCCCTCCACCATTGGTACCTCGCTTCCAGTAGCTCAGTCTGTTGTCCCTGTAACTACAGAAATAGTGCCAGCTGGGGTTGCCCCAAGCACAGGCATTTCAGATTCAAGCTCTCCTCCCTCTATGACACAGTCTGGGAGCCAATTAATTGGTGGTGTGACTTCCAGTATGAGTACACCTGCTTCTTTTTCATTAACAGCTACATCGCAGACTGCTCAACCACTGACTGAAGAAGTTGTCCCTAATACTAGTGCATCTGCATCTTCAACTTTGCCACCAACACAACAGCTTCCTGTCGTGACTGGGCCGAGTGTTAGTGTACCAGCTGCTGTATTCCCACCTGTGACGTCGTCTCCTGCACAGCAGATTGCTAGTAGTATGGAATCTGTGGCAGCTCCGCAAACATCTGTTGCCCCAGCTATAGCTCAGAGTCTAACTTCACAGACCCCTCAGCTCAGCAGCAGTAGCTCCATCCCCAGTCTGGCAGAAACAGTTGTGAGTGTGCTACAATTAAAGCCTGAGGATGGGCTGTCAGAAGATCAATCTCATCAGTGCAGTGCAGCTGGCTTGTCCCTTCCTATCTCTGCAACATTGTCCTCTGCAGTGGCAACAAGTATGTCTGGCTCAGTCCCTCAGTCTGGTGTGGTGCATCCTCTACTCATCCCATCAGCAGTTGCATCAACACCTGTCCTACCCCAAGCAGCTGCTGCAATCTCTACCCCCATATTACCCCAGGTTCCTTTATCTGGCATCCTATCACTAACACAGCCAGTTGCTAACTTGTCTGCAGTACAGCAGACCTTAATACATAGTCAACCTCAACCTGCTCTGATACCCAATCAGCCTCATACTCACTGTTTGGAGGTTGATGTTGATGCTCAGCCCAAAGCTCCTGGTATTGATGACATAAAGACCTTGGAAGAAAAGCTGCGATCTCTCTTCAGTGAACATGGCAACGTAGGAGCAACACATCCACCAGCGTCTGTGGAGACATCACTGGTGATGGAGACTACAGTCATGCCTAGTGTACCAACCACTGCCGTTGCACCAACTAAACCTATGACAGCCACTACCAGCTCTTGTTTACCACCAGTTAGTTTGCCCATTGGACCAGCTGGCTTACCAGTGATGCCACCAGTTGCCACACCTGGTCAAGTGGGCATTCCTGTCACCTATGTTCCAGCATCAGGCAGCATTGCAACAGCAGCAGTGAAACCGGGAACCCCTCCTTCAAAGCCACCTCTTAGCAGGGTACCGGTAAGGAATCCAGCACTCTTGTGAATGATGTTAAATATATGAGAGAATAAGCTTTTGCAGATGACTCTTTCTGAAGCAATGCTGCAACAATGTTTATCCAAACTGATTTGCCCAGTCTGTTAGTACGTTCTCTGCTTTTAGTGCCTATACAGTGTTGGCATGCTTTTTCACTCGAGTCCAGCTCCTTGTCCTGGGCTTAAGTTCTTCCTGCTTTGATTACCTCCTATAGCAATCATAACTTTAGATTCCCAGCTTTCCTTATTTCCCTTTGAATGTCTCGAGTTCCTGTGGTCTGCAGGACTCCATGACCCCTAGTGGATCTGCAGCCCTCCTAGCCTCTTTGTCATGTGCCTGTAAGTCCTTTCTGCCTCATCCAGCTTACGAATTCTTGCTCCCTATTTGAGATTTGCTAAAATGTACAGGTGTTGCTGAGGACAGGAATCCATACTGTGCTTATAGTTTGACTTGTGAAGGTCAGTAGTAGGTCTGGGAGTATTCAGGACCTAGGGAAGGTAAATCAGAGTAGCAGCATGTTAACTTCTAGCTGGAGGTATAATTCCCAGCTCAAGGAAACATAACATGTGGTATCTCTCATCAAGCTGATGCACTGAAACAACATGGCAGGGAAGCGTAAGAGCAGGATGAAGTGGGGGCTAGCCACCTCAAGCAGGTGTTCATTCATCTCAGTGTCATCTCGGCTGTGATAAGTATGCATCCTTGAGATGGAGTTCACACTCCTGCTTCAAAGTATAGATGTGCTCTGGGGCAATAATTAAAAATATTGCCGCAGAAAAAAGTAGTGGGGCTGAGGTGTAAAACCTGGAGGCTGATTATGCAGTGTTTCTAAGCACCAAAAACTTCTCTGCTTCTTTTGACTTTCAGTATTTTTTTTAGAGGTTTGGAATTTCACAGGTTATCTTATTCCCTGCCTGCTGCATATGGTACAAATATCTTTAAAACATAGATCTTAAAACATCCCAAAGCAAAAATTTCAGTATGCTGGACTGCTGTACCCATTTCATTTTTTTAGGTTTGAGAATTGCCTGGCTTGATGTAAGGAAAAAAAAATTTTACAAGAAAGTGGCAGAGGTAGTAGTTTGGTGGGGAAGACAATATAAAGCATAGGACATTGAACTAAAAAGGGAGCCAAGCATCCTTTTTTAAAAAGTCAAAACTATGGTAACTTTTGTAATGTCATAATGGCACAGAAATGATTTCCAATGGTTACGCTTAAATCCAAACAACTTAATTTCTTGGATTTTTAATGTTGGTTTTGGAAAAATTCTCTTGTAAAATTCTTAATTACTGATGCATACTTTAAAGCTTAACTTTGACTTTATGAAGTTTATGTGGAAGTAATTCAGACAGTTAAGTAACATGAAGATGGAATTTGAGAAGAGCACCTGGAAGAATTCTGCCTTCAAATGGTTATTGTAACTCAGAGTTGCTGCCATTTAAAAAAAAAAAAGTCACATAATGCAGTGGCATTTGGTGGCTTGTGTGTCAGAGTGAATGCACCTTGAGTTTTCATGTGGGTTTATTAGCTTCTACCGCAGTGAATTTCCAGTTGCTTAAAGATCGAAGCATATATACAGTAAGCAACTGTCTGTCGTTTCCTGTCTTAAAAGGCTACCAGCCAAGCATAGTTGTGTTTGTTGTGCCACTATGTGCATTTCCTGAAATCAGACACGCCTGTGCTAGCTCTGACCAGACAAATGTACTAAAAATAATAGAATGTAGACATCATTAAACAAGAGGTGAGGAAGACTGGCACGTAACTGAGAGGAGGAGAGTTGGAAAAATTCCACACAGAGCCTCGTAGTTCTTAAGTCCTCCCACTTATGTAAAGGTTTGAAATAACTAACTGGAATGTGCTGTCTGAATTTGCTGTGAGGCTTACATGACTTATTCTACCCTCTGCAGTTGCTCTAACGTTTATCCACATAACTTGCCTGGATAGCTTCCCCCTTAGCAAGATGCATGTTCTGATGTTCTAATTGGGTAATCAGCAGCTTTAGGTAGCTGTTCATAGGGGATCGGGGATTAACAGGTAGGTTAAAAATAATACATTTTAGTGGGTGCAGACTTCTTATATATTAAAGTGATGTAACTTAATATAACTTGCAGACTGCTCCTACTGTTGTTCCTTGTTTTGATGGACTTGCGTTTCCTCTTCATTATCCATAGGTGCTACCAGTAGGCTTTGAACTTGCAGTTGGCACTCCATCCACTGAACAGCTCCCACCCTTTCCAGGACCTTCACTAACTCAGGTGCTTACGTGACTTGGCAGACTCTGTCTGCTGCTGCTTCTTTCCCTTTCAAAAAGCATGTTTCAATTAAACTCTCTGTTGCATGGTCTTGGCTTTTCCACTTTCTCTTTTGACTGAGTAATCCCTTCTGTGTAGCAATGACCAGAGTCATTCGTGCACTGGAAGATAGCAGTATTATTCTTTGGATTACTATGTTAATGTCTGAACTCCAGGTGGAATGACTCAAGTTTGTTTTTACTTCAGTTTTGAGCTTGAGGGAAAGCTTCTTAGAAGTCCTTGTTTTACAGACGTGTTCAGTATTGCACAGTAGCTGTGTTTCAAAGTTGTAAGTCAGTAATAATCATTTGGTCTCGAGTGCTCATGTTGCTAGCTACACCACCTGGAGAGCTTAAAGGGTGAGGCCGAAGATGGTGTATTCTATAAGATTTATCTATTTCAAACACTCATTTCATAAGCAAATTTCTTTCAGCAAATCCCAGCATTGGCAGAAAATACACTTGGAATGGCCAGCCCTGAGGAGGACAGTGAGATGAAGCAAAACTAGTAAATTAATTTTCCCAGTGATGCAGCAATCCTCTTTTTCAGACAAAATGCACTTGAATTAACTGTATGTAAATGAAGAGCCATGAAACTTCAGAAGTACTACACACATCTGTCTTATTAAAATAAAAACAGTATCTGGTAGCAAAGTTCTACCTCTGCAGGGAGAAATAATAATGCAATATCCACCTACCCATGGAAAGCCCAAGACCTGCTGGCTAAGAGAATTCAATGGATTTTTAATAGTCTTTTCCTAATTGTTCAGAGTTGAAGTTCTGTAAATATTGTAATGATGATTTAAAGATTGTAGTTCAAGCAGACTGCTAGGATCTGCATTTGGCCACCATCTTCTGGTGCATGGATAATTGAGAACTAGCAGGGAGACTTCAGTGGATGTTTTTCTGTGTGTGAACTTTTGAGAGGCAGTCATTTATTGCTTTAAAGATCAAGACAAACTTTTCTTTTTTGACAGCTGCCACTTCCTTTTGTAAAATAGAAAATTCATAGAAAAGTTTACTGAACTCAAGAGAATATAGAGAAAAAAGTAATCAAGACATACAATAATTAAAGTTCATGATTAAAGAAGAAACATACCATAAAATGTAAGGAAAGCTTTAAAAAAAAAAAAAAAGCAGTGAAGACTTCTAAGCAGTCTGTATCCTGTTCTTAATGTGTCTTAAAAGTAGTACACTTAATCAATAAGCACAAATTGGACTCTTTCCCAGTGTCCTGTGCCTGTGTATGTAATCCCCAGTTCTCAGATTTGGATTTGTAAAGAAGATTTCTATGTTAAAGCAGGCATCTGGTAATACTCTTTTAAAGCTTTAAAACCATTCCAGTTATAAATGTAGTCTTTTCTATGCACACAATTTTCTTAAGTAGTTGCTTTTTGAAGTGAAATTTTCCATTTGTGGTTTTGTGCCAAAGGTGACTGCTTCTGGCATACTTGAGCAAAATCCCATGAGCCAAACTTGAGTTGACTATGAAACAATACTGCCTTTTTAAAGCTATTTTTTTAAAGTCGTTAGAAGTATTTGGAAATTTATACCAAAATGGTTATAACATGGAACTTGTTGTGTTGTGAGGTATTGCTTGTGGCTGGATGATCAGGTAATGAAAGTTATATGACAATTCACTTCTGCATATTCAGAGAGATCCGCTAAACTTCTATTGGAGTCTGATGAAGCTTTGCCCATTGACATTAGTGTTCTCGCAGCTCAGCCTGACATGTTCAAAGGCTATAGGTCTCAAGCTGCTTCTGAGGAAAGTAGCGCAGAATAGGCCCTTGTAACTCATTTTATTTCCTTTCAGACCAGCTATTAGAGAGGATCCTGTACGTAACAAAGGAAGTTTCCTTAGTGTGTCTCATACTAATGTAATCAGTGTGGTGTAAATGCTAGTTCCTGATTGAAATCATTTAAATGTGCACACCAAGCATAAAGCCATAATCCTCAAAAATAAAACAGCTTAAACTTCATGGTGCAGACTTAATATGAAATGCCTTAACACTGTGATATTAGCTGTTGCACTGTTTCTGAAAGCTGTTCTGACATACTGGAGTTTGTATTTGTTCTTGTAAGAGAATATTTGGGCAACTTTTATGCTTCCAAATGCATGAAAAGTAGAAGTACCCAAGTTATAGAAGTCTTTGGTTTCAAAGAGCAGAAGCATGGTGGTGGGGTAGCAGCTGCTTCCTTACAAGTGGTCATGTACTGCCCAGGGCTTTAACAATTCTCCTTGTAGCCTTCCAGTCAGTTTCTTCTTCAATGTGATAAGAGTCCCCTTCATGAGCTGTCATTCAGCCAATGTTCTGGCTCTTCAGCCCATCTAGTGATGGTGTTTTGGAATTTAGTGTCCCTTCCTGACTCCCCTTAGATTGTGCGTTGCTTTCTTTTATTGTGATGTAAAAATTTTGTTTTCAGGAGTCAAGGCCTTTTGGCTCCCTCTAATCAGGGAGCAACGATGAGTTGCCAGAGAACTAGAAGATCCACAGCTTTTGTGTAGGCATTTGCAAATTACCTTGTATGTGTGCATGCAGCATTTTGATGTCATGTATGCAGCTTTTTATGAAGATTTTGGTATTTAGTCTTCATGTTTTCCTAAAGGGCTGTGGTTAAAGATAGTTATGGCCTATTGCCCAAGCTGGGAGTACATGTACACCTTTAACAGGACGATCAAGGACCCATTGTGGAGCCCATTGAAAGATCAGTCTTTATCACTGGGGCTACTAAGGTGCAGGATGAAATATCCAGAGTCACGGCTTATATCAGACAAATGGATCATATAATAGTCCTCCTCAATGTAGTTCAACTCAAAGCTTTCTTGCCCTGTGTCAGGAAGGATTCAGGATCTCATCACCAGTTCAGCAGAAAGGATAAGCAACAGTGAGCACCTGACAACTTGGGCCATGATAACAGCATGTTCATAATAGCCAGAAAGATGAAACTTGAGTGAATATCAACAGAAGCAAAGAAGACAGAGGACTAGTAGTAGGTTTTGCAAATATTGGGCTTGGTGATGACTGGAGATGGTATCTTCATTTAGGAAAGGATGGGTTATATCATAGTGAGTGTGGATGTAGCCAGTCTGAGGTGAAGGAATCCACACAATGCTCCACATCTCAGGATTTGTGTTGTTTTTTTTCCCACGAAAAAGTGGTCATCAGTCTTTAAGAAGAGTTCTATGGAGCTTTGAAAACTTGTCTCTTTCACTAACAGAGGTTGGTTCAATGTACTTCATGCACTCTGTTTATAATATGATAGATATCCAAAAGCTACTGGCAATTAAAGGGCTTGCAGATCAAATCCTTTTTTTTTCCCCCCCCGTGTGAGACAAAAAGAGGTGGATGTGCCTCTTCTGAACTAAGCAAGAAATTCTTGGTCTTCTGATGGCCCGTCAGAAATGTAGCAAGAGATGCGTTCTCCACCCAATATATTGTGTAGGCTTTTATGCCATATTTGTCACTCTACTGTCTGAGGGCTTTCCAATTATGCATGAAGCAAACTGACCATCTATCGTGGTGTTTGTTCTCTTCCTCATCTTGTCAGTAGCAGGAGAAGTGCATGCAGTGGAGTGTTCAGTTCTGGTAGGTTTAATTATTAAATATACCTTTTGCTGCGGTTATATTAGTCAGTCGAATGGGCGTTATACCCTAACTTGATTTTCAAATTGTCAAAATCTAGTGTATATAGTGAAGGGCACATGCAGTGTACTCATGGCAACATGTGGTGGTGAGGCAATATGCTGCAGTGTTTGATACTAGTTGGAGTTCCCTAAATGCATGAAGGTTTCATGACCAGGTATGTTACATTGCTGTAACTCAGTCAAGAGGTGATGAAGGCATAACTGAGGGGCTGGGTTGAGGTGGGGTTTCCTAGCCAGCTGGAGGTAACAGAAAATGGCTCAGGGAAGGTGACAAATAACTCTTATCTCAGACCTGTTTCAAGTCAACCTCGGTTTGATTTACCGTGGAAGTAATTGAGACTTGTCAATTAGTTTCATGCCTGACATGGAATTTCTACTGCGGTAGAATTTTGGTGTCATTTTATAGACAGTCTACTATGCCAGGTTGTTCACAATAGTATCTTGACAGAATCCTCCAGCATACTCAGGAGTGCAACAAGAATGCCTGTTACCTTTCCTGTTCTTGATCACAGTGGACTGGATTATGAACAGGACAACAGATGGCCATCAACGAGGCATTCAGTGGACACTTCTCAAACAGCTAGAGAACATTGATTTTGTTGATGATGTCGGCGTCCTTTCACACCATCATGAAAGCATGGAAGAAAAGGTCATAACACTAGACAGAACTGCCTCAGTGACTGGACTGAGCATTAACAAGGGAAAGACCATGAGGATCAACCAGTCCGGTGACACCACTATCGCACTTGGAGGGGTTAACCTGGAAGATGTGGAGCAGTTCATTTACTCGGGGAATATTGTATAGGCAGAGACAGAGAAATAAACAAGGATATCCATGATAGGGAAACCAACAGCTGTATTCAAAACTCTGTCCCATATGGAGTTTGCAAATAATATCTGCGAAGATTAAACTATCGATCTTCAACACAAATATGAAGATGATCTTGTATTGATGCGAGATCTGGCATACCAAAAGTCTTCAGATTACAAGCTACGGACATTTATGAACAGATGCCTGAGGTACATCATTTGCATTAAATGGCAACGATTTTTGTCACAAATGAGGAACTTCGGAACAGAGCAGTACAAGAACCAGTTGATATTCAAATCAAGAGCAGAAAGTGGGGGTGGCTAGGCCACACACTCAGAAAATCATCAGCCAGCATAATTTGTCAAGCTTTCAAATGGAACCTGCAAGAACGCAAAAGAGGAAGACCTTGAACAACCTGGGGATCATCTACTGAGATTAAAGAATAACAAGTAGGGTACTTCTGGAGTCAGCTGGAAGTTTTGTCCCAAGACAGAGTGAAATGGCGACTTGTAGGTGACCTATACGCCACTTGTAGTAAAATGGTTTAAATACGTATTATATCAGCATAGGAAGCCACAAACCATGACACATATTAAAGACTGCAAAACAAGTCAACTTCACTGAGGTTGTTGTACCTTGAACATTGTTAATAACACTGTGCCTTGTCTTGACTGGATTGCATGTGTCAAATTAATAAATCTAGGATGAAGATTGGTTTTGTTGGGCAGGACATCTGTGTGGGTTGGACCGGAGGTGACCTGTAAAAGTTCTAGAAAGGCATATGAAAACAAATGTGCTTGGATTTTTGTATCTGCATCTTTCTCAGTGTGAGTGTTCAGATCTCCCAGGAAAGGATCTGATGTATTTGGTTGCCACTATTGAGAAGATATCAGCAAGCAACTTTTGACTCCTTTTGTCTGTAATCTGTAAATAAGCCTAACATTTCTTGGCTCTTGTTTCTGTTGTCAGATTACAGTGCTTAAATGAAGTCCTCTTACCTGAGATGCTTCTGAGCCATTCTTGCAAACTAAAGTTTCTTATAGAAGGTCATTTTCTTGTTGCAGGGACTTGAGTTCAGAGAGAGAACAAGCTTCAAATTATACTAACTTATCACCTTATGCAGAGTTGGCAAGAAAAGTGAAGCTGTAGGCTTGCTGGAGATTCTTTTCAAGGTGGTATTAGAATTTCACCTTAATGAGCTCACATCCTGACAACTTTTTTCCACTTACTATGTGCCCATCCTGGAATGGCTCTTACGTAGGCACTGAGAATTAAGTTGTGATTTGTTTTTTGAGGCGGGGGGCTCTAATTTTTGGATAAAGCCATCTCTCAAAGAGTCATTGTCTGATGTTTTGTGTTTGTCATTGCTTAAGATCTGACCGGCTTCTTTAACCTAAGGCGGGGCACTGTCTGGTGCCTGCCTCAGGAATGTTTCTTGCTCAGATTTATGGAAGTCAGCTATGTGATCGTCCATTCACATATTTACCAACGTCTATTGTTTGGATCTATTCTCCAAGGAGAGATCATCTTGCTTGTCTAAAGTTCAGTTGTTCTTAGAGTAATAACTTGCTGCTTTTCCATTTGGGATGTTCTTTCTAGAAGTCTCCTTTTGATACTACCTTATGCTTTTGAAATGTGAAACTTGCTGCTTCTGAAGGTACTTCACCTGATTAGTACCCTGTTTGTCTACACAGATGGCTGTAGCATAGCTCTTGTCTCCATTTTAGAATGTATCTTTTGCTGTTTTATGGATAACCATTGAGCTACATGTGCTTTTACTCAGCTGGTAGCTTGAGAAGCAGGCAAATTGATTAACTTGTAACCTGGTTGGGTGCCCTCTGTAGCACATGACCATGTGTGAGGAAGGTTTGGGATGGCCTGTGTCAGGAAACACTGCCCTTGCAAATAAAAACATGAGGTCGTCAGAGGGCTCTTGATCATTCAGTTCTCAATTATGAAAATCCTAACACTAACATCTTCATAAGAAAGCTACAACTTAAATTTTCCTACCCTTTGTTTTTGTTTAAATGTGTAGCTTAGTTTACCACTGGTATATGATGTGGGAAGCAGAGATAACAGGGGTGTTGAAACTCTATTTCTTTCTATGTGATTTTGCAACCTGAATATTAAGTAACTGATGCCAAGAGACAGCAGCTTATTGTTTCCTTGTTTCTTCAGTCCCAGCAGCCTCTAGAAGATCTGGATGCTCAGTTGAGACGAACCCTGAGTCCAGAAACTGTCCCAGTAACATCTGCTCCTGCCTGTGTAAGTTTGCAGTATTGACAAATGAAGCCTCTGTTTAAATAAATGTCTACACATGTCCCTCCCTTTTGGAAGGGATATGCTAATGAGGCACTTTGGAACAGGATAATGAGGTGCTGATGTGCATATTCAGTGCCTCATTTATGTAATGACAGCCAGTTGCACATCAGAACTGCTGCTTTCAAAACAGACTGGCTGTATAGACGCAGGTGCTTTGAAATAAACCCCACACTTGGAAATTCCCTGTTCCTAAAACAAATTGGAATTAAGGGAGTTTTGAAGTGTGGCACTTATTTTGAAGTTCCGTGTCTATATAGCTAGTCTGTGTTTCAAAAGCAGCAATTCTGAAGTGCAACTGGCTGCCATTATGCTAGTGAGGCAGTGAATATGCATATCAGCGCCTCAACCTATTCCGAAGTGCCTCATTAACATGTCCCTTCCAAAAGGGAGGGGCACGTGTAGACTTGGCCTAAGAGTGCATCCTTATTTATGCTCTTGGATTGTAGCCTTCAGAAGCATGTATCAAATTCTTTTTCTTTGCAAATGATGTGACACCTCAGAGAGTGCTCTTCAGGGATACATATGTGTATGAGTTTCAAAACAGTAATTCTTGTAGTGTTTTTTTAAATAGGCTGTCTGGCCTATTGCTACAGGTGCCCTTTTAAAATAAACAAAAACATTAAACTGTGTGAGAGCCTTTGAGGATGCAGCAATATAGGAGATCAGAATAAAGAATGACCTGTGAATGTCCTGGACTGAGTCTACAAGACTCCTGGGGCAAAGGTGCAGCTCAAGTTGGATTTTGTATGCTACAAAGTGGTATAGTCCTGAAGGAGCTGTGCAGTTTTGGGTAGCTGACAAGTTTTATCTTCGTATTAGATCTTAAAATTTGTGAAGCTCCTAATCAGTACTGTTTAGAAAATGGGAGGGGTGGATGTTCACAATTCACCCCAGTAAGTTGGAAAGGAGATACCATATTCAGCTGAATGTGCCCTCTTACTAAAGTAAATGAGATTGTCTCCACGAGAAAAAAGCTGGACTACTTAGTGTAAAGTAGATATTCTGCACTAACTCCCTGTATGCACACACTTATTCCTCACCAAGGTACACAGGTACACCTAGGAACCATCTGAATTTAAGGGAGTGAATTTAAAAGTGAACTAGTTATATTATATTAAACCCTTGTATGGACAATCTCAATCAGAATGCAAGTTGCCTAAATTTAAATAGCTGTTACCATTTAAATCTAGACTCTAGCTATTTCATACCATCTTCCATGTGTAGGCTGTACTAAAACTCCTTCAAGTTACCTAAAGAAGATGGTTTGTTGACCCACTGGAAATATAATTTAAAAACATAAGCATATATCTCTACAGGTGGTTATTCATGATTCGTTGAGATGACTTATTGCTTTTGCCCATGATGATTACTTTATCCTTAAGGAAGAAGATAAAAATAGTAACTATTACAGGATGTTTTTGTAAAGCTGTGGTAAGGATCCAGGTAACAGGAGTTTCTTTGTGTTCATAGCCTGTGCCAGCAGTGGCATCTACAATGGTTACTGGAGTGGTGTCTACATCAGCACAGCCCCTGAAAGAAGGTATTTATTCTAATGCTTGTCACCTCAGGCTTCTGAGGAATGTGAATGGACTTGCTGAACAAGAGGATTTGATTGTTCTGATGTTGCAGGCTTTATTAGAGGAACTGGAAAGGCACTAGCGTTTGATGAACTAGACTGAAATTCTCCTTCTGCAGGCTGAGAGGTTCAAGGAGTTTGCCAGCTCATTTAATTTGTAAAACTCTCCAAAAACAAGCTAAATCAAGATTTACAGACTCTCTCTCTCTGTCTCTGTCTCTCTCTCTCTCTCCTAAATACACAACTTCCCACTAAGTAGCAGGAATTGTAGAGTGGATGTCTCCACTCCCTCATACTATATATTTGGCAAGAATAAGGCCACTCTATTTTGATCCTTGTGCGCCTTCTCAGCAGACCTTCATGTAAACAAAGTTGGGAAAAAGATTTGCTTTCTGGTTTTCATTTAGAGATGTCGAGGTACAGAGAGTGGACTTTAAAATCCTAAATTTATATCCAACTGCTAAACAGACATGGTACAGTTCTGTAAAGGTTCCAAAATGTTTCAGGTATAGAGCATGTATGTTTTGGGGGTTGGGGAAAGCTGTAACTAGCTAGCTCACTTAGCATTTTACAGTAGCTTGAAAATGTATTTGCTTGTACACAAGAGACTTTAGGAAGGGGCGGGGAGCGTGTGTGTATGGGCCTGGGAACATATATTGCAAACATATTTTCCTGCTTAGTTTAGTTCAGTGAACTTATCTTTTTACAAAAGAGTGCTGCTGTATTGTTGTATATTTCAAAACCAGTTAGAATTGATAACTGAGACAGCATCTTTAGTTGCCTACTTCATAATTAACCACCTCTTAAGGAATAGCTTCTAGTTCTTACATGTTTAGGTTTTAGTAATCCCTGTTAATGTTTAATCTAGTTACAGTAGATTTTGCTGAGGGGGGAATTCAAGAGAGTCCTCCGCGTGGTGAGGGAAGAAAAGGGGACATGGGCCTGCCTTCCTTTGATGGAATTAATCCTCTGGTTATGCCTTGCTTATATTACCTATATTTAAAGGTCGCCTCACTTGCGGTTCATATTCTCTAGGGTCTTGTTTGTTGCAGGTGAATGAGTCCCCTTCACTAATGAGTGTGGGATTGTCAGTAGTGGAGCCTCATGTCACTGGTATGGCCTGGTTCCCCAAAACTCATTAAGAGACAGCCTCTCTTAAGGTCATGCCTGTCCGCTCCTTCTTTGGACTCATTTCTGTCAGAGGCTTGCTCAATTATCAGCTAACTTCCTCTCCTGACACTTTTCTGAGGGAGAAGGTCCAAGGGAGAAGCAAAGTTTGTTCCTTTGTGTGGTCAGTCCTGGATGCTTTCTCCTTTTCCTTATGGCCTCCCTCAGTGGTCATATTGGGAGTGGTGGGCTGCCGTTACAGTTTAGGGTTCCATAGAGTACCCAGTTGCACCTGTGGATAGCATCTCACAACCACCATGTGCTTCTCCAGTCCTTCCAAATCAGTCTCTATCCCGGGAGGAATCTTTCAAGGAACAGGAGAGAAGGTGAGGAAGCTACTAACCAGTCTTGCTCCTTACCTCATGAGGCCATGATGCCTCTCATCTGCTGCTGATTTAAAAAGTCCCAAGAGGTCTGAGAATTGACTCCCTTTAAGGGATTGTGTGGGTGTTCGTGAGACCAGCATAAACTCTTTGCCATCCTCCATCCTGCCACTTCTGTTTGAGAAGCCTGACCTCTGGGCAAGGCTTTGTTTGAGCCTCCCAAAACAATTTATCAAACCTTGGCTACCATTTCTCCAACTTTATAAGATGGCTTATAAAAACTGTTCTTTGAGTGCTTGCTCAGGTCCATTCAAATAGGTGGTGTGTGCTCACTACGTGCACTGGGTGCCAAAAGACTTTTCCTCAGCAGAATCCGTAAGGGACCATTTCCGGCACCTCCTGGAGTGATGTACGCGTGGCATGCTATTTAAAGTGCTGCTGGACCCCTGCCACCCTCAGTTCCTTCTTGCTGCCAGTGGTGGTGGTTGAAACTGCAGTGCTATAGTTCTGTTGTCCTTCCTATTTTAATTAGCCTTTTTAGCTGTCAGGAGTTTCCCTCTAATCTGTTGTTGTTTAGAACAGTCTGTAGGTCCCTTCAGGATGTTGCCTTTGGATGGGGCATGCTGCAGTCCTCAGTTTTAAGTTATGCTTTAGTTGCCACAGACTTGCACCCGTAATGATTCACATGACACCTATTTGCAGTGTTTGGGAGAAGCACCTGGTAGTGACAAGTGCCAGATTGCAGATTTCTTGGGCCATAAAGTAAGACTGAGATGTCAGTTTTAAAGTTTTTCCTGATGGAGTCAACGCTTGCATGATCAATGTTCTGATTCAGTGCCAAGCACTAGTGCTTCGGTTCTCAGGGTGCACCATTGGGGGTCTGGCACTGATCTCTGTCATTAGCTCTGTCTTGGAAACATAAGGTGGGCAGGGGCAAATCTCCAGGTCAGTGGAAAGAAAAGGGCAACCAGGTGTCAGATATATACCCTGCTTCAGCTGCTCTGTTGAACTCCAAGGTCCCAGTTGAGTGGTGTACTCCACCCTGCTCTCCACACTTACACTGTGCAGTGATGCCCAATGATATACATTTGCTAAACATCTGAGGGGCCATTGCCTGGCCAAATGGGAGGCCTGCAAACATAATGGTTGGCACCTACCATCAACCATAGTGCCCATGTCCGTCTTCCTCTTAACATGGACCATGGGAGGGTGGGAGGAAGTGTTCTATGCTTCCCCCAGTTCCTCTCATCACCAAGGTTGTACTAAAGGTGAAGCAGAACCAGGCTTGAGTCCTCATCGCTCTGTTATGGCTATGCCAACATTGGTTCAGCATTGAGCCTTGTGGTCTCCTGCCAGGGCTCCTGCTGGCCCAGCCAGACCTACTGTGCCACGTTGTCTACTCATCCTGACTTACTTTCTCTCCACCTCATGGTGTGGCTGCTTCATGGCGGAAACTGGAGGAGTTAGCCTGCTGAGGGAGTGCAGCAAGTCCTCCTAAGAAGCTGAAAACTGATGCCCATACAGACACACATGGCAAAGTGGAGTAAATTCTTGGTGTGAGCCACAGAGACAGGTGTTTCTCCCTCGAGCCTCTGAACAAACTGTCTTGGATTACCTCTTCCATCTTGAAGCATCAGAGCCTGGTGCATGTTTCAGTCAAGATTCACTTGGCAGCAATCTCATCCTTCCATTCTCCAATTTAAGGTGAATCAGTGTTTTCCCATGATTTGACAGTCAGCATCTTGAAAAGTCTGGATCGGCTTTACCCATAGGTTGGAGCCTTTGAGCTCATGGCCTTGTGCTCCCTTTTTCACCCCCTTTGGAAGGTAACCTTCCTGGTAGTGATCAAGTTGGACAGGAGAGTCTACTAGCTACATGCCTTGACTTCAGAGCTGCCATATACTGTTTTCTGTAAGGATAAGGTATAGCTCCAGCCCCACCTGGCCTTCCTCCTCATGGTGATTTCTGCATTTCCTATGGTTTAAGACATCTTCCTCCCAGTCTTCTGAAGCTGCAAAAGACTGACAAGGAAAGGCACCTTCACACCCTAGGTGTTAAAATAACTCTTGCCTTTTACCTTGATCAGATGAAGCAGTTCCATAGGTCATCTCAGTGCTTTACCACGCATGTCAAGAATATGAAAGGGCTCCTAGTGCCTGCAAAGAGGCTCTCAGACTGAATAATCTCTTGCATCCAGATGTGCTATGGGTTGGCAGAATCCAGCTGCCACCGCTAGTGAGAGTGCACTTGAGCAGGGCACAGGCTTCTTCGGTGCTCATCTTAGCTCTTAGTGTTATCTAGGATATCTGCAAGGCTTAATGTGGTCTTTAGTTCATGCATTCATGACCATCAGGCTGGGGGTGAGTTCAGACTGCAACACCACTCTGCTGTGTGTCTTTAAACTCCTCCCTCCCCTCTCTCCCTCCTTCAGTACTGCTTGGAATCACCCACTTTGAATGGACATGAGAAAACATACTAAGACAGTTACCGGTTTCTGTAACTAGTGACTTTTCAAGATGTTGCTTGTGTCCATTCAACATTCAGGCGGGTTTTGGAGGTTAATGTTTCTCTAGTCTATGCATTTCATCTCTTAGAGATGTGCATCTCATGAGCATCTACTGAGGCAGCCTATCCCCTCGCTACAGCTCTTAACACAGTGGGGAGGGGTTCGATTCCAGTACATTTGCCCTCTTCTCTTCCCCTCCACCCATATCACTCATATCAGAAGCACTTTATTAAAAACACAAGTTCAGGATGCTGACACATCCTGCTTTAAAACTCTCCAGAGCTGGAAGATGAATGCTCTTTTGTTGATATACAGGGCACCTGTTTTGATGACCTGATTTAATCTTCTTGCAAGAAGTTTCTGTACTGTGTAGTCAGCTGGGAACATTGGACTTTTTGGACTTATTTATGAAGCTTCTGGCAATGGCAGGTGTTCAACTGCAATAAATATTTGGCTCCTCAAGGGCCACTGTCACAACAAAGTTCTTTTCACAGTAAGGAAGGCATTGAGACTGATCTTGCAGGTCCTAATGCTCCTGCAAACAGTAGCCAGAATTGAGAACAAGAAGTCGTCTTGTGGCACCTTGTAGACAGATATTTTCAAACATAAGCTTTCGTGGGCAAAGACCCGCTTCATCAGATGCATGAGTTGGGGGGTGGTTTCAGAGGAGTATTTAAAGAGTGGGGTCCCAGTAAAAGGGAGGGGCAGAGCTGACAGTCTATTCAGCAAGGTGGAAATGGCCCATTATCAATAGTACGTATCAAAAGAGGAAAAAACAAGTCAGATCAGACAGGGAGCTATGACCCATTGTCAGAGTCTAATGGGGAGATATTAACACCCAGGGCAGAGAAGCTGCTTTTGTAAGCTGCAAGCCACTCCCCAGTCTCTGTTTAATCCTTGGTTAACAGAGTCAAATTCGCAAATAAATTGGAGCTCAGAGATTGCGCTCTCCATTTGGTTTTTGAAATTTTTGTTTCAGGGCTGTCACCCTTAAAATCTGCTACTGAGTATCCAGGGAGATTGAAGTGTTCTCCCACAGGCTTCTGTACATTACCGTTCCTGATGTCTGATTTTATGTCCATTTATTTTACATAGACTGTCCAGTTGGGACAACGTAAATTGCAGTGGGGTATTGCTGACACATGATGGCATATATATTATATTAGTAGATGTGCAGGTAAAGGAGCCCCTGATGGTATGGGTGATGTTAGGTCCTGTGATGATGTCACTGGTGTAGATATGTGAGCAGAGTTGGCAGCGAGGGTTGTTGCAGGGGCTGGTTCCAGGCTTAGAGTCACTGGTTTGTGATTTGTGGTGGCTGGTAAGGATTTGTTTCAGGTTGGCAGGCTGTCTGTAGGCAAGGACAGGCCCACCTCCCAAGGTCTGTGAGAGTGAAGGATCACTGTTCAGGATGTTAAGTATCTGTTAGTCCATAAGGTGCCACAGGACTTCTTGTTCTCAAAGCTACAGACTAACATGGCTACCTCTCTGATAGTAGCCAGAATTGTCTTCCATTCCTAGGTCATCTGGCAGTTTACACCTGTTGTCATGCCACACTTGCACCTACACTGTTGATTGAAGACATTTTACACACTCAACATCCAAACAAACTAGTGTCATTCTGTGATCAGGTTCTAGAGTTGCATATCAACTGCCTAGAACTAAAAGTGGATCAGATTTGCGTGCAGACAGTTCCTTCTCATGACAGACTATACCAGCATATGCTAAATAAATTGTCCAAGAAGTAGAAAGATCTTCCCTTCTTTGTGTAGGTGCGGTAAAACTATGGAACTGGTGCAAGGTCAATCAGACTTATATTTCTGCCCCTAACTGGGTCTTCAGAACACTGGCAGACTGCTTGAGCAAATACTTTTGCCGGGATCAGATGTTGGAAACCAGTAATCTCATTCTCAACCGTAGTTACAGTACAGGGTTATTGGCATTTGAATAACTTTACGGCAATGACTATTTGATCTGTATGAAGAAAATTGCTGCTGAAGTCCAGATAATTCCATCTCCTCATCTCTATCCCCAAATACAAACCACGTTTGTGCTAATTTTGTAACAGGACAATCCTTCATCTAGAATGATTTTCAAAGAAGTTACTGCAATGACGCCTCAGTAAATTTTGCAGTTATGATGTATCTGGTGCCAAGCTGTTTGATCTCCTGTTAGTTTAAAGACATTTAGTATTTGGATTAGATAAGGCAATAAACTGGAGTAGTTCAAAATAGAACACAGCAGATGACCCTAAAGGGGGTGGACTGGAAAACAAAATTGGAGTGTTCTGGTTTGTGACTGGTCAGTTCAATGTGAGGCTATCCTCAAGTAATTCACAGCAGTACTTGGTGTAAAAAGACATGAATCAATCAGGCTCTGTTTTATTGTAGCTCAGCAATAATGCAATTAAATGATCTCTCCATTCCTGTACTTTAGAAGTCCGATAAGTTAAAGGAAGGCAGATGAGCTCAAGTAATGGCATTATGGAAAGACTGGGTGCAGCAATAATACTTGAGACCTTTCACAGATGCAAGATGTATTTAGGGCGGGCTGACCCTACCCAGAGAGACTGTTCATGTCTCAAGTGGGAGAAAGACGCAACCACTTATTTCTTCTTTTCTCTTCCCTGGCACGCTCTTCTTTTTCTCAATTGCAGCATCACAGGATGCAGAGAGCAGTGCAATGACTACCTCTGCAGGAGCTGGAGTTTTTAAAATGGGACGATTTCAGGTAGGTAACTGTTACTTTGCAGATTTACTCTATGACCAGAGCATTGATCCAGGAAACTCACTTTCCATTACGGTAAAGCAGTAAGGCGCAGATTTTTCAAGATATTTAGGTATTGATGCACACAGCATTGCAATGCTCATCTGGTTTTGGAGCGAAAAATCTCATTTCCAAAGCAGTTTAAGCACTTAAGTGCTTAAAATGCATTGGCTGCCAATTGGATTTTGCCTCGTAACCACTTTTGAAAATGAGATTGAGGTTCCTGAATCAGTTGGGCATCCTAATGCCTAAATACCTTGGAAAAATTGGAGCCTGCTTGGTTGATTGGAGCCTTTTGAGGCTCCTGGCACACCATTGTACTGGGATAGTAACAGAGAGGAAGCCGTGCTAGTCTATACACTATCAAAACAAAAAGCAGTCAAGTAGCACTTTAAAGACTAGCAAAATGGTTTATTAGGTGAGCTTTCGTGGGACAGGCTCACTTCTTCAGACCATAGCCAGACCAGACTCAATATTTAAGGCACAGAGAACCGAAAACAGTAAGCAAGGAGGACAAATCAGAAAAAGATAACTAAGGTGAGCAAATCAGAGAGTGGAGGGGTGGGGGGGGGAGGTCAAGAATTAGATTGAGCCAAGTATGCAGACAAGCCCCTAATCTAATTCTTGACCTCCCCCCCACCCCTCCACTCTCTGATTTGCTCACCTTGATTATCTTTTTCTGATTTGTCCTCCTTGCTTACTGTTTTCGGTTCTCTGTGCCTTAAATATTGAGTCTGGTCTGGTCTGGCTATGGTCTGAAGAAGTGGGTCTGTCCCACGAAAGCTCACCTAATAAACCATTTTGCTAGTCATTGTACTGGGAGGAAGTGCCACTATTGAGCCTGAAGTAAATTCTGTTTTCTATTTGTGAACTGTGGTGCCAGTTAGTTAACATGGCATTGCAGCATTTTGGATTTGTGGCCATGGTATTCTGTGGCACCTGAACTCTTAGAATTAAGACTTAGCTATGTGTCAACTTTCCTGTTAGTTGTCTGTATCTTTAATGTTAGCCATATGATGGCTGGGGTCATATTGGTGCACTTTGCTGTATCTTTGCCTATGAAGGAATCGTACTGAAAGATGTAGTTCTTCCAAGAGCAGGTGTCTTTGTGTATGAAATAAGTTTGGGATGGCTTAGCTCTGGAACAGATGGTATTTACCCTGCCTTTTCCTATAACTGTATGATGAGTGGATATGTGGCCAGGAAAAAGCAACTTACTTTGCTGTGCTCAAGGCAGCTGATCACTCTTCCCAGTTTGTGTTTTCGGCCATAGAGTTCAGTGAGAATTGGTCATGTATATATTGCTGCAAAGGGTTCAGAATGCTGTGCTTACTTAGTGTTTCCAACACTTCCAGGTGTCCATGGCAGTGGATGATGTGTTGAAGGAGAGTGATAGTAAACCTGAAGAAACTAAGCCTGTGTGTTTTGATACCTCTTCTGATTCATCTTTGTCTGGCAGCAGCCCAGAGAGTACTCTTGTGAAGCAGACTGCCAGTGTCACAACAGAGGTTCTCACTGGTGCCTCCTTAGATGCAACAGATGGTGTTGTTTCACATACATCTCCTGCCAAACAGTTGCCATCAGAAGCGGGGCAGCCAGTTAAGGTTGGGCGCTTTGAAGTGATGACAGCAACAAACCAAGTGGGCCGCTTTTCTGTGTCAAGGACTCAAGATGATGTCACCTGTGTGGCGAAGGAATCCCCAATGACTATTCCTCTTTCTGTGGATTCAGAACACGTTTCTTCTCATGGCATGACTCCAAAGAAAGAGGTGCTAGAATTGGTGGAGCCCAGGCACTCTCCACTTCTGAATGGGCCATCATCTGATGTGGAGGCTGCGTTCCTGAGTGGATTGGCTAATGAACTGGATGATGGCTCAGGTAGCCCAGACTTTCTCCAGCCCCTGGGTTCAAAGATCAGCCTCCCCATTCAGAGCCTTAGCAACTCGTTCAATTCTTCATATGTGAGCAGTGATGAGTCGGATATTGAAGATGAAGACTTGAAATCAGAGCTACGACGGTTGCGAGAAAAGTAAGATTTCTTTTTTTAAGAATGATGCTGATTGTGTGAATTGCATAGGTAACAGTTTTAGTTTGAATTTCTCCTCTTTGTGGCAGGTCAGGGCTCTCAAAGGAAAAGGCAAGGGGGAGACTTTTTTAGAGCAATCCTCTGTTAAATACACTTTTCTGTAGAAATTGCCAGAATTTTTATGTAGGGATAAAATTAGCTTATTGATAAATGACTGTGGTGGTCTCTGTAAATACACACCCATCCTTTATTATGAAGTTTTAACTGATATCTCTTGTGATTACACATGTATGACCAGATGTCATAATCTGGTGCCAAAATTTTCTTTGAAAACAAAACTGATTGGTGAACCTTCTACAGATATTCAATGTTTTTCTTCTTGGGTCCACAACTGTAAGGTCCAATAGGTCAGAGAAGACTGAACTGCCTGAGTTCTTATGGTGTTTTGTAAGGCAAGCTAGACTCCATGCATAAGTGTCTGAAGTAGTTAGCTGGCATTTTTGCTTCTTATATGTAACAAGACATCACAAGAATCTGAGACTATAACAAGTCTAGTGGAAGTTCCAAAGCCCCTGTGTCTTAAAGTGAGAGTGAATCTTGCTAACCTTACAGTGTTTATACTGAATCTCCAGACCTTATTGATGATCTTCCCCTGTTTCTCTTCCTGGCTTGGATGCCTGAAATCAAGCTCTTGGGGTCACAGATGACCCTTGTACTCATCGTGAGGAGTAAAGGAGATTGAAGGGAGAAGTTCTCCCATCCACCTTCCCTTGCATAGACACAAATTAGCCGAGCACAGATAAGTCAGTTTTACCTGCACAGTTGTAGCTAGAATTTCATATGTGCAGTTGACTTTCTTGGTCTAGGATAGACATAGCTGCAGAAAGGAAGCAGTTCAATGGGGTGGGACAGAACTTGTTAAGTTCTCATATGTGTCCTTATTTCTTTAGGCACCTTAAAGAGATTCAGGAGCTGCAGAGTCGCCAGAAGCAGGAGATTGAATTGCTATACACCAAACTGGGCAAGGTCCCTCCTGCAGTAATCATTCCTCCAGCTGCTCCTCTCTCAGGGAGGAGGAGGAGACCTACAAAAGGAAAAAGCAGCAAATCCAGCCGCAGCAGCTCCCAGGGTAATAAGAGCCCTCAGCTGCTTGGTAAGGAGCTCTGACATGCAGGGCAGATTGTTCAGAAGCAACTTTTTGATTCTTCCTTAACTTTTTTTTTTTAAAGTAGATTATGGGGACTCCCTCACTCCTTAGATTGATGGGTGGGGTTGGTTGGTTAGTTGGGATATCTTGACTGTTTCTCAGAGGAGTCTGTCTCACTGTTTTGGCATGGCATATGAGTCTACCATGTTTAGTCTAGCCTTTTTCCTATAATGGCCTTTTTCCTATAACCCTTACTAACAGTGTTTTGTAGTCTCACTGGCCACTTTGGCTTTTTAAATTAGAATTCAAATATGTTGTCTTTCTTGGGAGAGCATTTTGAAAACCTTACACTCCTAATTGATCTTGCAGAGGTTAATCATAGTGTTTCCACTGGCAAAAGCTGGGGATTCTAGCATCAAAGGATAAATTCTGAAGCATGGGGGAAGAGTCAGGCAAACTTATTTTTTAGTAGGACCCTTGGATGCCTCCCATTTAACTTATTTGTTGTAGTCACATTTAAAGATGCACTTCAAGACTGGAGCTCATTGTCCAGTGTAAGGTAACTGTACTTGGTGATACTTCTGTTCCTTTGCTGTTGCAGATATCTTTATTTTCTGTAATAGGTGCTTAACCGTATAGCATTTCCTTATCTCAAGGAAGTTCTAATCTCATTTATTTCTCCTGTGGGAGTGACTGCAGTGTCACAAATTAAGCATCTTGTGTAATTACAGGATTAAATGATGAAAGAGATTGTGAGGGAAGTCATGCTAATTAAAAAGAACAACAGTTTTTTTTCCTAACTAGCAACAGTAGTCAGAAAAATAGGTCCATGAAAATGAAACTTCCTTTCCCAGCATGTGGAAAATCCCTTTAACACCCCTAGAATGCCATTTAGCACATGGATATGGGAAGACCAGTGGTGTGAATGGCAATATTTGTTGAAGTGTTTGCAATGCCTCGTGAGACACAGCAGGGCACTTGTCTTCCATTGAATTTTCTTTCTACAAGCTATGTAAATTGTCTTTGTGAAATGGATTGATGGTCTGCCCAGCAATTTTTGTGTTAATTGGCCTGCCTGTTAGTGGTCTCAGTGGGAAGACCAAGGACTGAATGTGCAGTTGGTACTGAACTTCCATTTTACTGACCGAAGAGGTGCCTCCAGGTCAGTGTTGAGGTACATTAGCAGAGTATTTTGGGAAAGCTTGCATTGTCTGTACCTCTTCTCTGATATAGGATTTTTCAGTCAGTGCTGTCAGCTTCTCAGATTGCAACACCAAACTTATTTTAAGTGACCACATTTATAGGGGGTATACCAAGGACTTATTAAACATTTCACTTTTCTAAGGCTAAAATGCAAGAATCCCAGCTGTCGTATCTTCTCTGGGGACTGTTACATGAGTTATATAGGCAGGCATCTGCTAAAGTAATGGCACCTGTTCTCCCGTGCTCTGTCACTTGTGCTGCTTACTTGTGCTCTGACATGCTGTGTAAGAGCTACCCTGACACATGCTTGTGAGGCAGAACAGGGTTGCCAAAGGCCTTTGTAAAACCCCATTACTCCAAATTCTACTCTTGGCTCCTTTGTTAGCAATGATAAAGATCCTTTGGTAAGGCATAGTAATCTAACTACAAGAATCCTGCAAAAGGGTGAAGAACCTTCCCTGAAGGTGGCCTGCTGACTTCACATTCTCAGCATTTCTACCTTGTCACTTCTACAAGTCCCTTGCAATGATACAGGTTTTAGTTCTCATGTGTACACTGCAGATTTTACCTGCTAAATCTCCCAAGCATTTGTCAGCTACTGTCTTTCTTCTGTTCATTGGAACAGCAGAAAAGCTTCTGAGGTGAGGTAGGGAAACTGAATGTCTAATGTTCACTGTCCTGATGAAAATTTCATTTTTTATAGGCAACCTGTCTGCTCAGAGTGCCCCCTCAGTCTTGCCCCCACAGCAGACTCTTCTTCCTCCTGGTACTGTGCCAGAGACTGGACAAAACCATCTGTTACAGCCCCTTAAACCATCTCCTTCTAGTGAGAACCTCTACTCTGCCTTTACCAGTGATGGTGCTATTTCGGTACCAAGTCTTTCTGCACCAGGCCAAGGTAAGAACTTGTATGGAATTTATGCTAAGGCATGTATCAAAAGTTTTCAGCTTGGGGACATCTGAGACGCACAATGTAGTAGATTGAATTCAGGGTATGGCCTATGCTTAGAGGCTGATCAAGGTGTTTGTAAGGCTTAGCACACTATTTACAACTAGTTTTCTAAGTTTTCAGGGTGGGAAAGTGAGGTATTGAAGGGATAACATAGTACTCCTTCTGTTCTAATGGCACCACTGAAAGATATGAAAAACTGAAGAGTGAAAAAACTCAGAAAATGCAGCAAACTCCTGTGGTTGTATTGGCTTAAAGATTCTTAGAACAGGGATGTAATGTATGAGCACACTGTATGGGGGTAGTTAATAGCTCTCTTTTCCTTATAGCCCTCAGATTGGGCATTAATGTTCTAATACCTTATCAAAAGGATAAACTAGTCTCTGGGGAGGCTCTGCTTGGTATTTGGGAATCTCCTTTCTTCCACTCATTTAAAAACTGTTGGTCTATTTGTGAATTGCTTTATTCATTTCTGTGATTCACAATTGTTCCATACAAACTATTTTATAAATATCCATTGTAAATATTCCCATGGGACCAGGGAAGTGCAGCAGTCTCAACAAGCTGCTGCTGGTGGTTTTGTTTGAATTGCAGGGTATGGAGTTAAATGTGGGGACTGACAGCAGAAAAGGGTCGACAGGTAGAAGAATGGAAGTTGGAAAGTTTCTCCTTCATAAACTTTTCCTTTTGGGGTTTTTCTGCCCCTTCTCCACTAACCTGCTGTGGAAATAGTAGAGTTACCAATCTGTAACGTCATGTGTCCCAAAATTGTGCAGTCGTATGTAATTGAGAGAGTGCCTTTGCCGGGATTTAGACTGTACTGTGGAGCACAGCCGTATTCCTACTGGATTAGATATTGGAAGGTGGCACTGTTTTAGCAAAAAACCCAAACTTGCCATGTAATGATTGGAAGAAGTCCTTGTTCCTTGTACTGTGTATAAAACCCCCTACTCCAGCTCTTGAGGCTTGTTCTTGTGTGTCATGTTACTGCATTTCACCCCTCCGACCTCAAGTTGCTAACATCTTGTAGTTGTGTTCTGTCTCTTCTCTCCTTTCTCCGGTCTTCCCTCTTTTGTTTTATCACAGGCTGTGCGAAGTTTAACTGTGCATCTGAGCGGGTGACGTTCAAGCCTGGTGGCAGGAGGACCCGATTTCTGAGTACGCCCTGCTTGGCTCTTTGTGTGTAACACCTTTACTCCTTCCTTGTCTTCATTTTTTTTCTGCTGCTTGGATCTGATGTCTCATTCAGCCCATTTTCTTCTGCCTCCTTGTATTCCCCCCCCCCCCACCCACACTTCATGGCTTGGCTTAACTGCTCTTAATACACCTTAGAAGTTTGGGTTCTCACATTAACGTGTGTAATATAGCCTTTAGCAAGGTCCAAATAATTCTGGTAAACTTTTAGGAAAACTTGTCTTTGGCAAGTAGTGTCCTTTAAGGAATTAGCAGTGTATGGAGAGTAGGGGTCATAAGATATATGAATATATAGGTCTTTCTTTTATTATTTGATTAGGATTGCTGTAGGCTGCAGTTGTTGACATGTAAGAGACTTCTCGGGGGGGAAAATCTGGTTCTTGGTGGTATTAAGAGGGAGGCAATGAGAGAGGGCAGTCCATTCCAAATTACAGCAATGGGGGTGTGTCTAGTGTGTACTGTCTTTCCCAGTAGGATCAAGTAGCTGTCTTAGTGAGAGTGTTAAATGTGTGTGGCTTTCTACAGCAACCCATCACTGTGCAGGGTAGGTAAACCTCTGCATGCTTTCCCAGACTTTCTCAGTGTAAAGGCTGAGGTAATCAGCATTGCCTTTCTCATAATCAGTTACTAGCAACTAAAACTAGCACTTTTTGACGGTATTAGCCATGTGTGCAAAGGAGCACTCAGGCCAAATGATCACATTCTGTATTAATAGTCACAGTACCTATGTTCAGAAAGGGGTCTTAATATTGGGGGCTGGAGACAGATTAAATGTGCCAGAGGATGGTGGTGAGATGAAAACTTCAAAATGGAGTTGGGGGGAGGGAGTAGGGTGGATTTTTGATGTATGAGCCTCAAACTTCTGATGTAGTTATTTGAAGTGTTGAAATGCATGGGCTAAAGCTGCAAAAAGTGTGCTTTTTTCCCTGGGAGTGATACAAAATCCTACTATCCATCTAATGTAGACAGGATCTTTGAGTGCTGTGACACCACCTCCCCCACCCAAAAATGGCTGAGAGCTGGAAGCCCTATCAGAGGACTGTCATTTGCCACATTTCACATATGTTCCACAGACTTGTGGCGTTTGGCATCCTACAACTAGTAGTAGCTTAGCTGGGCTTAGGAATCTTTGTGGATGAACTCCTATGAACAAAATAACCATTACAGAGCGAGCTTTCTGCAGAGGCAGCTGCAGTGGAGCCAACTAAATTGTTTGTATTGAGGAGGGTGAGAAGAGTCCTTGATGAGTTTTGCAGCAATACTTTTAACGCAGTATTGAGAATAAATGCACCATTAGTGTGTAACTGCTTGTGTAACTTTTCTCCTTTCCTTGCTGCCCGGCTTCTGAACCATGCAGCTTTAAAAGCTTCAAGCATGTAGTTCAAGATATTGAGGGGATATGCAAAGAATGTCCATTTGGATTTCCAAAATTTATAGTTTCTTTTCCTGGAACTAGTTAAATTTGTAGAAAATATGGGAAAGCATATATTTTAGTCTTCCTGTACCTTTTTGGAAAGAAGAGTAGGGTGTTGCTGTTGCACACTCAACCTCTGAGACTGGCATTGTGAGCTGCATGTATTCATTGTTAGTGCTTTCTTACATGCTGTTGCATTGTTAGGTTGTCACAGGCTGCGTCTACACTATGAGATAATCAATTATATAATAAATTTGTATTTAATCTCGATATTATGAATTCTAATAGTGTCCACAAAGCTTCTTGAAATTTGACCCACCTTTTCTCAGTGTCGAATCTCTGCTTCCCAATGGCCACGTGCAAGTTCAACAGCATAAACACAGCATTGTGGGTACCTATCTGACAGTGCCTTACCCTCGGTTGCTTGTGGGTGTTTCATATTGGAATCCCAGAACTCCAAGCGCTATCCCAGAATTCAGTGCATCACTAACTGAGCAAAAAAAATGGAGATTGCACCATTTCCTGCTGCAGCATTCCAACGCAAGTATGGATCCACAAACACTCAAACTCATAGCACTGATTGTTTCGGTATCCACAGCAGCTGTCACGCAATTTGTCCTTCAATTCCAAAGCTTGTGGCGCTTATGTATCCTGGGTGGTGGTGGTGGTGGTGGTGGTGGTGCTGCTGCTGCTGCTGCTGCTCTTGCTGTAGATGGTGATGATGAGGATGGTGTTTTGGAATAGCAATTGTGCCAACTGTGGTCCAAGAACGCAGAGCTGGTGGCTGACATGAATGCATTGATAGTGGAGCGATGTATTTGGACTCGAGACCTGCACATTCTGATGGATCACATCGTTTGAGTCCTCGGATGATCAGCAGTGGGTGCAGAACTTTTACATGTGCAAGTCCACCTTTGTGCAACTTTGATGTGCTGACCACCTCCCTGAAGCACAGTAACACCAAAATGGGGCAGGCTGTAATGGTACAGAAGTGAGTGCCAATTGCACTGTGGAAATTTGCAACTCCTGACAGCTATCAGTCAGTGGCAAATCAGTTTGGGGTAGGCAGATCTACAGTGGGGTCCGGGGTAATGGAGGTGGCCCATGCCATCTGTCGGCATCTCCTCCTGAAGATGGTGACCCTGGGGGACGTACAGGGCCCAATGAATGGCTTTGCTGCCTAGGGCTTTTCTAATTTCAGTGGGCAATAGGTAGCATGCACATCCCCATCATGGCCCCATCCCACCTGGCCTCAGAGTATATTAATCAAAAGGGGCACTCCTCCGTGGTTATGCAGGGGTTGGTAGATGACAAAGGACATTTTACCGACATCAGCGTTGGCTGGTCAGGGAGGGTTCATGACGCGTGCATATGTCGAAATTCAGGATTGTACCGAAAACTCCTGGATGGGACTTTTTTCCCTGATTGAAAAACCAAAATTGGCAATGTGGAGATGCCCATTTTTTTTATATTGGGTGACCCTGCTTACCCTCTGCTTCCCTGCGTGATGAAACCCTACATAGGTGCCCTGGACCCCAGCAAGGAAAACTTTAATTACAGATTGAGCAAGTGCAGAATGATCGTGGAATGCACTTTTGGACGTTTGAAAGTGATGTTCAGATGTTTATTGACCTGTTTGGACATTTCTGAAGCTAATGTCCCCACTGCTATTACAGCGTGCACTATTTTGCACAAGACACGTGAAAGTGGGAGACTTTCCAGACTGTCTGGGATACCAAAGTGGAGGCAATAGACGGCTTACTCACGGCCATCTACGCTGCCATCCACCAGTACCCATGCTCAGGCTGCAGCAATAAGGGACGCTTTAAAAAAACAGCTTTATGAATGATCTAGAATGCAGATGGTACCTCTGTATGTCTCTGCCGTAATGTCAATAAATCAACAGTGCTGTAATGAATGAATGATCTTTGGTGGGAGGGGGTTAAGTTAATAAAAAGAATATGCTGTGCCTTCAGCACCCCACCCCCTACGCCCAGTTCCCTCAGCCACGCATCTGCAGGCAAGAGTTTCACTGCCCACCTGTACTGTCAGTGGCACTCACCCTCCCCCAACCACCCGGTTCCCTCAGCTGTGTCTCTGCTGAAGACAAGGAAGTATCACTGGGCAGCTGTGCCTTCAGTGATGCTCACCCTCCCCCCCACCCCCACCCCCAACAGCACTGCAGGACAAGAAATCACACCAAGCTCAAAGTCATGATTTTTATTTTGAAGGGAGGAAAGGTTTAACTGGCTGGGAAAAGAGGCCTTGCAGTGACCCTTGGGGGCTGAAGCAGCAGGGTAGTCTTGCCCTCCCTCCGGACCCTGACGACGGGGGCGAGTGCTCTCTCCTCGGGGGACTTGTTGTGGGGACCGTGACAATGGGGGATAGGCGCCCTCTCCTCAGGGCACTTCGGCCACTGGGTATCAGCTGATGCCCTTCTGGTTTGGGAGTCCCTCTGCAACTGAAGCAGGGAGTGCAGGATCTTCATCTGCTCAGTAACAGCTGTTACGAGCTTTGATGCGACCTTGGGCTGCTTTGCTGCAGCCTCATTGATCTTTGACAATTGTTGCTGCTGCAGGTCAAGCAGTCTCTTGTTAAAGTTAACTTGACTCTGACACCTCTCAGCTATACTGCGATACCACTGAGCAGTGTCCTTTGTCAAGTTCTTGTGCTCTGCCTGAGTGCCTTGCATGTGCTGCAGGATCAGATCTTGTTTGCACTTCCTGCATCTCCTGGTTTTCTCTGCAGCATTGGGCACTGGGTCTGGAAAATGAAGGTCAAAATTAAGATACAACTGACGTAATGTGCTTTGAAGTGCAATGAATGGGTCTTTCTGCGTACTATAAGTGAAAGTGTGCTTTGGAAGGACACATGGGTTATTAAGGATGGGACAGTAAGTAGGCATTTCACAATTCCTCACTTGCCATCACTTCTCCAGTATGTTGCTTTGTGGACATAGTAAGTTATAAGCAATTGTTCTCTTTTGGTGGGAATGGGAAGATCTGCAAAGCAGGGGCAGCTGCCAGGTGTCGTGGGTGGGTGTCCTGTGACAGTGACAGATGGACAGCTGCATGTTTGGGGGGGGCAGGTTTTGATGCACAATAAAAATAATGTAAAGGAAAAAGTTGGATGTAAAGGAACATGGGAGAGGAATCTCCCTCGTGGTTCAGGGGGATTCCTGAGAACTGAAAACCAGTGCTTGGAAAGGGACATGGGAGGGAAAATGCCCAGCAGAGCCTAACAGCTGCATGGTGCTCAGCAGTCCTGCAAAATCAAAAGAAACCCTGGGGGAGTGGGGATTGGAAGGGGAAAAGCCTAGCAGAGCCTGGCAGCAGCATGGCATGGGGGCCAGGGGTGGGGTGCAGAAATGAAAACTGAGACAAAATGCTGCTTGGAGACAGTGTCGCGTGGTGGGGAACGGAGCATCTGCTGGCTGCTGCAGGCCAATATTAAGGGACAGGAAGCATGTTTTTTTTTAAAAAAAAAAAAAAAAAAGTGAATTGCTGTGCTTCCTCAGGTTGCCAAAGAAGACCTCACCCTCCTAAAACTAACAGATATGGAGAAAGCCCAGCTAGTCCAGCTGTGTGACTAAAAGCCTGGAAAATTTGCTAAAATACTTGTGGTGCCATGACACCAGATTGCTATCTGGTTGCCTGGCGTGGCAAGGTGTGCCACCATGGAAGCCGCAACAAGTCAGGCCTACCCAAGCATCTTGTAGGGGAGGGCGGGGGATAGAGTGCCTAGATGAGGCTTTCAAGGAGGTCTCCAAAAAGAAGCACTCCACCCCAAGAAACATTGATGCTGTTCTGTGGGGCAGAGAAGCACAGATAGCAAACCTGTAGCTATGCAAAACTCTACAGCTGTACCCTCCCTCAGCCTGCTTCTAGCATGTAGGATAAAGACTCACCAGAACCACTAGCTCCAGAGGGCTTGGGGACTGGTTCCAGGTCTATGGTGAAGAGCTCTAGGCTGTCCAGAACAACTTGATCTGTTCCCTGCTCGCTGCTCCTTTTCCTCTTCTCCATTTCCGCCTTCTTCCGGACCACACTGCTCCTCCGTGCTCATGTTGGAATGCATACCAGGGCCTCCACAAATATCATAATTCACTCCGGGCTCTGCGGTGGGCTTGCTTGCCAGAAGCATGTGGAGCTGTTGATAATAGCGGCAGGTCTGTGGAGCTGCCCCTGACCGCTGGCTGGCTTCCTGGACTTCTTGATAAGTCTGCTGGAGTTCTTCAACCTTCACCCAGCACTGCATAGAGTCCTGGGAGTAACCTTGGGCTGCCATCTCGCACGCCATCTGCTTATAGATGGCCACGTTTCTCTTGGCCACCCAATGTCTTTGCCACCAGTTGTTCTCTCCAAATGGCAATGAGATCCAGAATCTCCTGATGGGTCCAAGCTGGGACTCCCTTGTGAACCTGAGAAGTGCGAATCAGATCACTACCCTGAGTGCTCATTATGGCAGTACAGGGCTACTGATGCTCGCTAACGATGCAGTGTGATGCAATGCGATGGGCAAAGGAATTTTTTCGTAGTGGATGCCTTCTTTATTTGCAGGGCTGGGACACTAAATTCCAATTCAAATTTTAATTCAAATTCAATCCAGACTTTACTTTGACCTTCTTCCTGCACACCTGACGGCAGTGTACAACGAAGCAGCAAAACCTGGAGGGTTGCTGCATAGCTTTATGGGATACATATGGGACACTTCTGGAGGCTAACAAATTTGAATTAAGGACATGGTGCTTCCACACTAGCCTTAATTTGAGATTTCAAAGTCGAGATAGACTTTTATATGTGCCCGTCATATTGATGTTCTGTGATGGGCATTATGGCTCAATAAATTGAGTTAACAGTAGTACGTGTGAAGACAGTCATGTTCTAATACCGAGCTAAAGCCTTGAGATTTGAATTTATCTCATAGTCTAGATGCAGCCACAGTCTGTCATCTTGAGGTAAGCTATAAAGCTTCCCTTGGCATGGTGAGATGGATTGTTTTCACTCTGAAATTTGGAATTGGTGGATGGGCCTTCTGAAAAGTTTATTGTAGCTGTTCTGTAAAAGTGGTTAATGCTTCTGGTTAAAGAGTTTGGTTTGAATGCTCAGTTTTACGGGCTGCTTGCTTCCTGGAATCTGAAATGCTGTCTCAGCCACTTCTAGAGGCTGGGGGAAAGACTTCTAGTTAGAAACAACAATGAAGAGAAATAGTTTTTTGCTCAATAACATGTTCTTAACCATGCAGCTGGAGGAGCAGATGGGTACAGGCTCAGCGTGGGAATCCATAATGTTTGCACCAGGGCTTCAGAAAATACGGAAGGGGGTTACAGATGGTGAGAGTACATGATCCACTACTGGACCTCTGAGTACTCCACAAATGTTCAGGTGAAAGCCAAGAGGGACACTTCCCTTTTACAGATAGAGGTGGAAGATTTTTTTTGCTGTTCCTCTTGTGGTAAACAGGCAGTTACAGATATGTACCTGCCCTAAACAGTAGCCTATCCCTAACATTCTCAAGATACCACTAGATTTCAGAGAACTGTAAGTCTCGTTTTTGTGCAAGACCACAAGTGATGAAACACTGTCTTGGGTATTTCCATAGAACAATCCCGCTGGGTCTCAGTGTAACTGCAGCCTGTGGCAGTACCCAGCTGTACCATCTCCTCTTTCTCACTGGTATTTATATGCTGCTTGCTGATATTAAACAATTCTCACTGTTTCTCTTATTTAACAAATTACTTTCTCTTTGTGCTTCAGGGAAGATGGTGAAAAAAGTCTGTCCTTGCAACCAGCTCTGTAGTAATTATCTTATTTCTGTTACTTCTGGTCCCTATTGCAAAGCTGTTCATGATTTTTCCTCTGATCAATGCAGCCTAACCTCTGAGTCTGTCTCCAGCACAGCATCTGTCTCTGTTATCCCATCTAATTTATGTTCCTTTGTTAACATGTCAGTATTCTGGCTGCCTTTTCATTTTTTCAGACTAGAGGGAAATGAACTTTTTGTTCAGTACTGTAGAGGCTTGCTGGCCCTTAGCTTAGCTGTGGACCATCTTGCTGATTGGTAATGATAGTGAATTGTGAAGTAGGGTCATTTGCCCACAGTAGCACTGAGGGGCTGAAATGACTCCTTTTGTGCAGCCTTGTAATGACTTTGGTGAAGGAGTTTGCCTATTCTGTTTCTTGATTCCACTCCTTCAAGATCATAACAGGTAAGGCTAGGCCACTAAGTTGCTTCAGCGTGTTCCCCCCCAGAGGAGCAATTTAGATATGGCCAGTCCTAAGTGTGCCAGTATTGGCTAATGTCTTTGAGAGTGGGTACTCAAGCAGGCATCCAAGGGAGGAATAAAACGGGGACAGAGGATGAAAGCATGATGGAGTCACAAGCTGAGGAAAAACCACTTTTTTGTTTCATATCCTTCATTCTGTCACCAGACAAGAAACCGGGACATTTGCTGTGACTGAGCAGAACTGGAGGGGGATTGTGTCCATTGAATGCCATGAATTGAAGCACCCCTTTTCAGACTCTTCTGGATGGCTTTAGGTTTGGATTAGAACAGAATAACCAACTTGTGAAATTTCAGAATTTGAGGGTGTTGAATAAAATACTGTTAAATGAGCCCTGTCTTGTTAGCAGCTCACATTTTACAGAACATCCCAATCCTACTCTGGCCCTGCTAAGAGGCTGAGACAGGTGTTCCATTTTAGTTAACAAAATCACTTTCTAAAAAAGCTACTCAAAGCAAGCATTTCAAAATGCTTGTAAATCCCATTGCATGTTCACTGGAGAAAACACTGTTGTCTCTTGTCTAAATGTGCCCATCATGGGTATGAACAATAATAGCTGACCCAGATGTAACTGGGTGTGTAGCATAAATATATTGAGCAGCAGAGTGCAAATGATTGGCCATCAGGAAGGGATTGAGAGGTGCTGGTTCCTGCATGAATTCTTGATGTGGAATGTGATCTTTTTCTCTTTTGGTACCTTCTCTTAAGTACCTTTTGCTTTGTCATTTGTGCCTATTTATATGATTTCCAACTTTACGCTTTCACTTGCCTTGCTACTTTGTCAGGTAATTGTTCCAGGCCCCTTTCACATTGCACATGCTCGACGTTCCCTCAACTTCCTTAGCACGTTACACAGTATGGTCCTTTTTTCTCTGTTCATTTGGAACTCCTACCACATATGTTTGTTAGAGAGGCCTTCTGTTCTCTTCCCCTTCATCTGTAATTGCTGCATGGGGCTCCCTGCTCCTAAGGATTACACTCCCTGTTAGGTACTGTAGATGGGGAGAGGGTTTTGTGTTTTCTAGGCAGTGCTGAGAGAGGGGATAACACTACTCACTCCAATAGCATGTTGCTCAGTTGCCACAGGAAATAAGTGTGGTGCCATTCTTCAGTGTTGCGAGAGAAGACCCGTGCCAGCTGAGATTTGGAGAGGTTGATACTCTTTCGTAGCTGTGATAATCTTGAAGTTAGATATCTAGGGAAGTGAACAGCAGACAGCCACTTCATTGGCTTCAGGCAGTGAGTGATTTTTGGCTCCTAGATTTGTTCAGTAGTAAGATGGCAATTTCAGTTTTGGATGGTTTTGGTTCTAGGACTTCAGATATACCTGTTCAGAAAATCTGTGTTTTTGCAGATGCTGTCTAGATTGCAGCCTTAGTAGCCCAGATCCTTGGCCTTCAAAACTGCTTCTTGCCCTTGATTCTTTTTGGCCAGTGATGACCACCAGTGCTCCCTCTACTGCCTTGAGAGGCATGTATCTACTGCCCCTTCACCAGCATAACACAGCAGGGGCAAGAGCTCTGACTTCAAACACAAATACTGAAGCTGGCAATCTGACTACAGTCAGATCAAAGCTAGGGAGACCCTCCCCATATGTCAAGCAGAATTGAGAAGGAACGTACCACCTAGTTCTGACCCTAGTGCAGAGGAGATCAGATGGAAGGAACTTTTTGGTTGCCCCCCTCACCCACCCTGCATTAGCGTGAGGGGCACTCTCTCAAACACAAAACCAGGGCCCTGTCTTACACCTTGTAAGAGGACTGACCCCTCCCTGAGTAGTGTTCCCTATAAGTTGAGCACTTGGCCAGCTGTCCAGGAAAGATTCAGGTGCCATGTAGCTGATTGGCAGAGTGCTCACAGCCACCCAGGGTGGGCAGTGTGTGCTTCTCTTGGTGGTGCACATAAGAAAACTCAGTCTGCTCATGGAGGGGAAAAATTAGTACTGTCCATAACCCTCATCCAAGTCAGGTGAAACTTTTATGCCCAAGCCATAAGGGGTTATGTCCTGGTGAGCTGTATAGGCATAATCAAAAGACTCACAGGAGCAAGACTTTCACTTTCAGCCTCTGTTTCATCCTCAACACTGACTGCAGTACAATCTAAACCAAAGCACCGAAACCCAAAGGATTAGAAGCAGTTGACCCCATCAGGTCAGACTCATTCACTAACCGTACTACCTCAGTCCCATAAGGAACTGATGTCTACCAGTACTTCAGTGGTATGGGATAATAGATTGGAACTTCTGAATGTACTATTGATTGATTCCACTGCTGACCATATCTTCATAATCCTGGGTTCACAGTCTCCCTTTTTATCAGGACTGATTCTTACAAGAGAGAAACTAATGCCTGTAGAAATCTCAATCTCTGGGAGAAGGCTGTTGCGTCCTGTCTGCTAGCCATGGATTTCTCCAAGAGGCCAGTCTGTGAATCCTTAAGCTCATGTTAACAGGGAAAGATGAGCTGATTCCAACAGGGTATTGTCATCCTCACCTGATGTAGTGGTCGCTCCAGCCTCAGTCTCTCCTCGATGATCATAAAGCATCCCAAGAGCTTGTACAGAAAATGGTGGAAGAACTTCGGATCTCTTTAGAGGAAGCATAGGACACTGAGCATAAGCAGGCTCCAGTAGGGTTGCTCTTCAGGTCAGTGAAGCTGTTCTGGAACTAGCTAAAGCAGTGCACTACCTGTGCTAAGGTCAGACATAATACACTTTGGCTAGATGGGGGGAAAAGAGTTCTTCAAGGAGTGTCCCTGTGAGTGCTCTGCTTAAGGTGGTTACGATGCCTTTGTGCTTAGAGTTGGAAGTTTTTAGCAGCAGTTCCCTGGGGTGGCATGCATGCTTGGCATGCATCTTGTGAGTGCGAGCAGTTACATACTGTGCACCTTCAACCATCTTAGTTCCTTCTCTACCCTTCTTGGCAGAGACTGGAACTCGAGCAGCTTTGTCTTTCCTTAGAATAGTGTCCTATACCAAAATCAGTTATTAGTTCTGGTTCTTTCATTCATGTTTATAGCCCTTCATTTTTTTTTTTAAAAAAAAAAAAAAAAAAAAAAAAAAAGCAAAGAACAAAAAAGCCCACTTCTCTTTGCCGGGTGGGGGAAGGCAACTGCTAAACTTTCCTCTGCCACCAGTACATGGCTGAGGAAACATGTTCCACCATCAGCACCAAAAATCAGGGTACCCATGTCAACCACTACCACCTCAGTATCGACAACCTCCATGGCGCATGCCACACCAGCACCAACCCTGCAATCTGCAGTATGGACTCCTCCTGTACCAATATTTTGAGGTGCTGTTGCTGCTAACAATGCATGCAGACCTGGCTTCTGCTTTGGTACCAAGGATGTCCCTCTATGGTACTGATGCCATCCCCAGTAGATCCGTGCCTGCCTTCATCTCCCGGGCAGTCAGCTCTGAGCCACACTTCTCATTTGTCAAGGAAGAAGGGATACGATCCATGCCGCATTCACTCAGACACTCCACGCCCAAACAGCTACCACAGCACTTGCAGCCATTCTCCCAGATGCCCTCGTGCTCATATTGATAACATGGCCTTTGTAGGACCTGTGGGGACAAATTTCAGGCACAAAGTCAGACCACACAAAAGCCCCGAAAGCTGGAGCCTGCACAACCTCCATCCCCTCCAACAGGAGGAGCAAGAGGATGAGGATGCAGATGAGCCTCGAGGACAAGATATGGGACTACCATCTAGAACTTCCTCTTCAGCTTAGGAAACATTAATGACACCCTCTCCTGCTACAGCTGAAGACTTCACATCCTTCCAGAACCAGCTCAGAAGAGTGGCAAACTTGCTTGAGATCATTGGCCATGGTGCCTGAGCCTCCACATAAGCTCACCAGCATCTTCCAGGCCTTGTCAGTCAACAAGATAGCTTTATCTGTCAGTGAGGCTATCTTGGACCCACCAAAGATAGTTTGGGAGACATCTGCCACCATACCCCAGATGTCAGAGGGCAGACAGAAAAATAGTAGGTCCCTGCAAAAGAGGCTGAATTTCTATTTTCTTACCTCATACCTAATTAATTGGTTGTGGACACAGTACACCACAGGGACAAGCACACCCAATTCACATCCACCCTGTACAACAAAGAATGGAAGAGACTTGACTTATTTGGTAGGAAGGCTTACTCCTCCACCTCCTTACAGTTCGGAACTGTGAGCTATTCAGCCCTCCTTCCAAATATATTTTTAACCCTTTTGACTCTAATACCTTTTTATTGATAAATTGCTCAAGGAAGCAAGAGACCAGTTAAAAGCTACTCTTGCAGAGGGTTCTCATCTCCTGTACAGCTCTCCAAGCCTCGCTTGACCTGGTGGATGCTCCAACCAGCAGTCTTGCCAAGGCGATTGAGATGTGGGGGGTGCTCTTGTTTACAGCTCTCAGGGTTCCCATCCATGTATGTTCTAGCTGCTTCCCATTCTCTTCCACCAAACTTAATTTGCTGCTTTGACACGGAACACCTGCTGCTCTGAATGCTGAATCTGATCAGTGGCAAAAAGACTTCCTAGACCTCAGCACATCAAAGAACAGTGTGTTTGTTTTGTTTTTGAAAGCAGATTGCCCTGCAGATGGCAGCTGATTCCTGATGGATATAGTAGGGATGTGTGTGAACACAAGTCCTGTAGCTTTTCAGTGCAACAGTGCCTACAGTTTCTGCCTTTCATCCAGATGTTCTCTTCACATAGTCTGGGTTCCTTGGATACTCTGCATACTGTACAGCAGAGTTCACTGGGTTACAGAGCAGCTGTGTGACTACTGCTTTTTACTTAACAGTCTGTATCACGAGCTGAGTTGGAAAGGTACTGTGTTCAAACAGTAGCTGCTATGTACGGCTCCCCCCCAACCCCAAAATGTGGCTCAAGGGGAAATAAGCAGCTTTGTTCATCACAATTAGTGCCACTTAATATGAAACCTAATCTTCCCTCCTCCGACCTTGCAACAAGAGGAGCCTGACATGGGCAGTAGTCATTCAATTTCTACACAACTGCTATTTGCAAACACATCTACAAAACATCTTTTGAGAAAATGGCTAAATATGCTCCTGTAAATTCTTACATGTGCTAGAATCGAAACATAGAATTCATACGCATGGCTTTTTGTCTCTTGCTCTGTACTATTCCACTATTGTCGAAATTCCTAAACGTCTTGGAAAATTAGTTGTAAGCTGCTTTTTTGTAATTCTTTTTCTGTTCTTTGTGATTTTAGGGACTAGCAGCACTAATACAGTTGGGGGTACGGTGAACAGCCAGGCACCCCAGTCTCAGCCTCCTGCTATAACGTCCAGCCGGAAAGGGACTTTCACGGATGATCTGCACAAGTTGGTAGACAACTGGGCCCGGGATGCCATGAACTTGTCAGGCAAAAGAGGTGGCAAAGGGCATAGCAACTACGAGGTAAGAGATTTCTACCCTTTTAATTCCCCCTTCCACATGCATGAATGGAGAGCTGTTACTGTTAACTTGTTGGCTGAGTATCAAGATACACATGCAAAGAAGAGTTTCCAGGTAGCCAGTCCAAAATAGTGCTGGGGGGGGACTGGGGGGGAGAGAGCTCTATAGCTTACATGTGGTGTGTTCCTGCCCCTGTTCTCTCTGGCACTAGAGAGAGGAGAGTCAGGATGTCTTTCAACAAGTACCTATTTAATTCTTACATGGAAGGGGCTGTGGCTGGGTGGGAACTGCTACCTCCACACTTAAATAACTTCTCTTTGGGTCTGGCTTTTCTTGCAGGGCCCTGGAATGGCAAGAAAGTTCTCAGCACCAGGCCAGCTGTGTATTTCTATGACATCCTCCCTGGGTGCTACATCTATCTCTGCAGCATCAGCTACCTCTCTAGGTCACTTCACAAAGGCTATGTGCCCTCCACAGCAGTACGGTTACCCAGCAGCAACCTTTGCCAGTCCCTGGAGTGGGACAGGTGGTCCAGCACAGCAACCCCTTGGTCAATTCCAGCCTGTAGGAGCTGCCTCTTTGCAGAGCTTCAACATCAGCAGCTTGCAGAAATCCATCAGCAACCCCCCAGGCTCCAACCTGCGGACCACTTAGCCAGACCCAGAGCCTCTGCTGGATAGACCTTGGGACAGGAGATGGGGGAGGGAGTTAGGGCCCTGTGTTAATTACTAGTGCTGCACTGAACTGGCTTTCTGCCAGAATGGGAATGAGCTTCCCTTTCCCAACCATTGCTGTCAGCTCTCAGGAAGGAGAGTGTCCCCATTTTTGAAGGGGGGAGGAGGGTGATGAACATTAACAATCCTGCTCTTGTACAAGGTGAGCAATGAAGATAGAAGTCACTGGATCAATGTGACCTCACTGTAAAAGTACTTTGGTTTGAGCCTGAATCCACATGCGCTGAGATGGGTGAGTTTAGTCCTAAGCATGAGGTTTTAACACACTTTTCATATCCCTGAAGAATCTAGACCAGGAGGGAAGCTGTCCAAATCTCCCTCCTCTCCCTAGTCAATTATCCTTACTTTCTGAGTGGTAGGGCACATAAATGGACTCGCAGTGCAGCCCATGCTTGAGATAGGTCATTACTGCTTTAAGTAAAAGATATTAACAGCTTTGACTGCAGCATTAGAGCAATTTAAATGGTTTAAAAAATAAATTTAAAAAAGTTCCCTGCGGACATGTACTTACCATCAGTTTTGATGTGGAAACACTGTGATATATAAATGTTGTTGGACAACAGTAGTTTAAAAATGAGTGGAAAATAGAGGGTTAAAAAAAGTTAAAAAGAAAAAAAATGGGAAAAAAAGCTAGCTATATCCTATACTTATTGGAGACACTTTAACTTTTTCCTTTGTATTTTCATTGTATTAGATAAATGTGAATGTAAAATTGTATAAATTAATGTACTTGAATACTTGTCTGTTCTCCCAGTATGCTTGCTGGATATTTTAGTGCCTTGGACTTTTATTGCTTCTGCAGTTAGCATCGCTTTCTCAGCAGGTCCCAGCTGGTCAGAGAGCAAGTTGAGGGGGAAAATGGACTATTTTATATCTAGTGACTGGGATACCAAAGGGTTAACAATTTGGATGTTTATATATCTATATATACCTATATATATAGTCATACTGTAACTTCAATATAGGGTAGGTGTTGGGAGGAGAGAGAGAGCTGTTGAGGCTGCAGGTTGGAGCAGAGCTTTGGGTGGTGAGATAACCAGTCCATCTTGACAGATTTAAAAAGCTGATGGCACAGTGCTAGTGTGATAAAGGGTGATAGATAGAAGGAGTGATGGAGGGGAAAGAGGCAGCTCCAAAGCTCAAGTGAAACTGAACAGATACTGCCTGGAGCTTTTGGATGCCTGGATCAGAACAGAGGTTGGGAAGACGGTGCGTATTTTGGGAAGTTTAATTGTAATGGTGTTTTGACTATTAAGCTGTGATATGGAAAGTGGCTAGGCAAGGCTGTGTATGGAGGCGGAGCTATTACCCTGGCGGGATAGGGTTATCTGCTGGGATTGCTTTTCTTACCTTTTTTTTTTTTTTTTTTTTAATTCTTGCTTGGAGTAGACTTTTTCCTGGTGCGATGTCCATTGCCGGCAACGGATGCACTCGAAACAGCCGGCATCAAGGAATTCCTTCTGTCTTAAGTGTGCAGAGGAGTTACGATTGTGTTCACTTGAAAGAATTCAGTCTGGTACCAGGACCATAACTACGTGTGCCATCTTTTAGTAATTGTATTGTACCTTCTATTTCTCAACTCATTTTCTCTTTTTCATACTGAAAAATACTGGTTTCCTGTTCTATGTAATAATAATGCAACCAACCAGTATTATTCTGTAGTGTTGCAACAAGCTATGAAGGGTCAAAGTACTGCTTCCTGGTACTTGGAAGTAGCTCAGTGGTGTCCTGGAAGTCTGTCCACCAAGGAAATCTTACTCACCTGAACTTTTCTGTGAGCACTGCTCCCTAGTTGCGGTGGTCTTACTAGGGAATTTATACTTTGTGGTGTTTTGCTCTTGTATCTAAAAACAAATGCACAAGATCGGTTTCTTTCCCTTCACCTAGTTTTGATGTTTACAGCAGCTTTGTCAGCCAAGATACCAGTGGCATACATAGGCTGGAAAAGAAGTCTGTGGGTGGATACTAGTGGCAAGGTGGCTTGGTTCTAATAATTTCTCAATTTTTTTATTTTTTTTTTAATTCTTTTGGTAAATAACACAGGCTCTGTAGAACACCAGCATGAGAGAGGATTTCATGGTTCTGTATGTGTGAGGGGGAGAAAATGTCTGGGCTGGTAAAAAGAATCCAAAAGCCTTTGCTTTTTAGTTAAAATGATTGGAGAGGAGGTTCCTGTATACACCAAGAATGGATAGGAAAAAGAGTGCTCTGTGTAATATAGTAATTTATACAGCAGTAACAGGAGTAGGGTTGACACTTTGTGGCAGAAGAACTGATTGGCTGAGTGCAGCACATGGTTATTTAATTACTTTGATTTAGTAAGTTTGAGGTTGGTTTTTCACTTAATGTTATGCAAGAACTGGTTTTATTTACCATTGATTTCCCTCCTGTGGATGAAATAACTGAGGTCTAGAAGAATAAACTAATGCTACTGAACTGTTAAATTATTTTGTTAATATTACACTTTGAGTACCTTTTTTCCACATAAAAGCTGTTTCTGAATTTACAAATATTTTCTTTACATTATTTAACAATGTACACTGTAAAAAAAGAAAAACAAACAAAAAACCCACACAAATAAAATAAATTAAAACTTTGGGCTTCCCTGGCCGTAGTTAATTGTATGTTTTGCACTAAATCCAGGCATAGCGCTTCTTGTACGATTGCGCTTTGTGCTGCCATTTGTTACCTTTGTAGAATATTTAATGAAATCATTTAAATAAACCAAACCTGCTTTTGTTCAACTGTGAGCTTTCATTTTCAGCTGGTTCCCACTTTCCTTCCTCCTGTCCACTGGAGTATTTAACTGCTGATGAGCTCTTGTTACCTCATCACTAGGGCAGTTTCCCACAGGAAGATACCCACTCAGAGACCCTAAACATGTCAAAGGCAGTGATCAGTAACAATGCTACCTGCTCTTTAACGGACCTGAGACTCTCCAAATAGTGTGGAACAATAAGTTGATAATTTCCACAAAATCTGAGTACATTTGGAGGTAAAGACATTTATTTTTATATGCAGCAATGATAACCTGGTTTAGTTTTCTTGGGTTAGACTCATTCATTACTCTTGAGTAGTGACAAACTTCCCAATTTGCTATACACCATTGCATGAGCTAGGAGGGGGTACTATGACTCATTCTGTGCACCTCAGTGTGCTCCCCCTTGAGGCCCTGTATTAGATGAGTATTTCAATGAGTTGATCCAGAAGAGACAATCAAGATTTTTCTTAGGGAGAGGCTTTGAATGCAGAAAGCTTCTTTGGCTTTCTAAATATTCTTTTTAACCATTAATGAATTTCCTTTAAAAACTGCTTATGTTTTGATTCATACTACCTCAAGCTGTGGTGGTGTAAGAATTCCAAGCAAGGATAGGTCTTGAGTTCTTGCTGAAAGCTCTCTGAGGAGCACAGTGGTACAGAGGGTTCTATGGTGCCCTCCAGAGTTGCATCATAGCAATGCCCTTGTACTGTGGCAACAGTCTACAGTTGTAGGAGCCAGGTCCTTAAACTCTGGTTCTGAACATTGTTGAAGTTCTATCACTACAATATTCCTGGGCTAATTTTGCACTCTGTGCTTTCTGAAAGTTCACTTTCTAAGTGTCATATTTCAATAGTATGGGTGTGTGAACTCATACTACTGTCAACTATAGAAATTTTAGTTGATGACACAGGCATTCCCTTCTCACAGCTGTGGTGGTCCTAGTATAGAAACGCTGTAGTAGTGAACTGCTAAATAAGACCAGTCAATTTCATCAGTATTAAGTTTTTATGAATATCTATAGACATTGCCAAACTGAACTACTTCAGAATTAGCTGAATTTTCTAGGAAGATGTCTAGATTTCTAGAGCCTCTACCAGTAATGTGTGAGCTACTGAGGACATTTGCCTATATTCACACCTATAGCTCATTTCCTTATGGAAACTTACTCAAGAGGTCATCAAATCCAGTTCCCTGCCCTCTTGGCAGGACCAAACACCATCTAGATCATCCCCGAGAGGTGTCCCTCCAACCTGCTCTTAAATATCTCCAGCAATGGAGCTTCCACAACCTCCCTAGGTAACATAGTCCCGTGCTTAACCACCCTGACAGGAAGTTTTTTCCTAATGTCTAATGTAAACCTCCCTTGCTGCAGTTTGAGTTCATTGCTCCTTGTCCGATCCTCAGAGGCCAAGGAGAACAATTTTTCTCCTTCCTCCTTGTAACCCTCTTTGAAGTACTTGAAAACCACTATCATGTCTTCTATAAATCTTCTCTTTTCTAAACTGAACAAGCCCAGTTCTTTCAGTCTTCCCTCATAGCTCATGTTCTCTAGACCTTTAATCATTCTTATTGCTCTTCTCTGGACCTTTTCCAATTTCTCCACATCTTGTAATATGGTGTCCAGGACTGGATACTATATTCCAACTGAGGCCTGATGAGTGCTGGGTAGAGCAGAAGAATGACTTCTTGTGTCTTGCTCACAACACTCGTGTTAATATATCCCAGAATCATGTTTGGTTGGTTTTTTTTAGCAACAGCATCACACTGACTCATTTAGCTTCTTGTCCACTATGACCCCAAGTCCTTTTCTGCAGTACTCCTTCCCAGTCAGTCACCTCCCAGTCTATATGTATGAAGCTGATCATTGCTTCCTAAGTGGATTACTTGGCATTTGTCCTTATTAAATTTTATCCTGTTTACCTCAGACCATTTCTCCAGTTTGTCCAGATCATTCTGAATTATGAGCCTATCCTTACAGTTGCAACCCCTCCCAGCTTGGTATCATCTGCAAACTTAAGTGTATGCTCTATGCCAATATCTAAATCATTGATGAAGCTATGGAATAGAACTGGTCCCAGAACAGATCCATGCAGAACTCCACTTGTTATGCCCTTCTAGCACATGACTTGAACCATTAATAACTACTCTCTGAAAAGGGTTAGCCACCTTATAGTGGCCCCATATAAGTTATATTTGCTTAGTTTATTTATAAGATCATGCAAGACCATGTCAAATGCCTTACTAAAATCTAGGTATACCACATCTACCTTTATCCCATTTTTGGCTAGTCATCCCTTTTTCATCCTTCAGGTGGGTGATATTTTTATACCTTGTCACTTCTGGTAAGTAAACTTTCCTTTAGTCTAGACTGTGTGTTTGTTTTTTGTTTTAATGTGTACTGCTCCCCCTTAGTTATTGCGTTGCTCTTTCTCATACTTATTGGCAAAATATTAGGAGCCCACAATTAACCACTGGCTTCAAGGTAAGAGTGAAGGTACAAGTGAAGGCAATGACCACCTTGCTCTACAGCTATTTGTCCCTGCTGCCCACCTCTCAGTGGCATGATCTGCCCTCATCACTGTGGGTCTTAGAATTATGAAGTGGGAGCTGACAACTTTTGGTTAGGGATTTGGATTTTCAGTTCCTCACTTGTAAGATTATGGTACGAAGCTGCTTTCTTCTTCAGAAAGACTGGAGAGTTTTTATTCTTTCTCATTAACCCATGAGCACCAGGAGTATGGCCTGTGTTCAGGTGAGAGATTTACCCAAGTAAACATAGTACTGCCCTCTTGCACAGTTACACAGGAGATTTAGTCAACTAATGCACTGATTTGCTTGTTTATTCACATTTTCCATAAAAAGTTTAGTATATAAACACTGGCACCTAAAAAGAGAACTAGTCAACTCTAGTCCTTAACACATCCAGCCCATTGCTATGTGTATGTCTCCATTCAAATAATTTTAAGATCTGATCTTAGAGTGCTGTTCACATTAAAGGAAACTATTCCATCTATGGTGAAAACAGAGTAGTAAGACATTATTTAATTATCTGTACGGAGTAGATTTACATCTCATGTCATTCCACAGAAGTGAAAACCACCATTCTGGGGATCTGTAACAAACTCTGGTACTGGGCAGGCTCCCACACTAAGGCTCTAGAAGAAGAAATTATTTATTTCAAACATTTTAGCCCACCATAATGTGGTTAGTATCCCCTCTTGTGGTTAAAAATAGGTAAACTACGACAAACTCCTATATTCAGCATTGCATGAATGACAGTGATGCTAATACTAGATTTTCCCTTATGCCTTAACAGGTTATAAGGCTCAAATCAAGAGGAAACTAGTATAATTCAGATGCTGTCCTGTTAAGAGGGCTCCAGTTTCCTTTTCTTCATGCCTTGGGTCCTCCTGTATGGACTGCTCTCTGCTGAAGAAAATAAGTCTTCAGTAAACAATTATGCCTTTCTCTGCTGCCAAACTCAACCATATGCTTTGTTGGTGCTTTCTTTCCCCTAGAAGGGCATGCAGGTTGGTCCAAGAGTTGTCTCCCAGTTTAGCCCTGAAGCTTAAGTCTGAACAGCTACCCTGAAACTGTAAGCTTAAAACAGGGAATTGCAAGCTGGAGTTCGAAAACCCTAAAGAAGTCTACAGGGGAGTACAGCCCTGGATATCAGTGTGAGACTCACAAGAGCATTCCACAGCAGGACACTTGCTGGAATGTGCTCAAAATTCACACATTCCATTATGGACCCTGCTTGGGTTGACATTCTCTACACCATGCATACACACTCTCTCTTCTAAGAGCCCTATCAGCTGCTTCCTTCTGTCTACACCTCATTGTAGCCACTTACTCTACTTTTCACAATACATACCTGGTCCACCTTGGTTGGAAGAGTGACTGTGAGGTCCATGACTAGGGGATGCATGCCACTGTGTAGCCCTCATATGTCTTTTGTTATGGTTCACTGTTTGAGGGGTTTTGCTGCGGGTTATCATGTGATAGTGTCCAAGAGGTGTTGCAGGAGTCTGGGTTGTGACAGCAGCTTTTTTGAGGCTGTCAGTATCAGTCAGATCAGTGGTCTCCAGGGGAATATCCCAAAACTCAGGGTCATCTGCAACAATTTAAAGACACACATGCAGGAAACAGCATGACAGCCCAAAAAAGTAAGTAACTCTAGTATGAGCTCCCTTTCCCTCCACAGATAAGCCCCCAACAGCATTAAACTAGAAAGGAGCTTGTTCTTTTGTCAATAGTCAAAGGTAACTAACAAACTAAAATGTAAAAACAGAGCATGAGAGAAGTAGGCACTTCAAGGGTTCTTTCTGACAGCTACAGGCAGTAAGGTGGAATGAAGTGCAGCTGGGCTGGCTCTGCACTTGGTGCAAGGCTACAGAATATAGGTGAAGCCCTCACACTTTCTTCTACTTGCTGAAAAGGAGCTGAGCTTTAATGTTTATACACCAAAAGGGGAATCTCTGAACTTCAATGTCTATAAGAAAAGATTTGCTTAGGCAGGTTCTCTCCTAATTGTAGGGGCTGTTAAACTCCTAGCAATGGAAGCGTGGGGCCATGAGTCAATTTGCAGCTCAGCCTATGGTTCTGCCATGAACTACACTTACTTCCTCCTGCTAAGGCTTAGTGTTGCCACTTTCTATTACTAAAGTAAGGATTGTGCCTATGCCTCTCTCCTACTCTCTGCATAAATCCTACCTCCAACTTGGTGAGCTAACACTCTGCCACTCTTTGCTGACCTGCAAAGAATTCTGCGGTTGGGTCCTGCTGTGCTGCTGCTGGCGTGCTGTGCTTCACCAGTGAGGCGGGAGATGTTTCTAGACACAGGTAACAAAGAGCTGTTAGTGGCAAAAAAGCAACAGGACACCACCTAATACGCATGTTGGGGGAGAAATGCAGGTAAGATTGAAAGACCAGCTGTACCTGACAGCAGATACTAGCTGTCCTACAGACACTCCTTACCATTCACTAGAAATGTGTGTGGGGTGTTAAGGCAGGATGTGGTACTTGGTAAGGCTTACTGAGTATAATGGAAACAGCCTGCAATTTCTTGCAGTGAGAGAACCAAATCTCTTTACAACCTTTTCTGTTACTGCTCTAGAGCAGTACTACCAACTGTTTCCAAAGAGGACTTAAGGACAACTTGATCATGTCTCATTTTAGTCCACATCCCTGCCCTCTGGGGAACAAGTATTAAAAACTTCAGCTTTTCTTTATTAGAGCTTGTCAGACAAGTGGCAAAAGTAGGCAGCTGATGAAGGGTTAATCTTGTCAGCCAAGCTCTGATCTTAGCCTAACTCAACAGTAGGGGTGCATTGCGTTTATACTAGCCCCCTGCTCAGTAAAACTTACATCTGTCAGGCTGTGCCGCCTCTTCCACTCCCTAACCAATGGAAGTTATGCTGACCCCTGCACTGAGGTGGATGGTGCTATCCTTGCCTGTTGGGGTGGTTTATTATGTGAAGGGGAGAGCTCTTGCCCACTGACACCCAGCAGGTCCACGGGAGCCCTTACAGCAATGCAGCTGCAGTGGTTAACTGGTGTTGCTGTATTGTCTAGCTACAGACCATGCTATTGGCCTGGCAGAGCTGCAGTGGTGTTTCGTACCCTGTTTGCTGACTGGATTGGCTACTGTCATCTGATGTTTCTTTTCCATTTGTTCCCGGAACTGCTGCTGAAGCTGCTTCTGCCGTAACTTGCGCTGGTACGTGGCGTCATTCCCAAAGGCTAAGATGCTACTTCTGCTCCAAGAAATAAACACATAGTGGGGATGGTGCTTCAGCTATCACCTAATACCCAGCTGGGGGGAGAGATGCAGACGCAGCAGAAAGACGTACAGCACTAGCAATCCAGGGAAAATCTGCTAGTAGGTAGCCCTTCCATTATGCCTTCCAACAAAAGCTGGGTTCCCCGCCCCACCATGCTTTACAAGCATTATCTGTTTACAGCTTCAGGGTTGTTTGGGAGAACTAAGTATTACCATTTAGCTTGCAGAGGGACAGGCCCTGCCCACATTCAGACAGGAAATTTATGGCTGAAGCCCAGCTCACGCCTGAATCATTTACACAAACCTGTAACCAAATGCAACTAGCAGAGACTTTTGAATTAAGTATAAGACAATATATACCACACCTAGCTCAGAGATACAGTACTATGTACCTTGCAAAGCACCACTGGCTTAAGACTGAATGCCCCCTAAAAGACTACCGACAGCCTGTGGAGAAATGGCTGGTGTAATACATATGGATCAAATATAGGGGTGGGTGCTGTCTGAATTAGAAGAACCAGCTTTAAGCTCACTGAATACAACTCATTACATGATCCTGTAGCTACAGTGTTATGGAGTTTCTGGAGGCATTTGTACATTTTAAGTGAAAGATGATCAGAAATGGTGATGGGTGCTCATTTATTGTACAACTTGCAAATTACCCAGCATTAACTCAGGTCTTTGTCAATAATCTAGGTTTTACTTTAAATAAAAGGAAAATGTGCATGCTTTACATAAGTGATTATTTTTCATAACCTGCACTGACTCACCTGGTGCTATTTTGCTGCTCTTGGTCAGCTGTGCATAAGGAAGCCACCTCTGGGCCATGTTTGTGCAGGGACATGCTCTCACACTGTTGAGGTCGTCCTGCACTCTGCTGCTGCAGACAGCTATTGTATCTTGCTTTCTCTATTGCAGGCTCAAAGTCTTGCCTTTTTGCTTTGGCCAAATCCAACTCAGGAGGCAGCTAGTACAAGAATGAATCATAATCCATTGGTCCCTTCCCCTGACACATCACCCAAAAATTACAGACTTAGAACATCTTACAACAACATTCCACATCGTTTCTCCTTCTCTAGCTGCTCTTAACCTAGTTTCTGGGCAAGTTTTACACTTAAAGGGCTGGTTTAGTTCTGTGTTTTGAAGGGAGCTTGTGGCTGCTTACAGAGCGCCATCAATTGTGTCAGCACACTGTTGGCTAGGCCAGTCTCTACACCAGCGGTGTCCAATAGGGATTCAAATATCACATCTTTCCATATTGCCACATCCCTGTTACTCTACATAAATGCACTCCCAGTCCTGCCTAAATGCCCTCCCCCAGAGCCAGGCACTCCCACCCCCACCCTAAATTAAATGCCCTCCCCCAGAGCCAAGCATCCCCCAACCCACCCCCATTCTAATTCAGTGCCAGTGACTCACTAGGGCCACCAGGGCTGCTGCCATGCACTTCCCCCACCAGGCGGTGGGGCACGTGCACAGACAGCCCTCATCATGTGCAGCTCTCAGGAGACCCATTTAAAGGCTCCAAGAGCCATATCTGCCACAACAGCACGTCCTAGTCGCCACATGCAGTGAACTTATTGGTCTCTCCTGCTCTATACAAATGCTACAATTTTAAAATGTAAGAGTAATAGAAGCTGGACAGTCCCCACCGTATGGAGGCAGACAAGGCACTAGAACGGCAACTATCACATTAATTTTATAACTGTGCACAGACATATGTTAGAGCTGGACAGAATTTTCTTCAGCCTCATACCCAGCAGTGGAAACATACATCTCACCCTTTTACTGCGCTTGTATTTAGGAGGACCAGACAGAGCAATATTGACTAGTAGCCGAGGCAAACCTGGTAGCATGGAATCTGAAGTGCGAAAGTCTGCGAAGAGGTTGGCAATGTACTACAGTAAACCCCTGACTTACATGAACTTGACTTGTGCATTTCTTGCATTAACAAGAGTCAAACTTGTTGTGGGGAGTCAGCAGGAGCTACAGTGGCAGCTCCAGCCCTGGACGAGCCCAGCAGCCCTGGGGCTAGGAGCTGGCCCAGCATGGTGCTTTGCACCTCCAGCCCCAGGAAACTTCTGGCTGAGGGAAGCCCCTGGCAGCAAAGCAGCTGTGCTTGGCAGGCTCTCAGCCCCTTTGCTGCTGGTGATTGCCCCAGTTCCAGCAGTTCCCAGTGCTCTGGAGCTAGTGTGCCCAGCTGGGGGAGCTGTGGACCAGAGAGGCACACCAGTGCGGCTGCCCCCCGACCCCTCAGCTTCACGAGCAGGGGACCGGATTGGTGCAGTGGCGTAGCTGCCATCCAGCTTCTCCCAGCTGGGGAAGCAGGGGCTTAGACTGGCATGGGGGCATGGCTGCCCACTGGCTTCTTCAAGCTGGCGGGGCAGACTGGCACTGTAGTGTGGCTGCTGCCTGGCTTCTGCCAGCTGAGGGAGCCAGTGGGGGCGGACTGGCACAGTGGTGTCACATGTGCATCACATTCCAATAGTTCACATTCACTACGAAGGGTAACTGATTCAGCACACAGCTATCACTCAGAGCAGTGAAGGGCAAGTTAGTGAGCAGGACACATGAGAAGCCCTCCTAAATCTCGGGGGGCCAAAAGGTTATTGTAACCAAGATGGTTTCCCAGGAGAGGGTAAGTTTTTCCAACTGAACTCGTGTACCTAGAATTTGTTGGGCATGCCTACTGAACTATAGCAATGCTTTGCTTGAATGCAGGAGGAGTGCACAGCTCTCACAGTGTGAGCAATCAGCACACACTTCATGAGCCTTTTCCTTTAAGTACATGTCACTTTTGTATTACCAGAAGGAGGAAAAAAAAAAGATGCAGACAAAACCCAGCAGAATCTGGCAAGCCAGTGCATTGGTAATGGTAAACAAAATGATTCGTGGGCCCCAAGCAGACCCCCAGTGGGCCACAGGTTGCCCACCAACAGCACAGTAACAGAGAGTAAGCCGTGCTAGTCTATACACTATCAAAACAAAAAGCAGTCAAGTAGCACTTTAAAGACTAGCAAAACTATTTTGCTAGTCTTTAAAGTGCTACTTGACTGCTTTTTGTACCAACAGCACACTGATGGATGCCCTAGAAATGCTTACATAATCCTAGTGAGGAAACAACAGATGGGTGGGGATGCTGAGAAGGCACTAAGTTAAAACAGATATGCCACTAAAAAAGGGAAATGCTATATTCCTTGCTTAAAAAGATAGTATTCATTGTTACAGTAATCCCCCAAGATAGGTACTTTTGAAATGCACATACATCATGTTTACAAGAGAGAGGTGTGGGGGTGGGGTGCAGGGAGACCCCGCAGACCGGTGGCTGGGAAGTGGTTCGGCTCTCACCCCAGCCTCCAGCAGCAGTCCCAGACAAATCTGTCACTTGCTTCCCCTTTCCTCCCAGCTGGCGGGATCTGGGAAACTGACCAGCTCATGGGTGGTCAGCTCCCTCGTTCCTGAAAGGGGCAGGAAGCTAGGAACCAAGTGTCAGCCTGGTTCCCAGCTCCCCAGCACTGGCAGAACCTGGAAAACCAACCAGTCAAGAGCTGGTCAGGTTCCTGGTTCCCACAAACAGTAGGGAGACTAGAACTAGGCTGCCCCTTGGTTCCCAGCTCCCTGCCAGTCTGGGAGCCAGGAAACTGACCAGCCCTGGTGAGCTGGTCAGTTTCCCAGCTCCTGCAAGCCCAGGGTTCCTGGCTCCCCTCGACTTGCGCAAAAATTTGAATTACGCAGGGTTGCAGGAACACAACCCCGGCCTAACTTGAGAGGTCATTGTATTTAGCCTTGGTTAATTCAGAAAGCTTAAATCTACCTTTGTGTACCACCCAAGAGAGAAACTACAGCGTGCAATGAAGAAGGCAACACAAACTGTAAGAGGAAAATCAGTCTAAGAAAAAATGAGACCTGGGTATATTCAAAATGTGGAAAAAAAGAGGAAAGATTAAAAGGGTATTGAGATAAAGCAGCAAGGGCCTCATTTCATAGTGAAGCACACAGTTTATCATTCTGGGCTCATATGTTACTTAAAGGTTGGATACCTAATTTGTAGATCGATGGCCTACTGGTTTCAACCAATCAGTCCCCCCTCCACCTCTTTCATTATGGATTTTTGTTTTAACTGTTAAAATGATCTGTGATGCTGGCTGTCTCAGGTTTATGGAGACCAGCCAACCTTAAGACAATCAAAAGGCAGCAGGGATCCCTTCCGCCCACACACCACTTGGGAGTTTGCAGTATCCATGTTCATTCCACAAGAAAACTGCACTACGGTGCTTCAGCCTCCATTAGGACAGAGTGAGATAATATATCAGCACCTCCAAGCCTAGCCGCCTGATTCCAACATGGCATCGTCCAATAAGTACTGATGGCTGCATCTCCTGGATCATTCCCTAACATAACCAAGCCCAGTGCTCTACATGTGTACATAAAACTCCTCTGGTAAACTGGAACAAAAGTCTGGGGCAAGCCTTTTTGTTTTCTGCAGCATACTGGATATTTTATGGTAGCTTCAAATGAATCAAACTGGGGTGTTTTATTATAGCAAATATGAAAATAAATAATCACAGTGCAGTGCTATTTTTATTTCATTTAATTCATTTTAATTAACCCCTACATTTTCAGTTCTCTGCATGCTGAAGATTTCTGCATTGGTATTTTGCAAACTGTCAGGGGAGAGCTGAAGCTTTCAACAGCTATGTAAGGAAAAATGAAGTGGCTGCCAGAACTTTGTTTAAACCTGACTTCCCCCTGGGGTCTACAAATAGGGAAAATGGACTGGGGCAATAGCTATGAGATACCATCTAAAAAACTGCTAGTGCAAAAGAAGCTCTACTGCACATAGCACACTACAGTAGTTCAAGTAATGTGGTTTGATAAAGGATTGGAACTAATTCATCTCTGTCTATACTAGTATTTCAACTATTATAAGCAATGGTGTAGGTGGTCCCATTACTAGTAACGATACAGAATGAGTTGGTGCTCAGATAACTATTGTGATGGGAATGTTATGAGATCCTGAGTAGAGTAGAGTAAACAAGACCCCTGGAGTGAATAACAGCAGTGAGTGAGTGAGCTTAAGCTTCAGAATTGCATAATTTTGAAGAGGTATTAGGAAAATCTTTTACAAAGAACAGTTCAGACAACCTAACGGGGGGGGGGGGGGGGGAGGCGGGGAGGCGGTGGAATCATTTTCACCAAACACTTTAATGGTTTGAATAATGGTTGCCATCCCTCTCGATACAGGGGGATAAAACCAATGACCAACTAGTGGTTCCTGGCCAGCTAAATTATGCTGCTTTCTCCTTTTCCAGAGTCCCACATACCGCACCTGACGAGGAAGTTTATTCACTGATCGCAGGTAATCTTTGTCCAGGATGCAGTTCCCAAGAGCATTTCCAAAGCACCTGAGGGGAAAAGAAGAGACTGCCATGACTAAGGAATTAACATTTTACTCTTACACCACCTATGGAAATGAGCAAGCAGATGGGAAACATACAGGTTCTCCACTTACTTGAGTGCCCTCTTCAGCCCATCTGTCACTGCTTCTTTCCTGGCTTTTTCCAGGGACAAGGCCTTAGACTTGAGGCCCTCACTTACCCCGTAACCAACATCTTCATGGTATGAGCCATCCTGTAGGGTGAGTTAAAAAAGTACAGTACTCCCTATTGAAACTTTTGCATTCACACAGCTGATTATAAGACTATATATCTCATACGTAGACCGGATGTACTGAGTGGATTGGTATTTATTCCAAAGTAAGTACGATTTTCTGGGGGTCCACACGACTGTCGTGTTCGACACAGTAATATGGTGTGTTGCAGTCCAGGGCCACACACAGAGTAGTACTGTCATTCATGGTTCTTAAGCAACTAGCAGTTCACCAACAAATGGAGCAAATAAGAATACATCTGCTTACCTTGAGCTGGACTTTCACAAATGCACAAACTCCCACATAAAATTTGCCATTGTTGAGATCAACGAAATCTGGGGAGAAAAGAAAGGAGATGGAATTACAAATCTGAGGCAAAGAGGAAGGAGATAGAGTCCCAGTGTGCCACAGGGTGAAATCTGTGTCCTGTGCTCATATTCGTAGGAAGCTTAATAATTAAGCACTGGTCTACATGACTTTCAGATCAATCTAAATCTTTTTGTTTGTTTTCAGTATGTTGGAAGGCAAGCAACTTACGCTCCTTTGCCTCAACTTCCCCATCCATAAAATGGGACTGGAGATATTAACTATCAATAATTATAGTTTGAGAAGACTGACTGTATATACCCAGGTTCTTGAGCTATTCATGAGCATGGAAGTTTCGGGCTAGCATTGTCTGTTGGAGATAAGCAAAGATGCACTCACAGTGTGCTACTGCTCAAGTGTATGATGGGGCTGTATCTCTGATCACAATTTAGTCCTACCAGAAGGAACCTGACCACATCTGGAATATGATGGGCCAGGCAACTCTGGGCAACAAGAACTCTCGAGTGCAATCTTTTTACTCCCAATAGGAAGGAGGTTGAGTGTTTGTTCACGCTGATGACATTCTTGATGCATGCACATGAGATCAAATTATTTTGGCCAGCAGCATCATTGGGGCTACCACTGAAATATACGCCCTTGAGCCCTTTGGCTACCTACGGGCATAAAGGGAATAACAAGCTGTACAGTCTCTCTTCCATCTTACTGCCTATGGCTGAAAGATGGAATTTTGGCAACATCCACTTGTGGTACCTACAGTCTGATTCACTTTATAACATGAAAATTTAGTTTAGTGTTAGTTGAGTTGATTATATGCTATAGACCAGCTCACAGTTCTTGATTTGCAAGATGACTGTTTTCATATCTCAAGTGCCTGGTAGGAATGTCCCGCTGCCAGAAAAAAGTTGTGTGCTTCAGTCTTTCCAGGGCACAGAGAGTCTTCACTAAGGCTATGTCTACACTTACCAAAAACTTCGAAATGGCCATGCTAATGGCCAGACCGAAGAATACTAATGAGGCACTGAAATGCATATTCAGTGCCTCATTAGCATGCCGCAGCACTTCGAAATTGCTGTGTTTTGCTCCTGTGCGGCTCATCTACATGGGGGCCCTTTTTGAAAGGACCCCACCAATATTGAAATCCTCTTATTCCCATGAGTGCTTGAAAAAGGACCCCCATGTAGATGAGCCGTGTGGGAGTGAAACGTGGCAATTTAGAAGTACCCGCGGCCAGCAGCATGCTAATGAGGTGCTGAATATGTATTTCAGTGCCTCATTAGTATTCTTCGATCTGGCCATTAGCACGGCCATTTCAAAGTTTTTGGTAAGTGTAAACGTAGCGTAAGTGTCTTATCAGTTGTGGCACTTTACCTAAGGAGACAAGAACTCCTGCTATACAGCCTTATCACAATGATTGGCTAATTTGAGAAATACCTGACAACAGGCTATCCTCTCCCTTTAAGCGATCTAAAGCTTTTTGCCCTGCTAGTCAATACAGAGAAACCCATTTTGACTTAAAGTATAAAGCTGACAAAAACAGGCTCCAGTGATCAGGAATCTATGTTTCTCAGGACAGATTCCAAAACTTGTCAGTGTGAAATTCATCCAAGAGAAGGAGTGAGGACATATCTCAGGCTTCTAGGTCACATGGGCATAGGTACTTGTCACGATGTGACAAACTTCAACTTCATTCCACGCAAAGGTGATTGAAATTAATACATCTAACCAACAGGCATTGCATGGACATGATGATCACTGTCCCACAAAGCAGATCCTCTCCAGGTGTTCAGCAAAGTAACCGTCTCCACGCCTTCTAAGTCTAAGATGCTTTTGTTCACAATTGAGGACTTATCCGGATCACATGCAAATTCAGGGACTGTGATCCCTCAAGAAGCTTGCTTCCACATAATATGCTAGAGCCATAGCTATCTCTCTGCAATGCATGGATTTCCTACCGCTTTTTCAGGAATTAATAATTTAAATACTGATGTTCTAGCAAAGCACTGCACAATACCAGGCATGAGACAGCAAGATCTCCAGTTGGAAGGAAGTGGTACATTAATGAGAGTGGTGCACTATATACCACAATCACAGGTAGCTCTGCACCTTTCTGACCTTCAAAACATATTACCAGACCAACTCAGCAGGTATTCTGTGAACAGCCATGAATGGTCTCTCTCAGACTGTGCTACTGAGCGTCTTTTGTAAACTGGAATTCCCAGAAGTAGACCTTTGGCAACAAACCACCGTACCACACAGGACAGGTACTGAAACAGGTGTTTCGCCACTAATTATTCTGCTTTCCCTGTCAAGGAGCCTGTAAGTTCCAAAATTTCATCTGTGTGTTTTATAGAGACTGGAACTTTAAAGACAGGTTTCCTGCTGTTTCCACTGAACATGTTCCAGATAAGAGGTTTTCTCAGATAGGAACCACCTTCTTCCACTTTACAGACCCTCACTGTGGAGCTGCAGGAACACAAATTCTCAAACCCTGGAAAAAGATACTCACCAACATTCTGCTGAGTCACTGAATGAGCCCAGCCATTGTAGCCAAACATCTCATTGGCCAGACTGATGACCCTGTGGCCCTCAATATAACAAACCTGAAAAGAGGAAGACTTAAATTTTTAAAAAGTCCTTTATGGTCATAGCTGTATTGAACTAAGAAGCCATGTTAATTTCAAGAAATGTCACAGTGCTGGTGTGCAAAGATCAAAGCTGCTCCCTTCCCAGCTCAATCTTCAGAAGATGGCACAACTGAGAGAGGCAGATTTGGTAAACACAAAAGGAAAGGAGCCTCCCTCCCGAAATAATTTACACACAATACATAGCATTTACGTAGTGCTTTACATGTTCAAAGCAGCAAACAATTAACCAATAAATCCTGCTCAACATCCTATGAAATAGGCATACATCATTTCCATTTCAAGAATGAAGGAGGAAGTCAAACAACTTACCAAATGTGTCAAAAAATCAGTGGCTGAACCAGTGACACACAGAGAAGTTCTTCTTATAGTGAAGAATTCTCCCTCTCGCTCCCACTCCCCACCCACAACATTTCTGCAAATACACTTGTTTGTACCTTCTGTCCTCCACCAGCTTGCCGGCTGCTGATGTACTCCGGACCCAGCCTCTGACGCAAGGCATTCTGGATGGCTTGGTATTCATCTGCTGTGTACTGGTACTTTAAGACAACCACAAGAGAGTCAGCCAGCTTCAGTTCCTTCATTCTATTAACTCCTCCCACCAGTTTCATCCAGTTCTTTATTGCAGTCTTCCAGAAGAAGATGCGTATTGCATTCTCATTGATTCAGGATGTGAAGGATAATCCAAGTGCCCGAGAAGGAATTTACTTTGCTCTACGGGGTAGGTATATTATTCTGGTGATATTTCTTGCTCTCACAAGAAACTAGTTTAGATGGATCAATGATCAGTGTTGTACAGAATTTAACTTTTCTCCAGTTTTCCCAAGCAGCAAACACGTCAATTACAAAATAATAGACTTCAACCAAGCTCACCAGTCTTGGGCTACCAAGGAGTATTCATACCCGCCACCCTTAAGAAATCCTACAGCAGTTGTAACATGCAATGCCTAGTCCAGGCTGGAGGGGCAGGAAGTACTGCAAGAAACTATCAGCACCACCCATGTTAGTCATATGATCAACTAGCACAACAAGGAGTCTGATGGCACCTTAAAAACTAACACATTTATTACGGCACAAGCTTCCATTAGATACAACTTCTTTCCTCAGATGCCAGAAATGAAAAAAGGGATATAGAGATGTAAGTGTAATATCAGCAGTAATTAAATCAGGGTGGATGTTGCTCATCTCCATCTCTCATGAGTGAGAGTACCTGAAGGGGAATTTACTTACTACACTAGCAGAAATGTTAGTTGTAATATACACACTATCTGAAAAGAAAAATCCAGATTGGTTTACCTAGTGTTCAGCAATGTGGAATTAGGGTTCTTGTTAAGCATGGATGTGGGTTGTGTAAGGGAAGACCTGAGGGAAAGCCTGGGCAATCTTAACTCAAAAAGGATGCATACAAAAAGTGGAAACTAGGACAGATGACTAAGGAGGAGTATAAATATATTGTTGGAGAATGCAGGGGAGCAATCAGGAGGGCAAAAGCACAATTGAAACTGCAGCTAGCAAGGGATGTGAAGGGTAACAAGAAAGGTTTTTACAGACATGTTAACAATAAGAGGGTGATCATGGAGGGTGTGGGGCCATTAATTGATGAGGGAGGTAACCTGGTGACAGATGATGTGGGGAAAGCTGAAGTACTCACTGGATTTTTTGCCTCTTTCTTCATGGACAAGTCCCAGAATACCACATGAGGCAATGTGGTATGGGAAGGAGCTGGACAGCCCTTGGTTGGGAAAGACAGGGTCGAGGGCTATTTTGCAAAGCTAAATATATGCAAATCAATGGGTCTGAATTTATTGCATCCAAGCGTACTGAGGGAATTGGCAAATGTCACTGCAGAATCTCTGAAAACTCATAGAGATTGGGAGAAGTTCCAGATGAGTGGAAAAAGGCAAATATAGGGCCCATCTTTAAAAAAGGAAAGAAGACAATCCAGAGAACTGTAGACTGGTCAGCCTTACCTCAGTCACTGGAAAGATCATGGAGGGGATCCTCAAGGAATCCATTTTGAAGCACTTGGAATAGGGGAAAGTGATCAAGAGCAGTCAACATGGATTCACCAAGGGCAAGTCATGCCTGAGCAATCTGATCAGCTTCTATGATGAGGTAACTAGCTCTGTTTACATGAGGAAGTTAATGGATGTGATATACCTTAACATCAGCGAAGCTTTTGATACAGTTTCCCCACAATATTCTTGCTTACAAGTTAAGGAAGTATGGATAGGCTAAATGCATTGTCAGGTGGATAGAAACCTGGTGAGATGGTCGTGCCCAATGGGTAGTGATCAATGGCTCAATGTCTAGTTGGCAGTCAGTTTCAAATGAAGTGCCCTGGGGATCAGTTCTGGGGTGGTATTCTTTGTTAACGACCTGGATGAGGGTATGGATTGATCTCTCAGCAAATCTGCAGATAATACTAAGCTAGGGGGACAGGCAGATACATTAGACAGTAGGGATAGGGTCCAGAGAGACCTAAATAAATTGGAGGATTGGGCCAAAAGTAATCTGATGAGGTTCAACAAGGACAAGTGCAGAGTCCTGCACTTGGGACAAAGAATCCCAAGCATTGTTACAGGCTGAGGACTGACTGGCTAAGTAGCAGTACAGCAGAAAAGGACCTGAGGATTACAGTGGATGAGAAGCTGGTTATGAGTCAACAGTGTGCTCTTGTAGCTAAGAAGGCTAACGGCATGTTGGGGTGCATTACGAGCAGCAATTCTAGCAGATCTTGAGAAGTTATTATTCCCTTCTATTCAGCACTGGTGAGGCTTCATCTGGAGCACTGCATCCAGTTCTGGGCCCCTCACTATATATATAAAGGACGTGGATGCACTGGAGCAGGTCCAGCAGAGGGCAACAAAAATGATTAAAGGGCTGGAGCACATGACGTATAAGGAGAGGTTGAGGAATCTGGGTTTATTTAGTTTGCAGAAGAGAAGAGTGAGGGGCGATTTGAAAGCAGCCTTCAGCCTCCTGAAGGGGGGCTGTAAAGAGATTGGAGAGTGGCTGTTCTCAGTAGTGACAGATGGCAGAACAAGGAGCAATGGTCTGGAGTTATAGAGGGAGAGGTGTAGGTTGGATATTAGGAAGAACTATTTCACCAGGAGGGTGGTGAAGCACTGGAATGTGTTACTGAGAATGGTGGTGGAATCTCCATCCCTAGGGGTGTGCCTAAACTAGGAACTAACTTCAAAGTTAGGGACTACTTCAAAGTAGCCAGCAGAGAGTCTACACACACTTTCCCTTACTTCAAAGTTAACTTCAAAATAAGGGAGTCTAACTTCAAAGTCCTTACTCCATTTCTGGGAATGGAGTAGTGCCCTAGTAGGGTGCGTGTAGATGCTCAACTTTGAAGTCTGTTACTTTGAAGTAAGCAACTTCTAAGTTAGTTTTGTACTGTAGACACAGCCTAGATGTTTTAAAGTCCTGGCTGGGATGATTTAGTCAGAGATGATCCTGCTTTAAGGAGGGGGCTGGACTCAGTGACCTGTTGAGGTCCCTTACAGCCCTAGGATTCTATGACCCTGTATGAAGAGAAGTGCAGATTTATTTTTCTACTCAAGAGCACCATACTTCCACCTAACTAAGGGAATGGAGCTGGCTTTCTCTAAAGGAATCTTGCCTAATCCTCAATCTTGCCCTAGTCATCTGCCAGACATAACTAAGTGGAAATTTAAGGGATCCTCAAAGTGGTGGCCATGTGCATATTGCCAGGGAATAAAATTCAAGCAAATAGCATGAAACTTCAACAACAACAACAAAAATCTATAGCACATCATGAAGTTTTAACATTCAGATTTCAATGTATTGCTCCATTTATCTTTTTTTTTTTTTTTTAAAGAAATAACTATTTCTTTTTCTGGCAGTTATATGGAAATATACAACACAGGGCAACTGGGCAGGGAGAAAGACAAGGGGGAAAACCAAGCACTGTGCACATATATACAAAGATGTCATATTCATCAGCTAACTGAAGACCTAATCGCATTCACTATGCAAGGCCAGAGACAAACTACCTATTGGTTTCTTCTAATGGCTAAGTGAAAACATCTTCCTTCTCTCCACCAACAGAGGGGAATGCATGTTTTTATAAGCAAACCTGAGACACGTCATCTACTATTAAGATAACCCTTTCTGAACCAGCGAAAACTGGTCTAATCACATTGTAGGCTGAGGAAGCCATGTCCCCATGCCTCTGCTGGGAATGCTCCAGACAGAACCAGAGCATAAAAGGAATAGCTCAGTCTGGGCTGGTCACTGATGAAAGTAGATGTGTACTGCAAGCTCCTGCAGAGAGACTGCTGGAGCTCCAGGACGGAGAACTCAGTCATTCTGAGACTCCACTGAACTCTCCACTGATTGCCATTGCTAATGGAGGGCAGACCGTGGAGGTCATGAGACTAATAGCCTTGGAAGGACGGGTAGAAAGTGACTCAGGGACTGGGACTGATGTACTGAGTGACCAAAACTGATTATAGAAGCACTGGTTCTGGGGTCCTGAGCTAAGATCAGTGGCTCCCTAACCCAGCTGCCCTGCTGGGCTGAGCTGCCTTACTGACCTTAGCCAATGGGTCATTGCTCTCAGCTACAGGGCTACTAGATCAACTTGAGCCTTTAGGCCAATCTGCTCTGAACAAGACAGACCTGTGAACTCCGGACATTGGGCCGCACTGTCTTATACTGAAGAGTGGCTGCACTGATTCTAGTTATTTGGCCACACTGCCCTAGGTGGGGCAGGGCTATTGCAATACAGAAGGCCACCCCACCTGGACCTGTAAATATCTGTTTTGATACTGACACCCTATTCTGTGACATCTGGTGGAGAATGCAGGCAGTAAACCATGGCCTGACAACCCAGGGCAGCTGATGAAACAGACCCCCCAGCCTGAAAGACATGGAAACAGTGTTCCCTGTAATTTTTACCATTCATGGGAAGAATAAATTTTGTTATGTGCACCAACAGATAAGTGGATATGTTCCACCAACAGAAACCCACGGTGTTCGCTCTAGATGGCTGTGCATGCTTTGCTAATTGGCTGGGTGGCACCGGAATTTCTTCTGGGTGGGTGCCCAAGTACTCAGCTTACAGGGAATACTGCATGCAAAAGGAGCAGATTTTGAAGTGGCTGCTGGAGAGCCAGCAGCAGCAAGTGGCACAACAGCAGCCACAGACAAGCTACTACAACAGATCACAGCAGCAGCTCCAGACAGCGCAACGGTACAGGCAGCAGCACTAGATGTTGTGGGAACCGGCTGCCCAGTACCAGATGCACCAATGGAACAAGAGGCAGGGAACACTTTTGCAGGACTGACTGCAGTGTTTAAGATGCGGTCCAGTACTGCCCATGTGGCATTCCACATGATAGCCTAATAGGTCATTATGCTTGGCCATCAGCAGAAGACTGGGCTACCCTCTCGGCACCATACTTATTTTGCCCAACCCAGACCACCTATCAGAACCTATAACTCCATGAGGTGTTTGGATACAACAAAATGAAGGCAACCATCATGGACCAGGCTGGTGTCAGTCCCGAGATGTACTGCCAACAACTCTGCTACAAATGGAACTGCTCAGGGACTATAGAACTACTGTTGGTGATGGCTGGGGTCAGAGAAGTGGGCCAGAGTCCAAGTGGTAGAGAGCTAGTGGTACTGGAGTCATTTACCCAGATTTTACCCATCAGGGAAAGGACTGAGTGCAATGGCACCCATGCTAAAACAGTCTACTTAATGGTAGACTACATGACTCCTAAGAGTCAGACCAGCAAGCCAATAGACCAGGGAGCCCCAGAAACTGAGATCTCATCCAGCCAAGCAGGGCCCAGACAAGGCCAAGGACAAGCCCATAACACCAACCCAGGTCAGCAGCAATCACAACAAATCCCAGCAGAAAGTAACTAACTGAATGACTTGCCTGGAGCAGAAGAGGCTGATGAGTTGTCATACCATCACCATTCTGGTCAGAAGGTACAAAACAACCACTTAAGTGGATGTGGGGAACCATACAAAAAGAACTGGAAACTAAGCTGTCCCTAAGGTTGGTAGAGGAACCTCAGAGCAAGTGATAGAATCTGATAATCCTGGTCCCACAGAATGATGGGACCATCGGAATTTGTATCGATTCCAGGAAAATTAATGCTATCTTCTGGTTCAACACTTATGCAATGCCTTGGGTAGACAAGCTGTTCGAGCAGTTAAGTAGTGTTTAGTTCATCTCACTGTTACACCTAAGGGGCTAATGACAGATAACCTGACACTGGCTTATTGTGAGAAGACTGTCTTCCCTGCACCATTTGCTTATACCTCTTTGTCATGATGCTGTTTGGGCTCCAGAAAGCCACAGTCACCTTTCCACGACCAATTAACTAAATATTATAGCCACTCCAACACATCCAGAAGGCAGTTGGACTGAAGCTCCAGTGCACTCCTAGCCAACCCTTACTGCCTAAGTAGACTGTAGACCACAAGACTATCAAACTTGAAATAAAAAGTAGGAAGCAACCCAGAAATCAGGACTAAGGTACTGGGTGACCAAGACTGAGCGTGGAAGCACTGGTTCCTATTCCTGGGTTGGGATCTAGTGGAGCTGGGTGGGCCTAGGACCCCCTAGCATGGCTGCTCTGGCAGAGCAAAGGGCCTGACCTTAGCCATTAGGCCATACTGGTCTGAGCTACAGGGCCACCAGATGAAATTGTGCCATGAGATTGAGCAGCCTAGACAATGACAGCTTTGTGGACTCTGGCCATGGGGTCAGGCTACCCTGGGGGCCAGAGCAGCTGAGGCTCTATTGGGGGTAAGGGGTGGGCAGGACATGTGGACTGCTAAAATCTCTGCTTTGCTCTCCACACAACCTGTTACCTCCTAAACGGGTGTACCTACCCTGCGACAGAGTCCAATATATCACAGAAAGGAAAACATTCTTCCTGTCCGTTAAAAAATAATTCAAGACCCTTTCTCTGAGTAACATAGATAAAAACTACTAAGGTTTGAGACACCAGCAGGGGCAAATGTACTGAGGATGAAGATTAATATGGCTAGAATGGCAAGTATGATTTTAACATAAAACTTGTGCCCAGCATTAAAAACAATTAAATGCTTTGTGAGACTTCCTGGAGTGCAAGAGGAAGACTTTCAGCTTTGTTCTAGACGAAGAGAGTCTGACCTGCCCAAAGCACACAGCAGGGCTGCTACTGTTGGACTCAATCTTGTTGGTATGCCTTCCACTGTTTGTCCCCTGACTTTCAGACATCCCTAAAGACAAATGAAAAAAAACAAATGCAAATCACCAAATTATCATCACTGGCAAAAACAAAATTCCAAAAACACTTGAAGAGAAAGCAACAGATACAACCGTTTCACTAACCACTTTTAGGACTGCACGCTAGAAGAGACATAGTATGTAGTCCACCCCACTGCAAGCAGGCAGCAGAAAATCAAATCATACAGCAAAACATTGGTATAATATCCAGTGCATACTTTCAATTCTAATGAGCAATTGCAGTTCAAAATAGGGATGGTAGATTTAACCGGTTAACAGATTAAACAGGACCAAGGCAGCTGGGAGGCTGCAGCTCCCTACCCACGGTGTGCTGGGGACCAGGACTGTTCTGGCCTGTCTGGTGCATTCCTGCCTGCAGCAGTGCTATGGGTGGAGGACGTTTCAGCGTTGCTGGACAGCCCTTGTCCACAGTGACCCAGCCTAGAAATGTTGTGGATAGGGGTGCTACGACCTGGCTGGAGCAGCCCCTGTCCACACTGACTCTGGGCATGCTGCAGAGGCGTGACAGATGAGTCGGAGCTGTCCCCATCCACAGCAGCCCCAGGTGCGCTGTAGCCACGGATTCTCCAGCTGGGCCAGAACAGCCTCAATCCCAGCACGCCGTGGCTGGAGGTCTCAAGCCCAGCCGGAGCAGTCACTGTCCACAACGAGGGGGCCACTCCGGCCCAGTGGCTTCCTCAGCCGCTCCCTGTCCCCGTGAGGCCTCCAGATGGGGCTCCTTTGGCCCAGCTGCAGTGCTCCCCTGCAGGACTATAGCAACCTCCTGCTCACAGCAGACAAGGCTCCCAGATTGTTTCTTTTTACCATGGATGACTATGAAGCTCCCTGTTAGGTCTGTCATTTGTATTGACATACTATCTGAAGTTTTTTTAAAAAACTCATGATGCAGGAGAGCCATTAGGGTCCTGGTTCATTCTTTGTGCTATTTCTGCCACATGGTAGTTCATTCTTCAGGTGCTGAGGGAGTTCACAACATGGAGCTAAAACCGAAGAATGAAATTTAAGGCAGACTATATTTGGAGTAGGGGAAACAGAGGTAGCTCCTTGAGCAAATACCAAAATTGGGCAATTATACTGGGTCTATCTTAAACACCACTTGCAGTTTTGTTGAATTCAGTTATTATTCACTTCACACCCAAAACTGATAGATACTTTTGACTTATATCAGACATATACCATGTTAGTCTGTACCTGCCAAAATGACAAGTCCTGTGGCACCTTATAGACAGAGATTTTTTGGAGCATAAGCTTTCGTGGACAAAGACCCACTCCATCAGATACATCCGACAAAGTGTTTTTTTTGCCCAGGACAGCTTATGCTCCAAAAAATCTCTTAGGCTAAGGTGCCACAGGACTTCTTGTTAATGCTGACATAGTTTTAAAAATGCCAAGTTTCAGCTCAGAGCTAAACATATTTCTGTAATAGATTAAGTGATTTTTTTCCACGTCTAATTGTTTTATAAAAGTCATTTTGAGATCTCTTTGGCTGGAAGTGGCAAATATATATACAGTAAACTGTCTTAACGGGCATTCTATCATATGGAACTCTCAAACAACTGGCATTTTAACCATAAGTAAATTTTACTTACACTGTCCATAAGTACAGTATTGTGAAAGTAAATACAAATAAATACAGAAAACATAGTATAAGTCAACAGTGTACAATACTACTGTTGTTGATAATTAAAGTACTCTGCACACATTTTTGTTTGTTTCTTAATAGCTAATCTTGTTTTTCTTTAGTGTTATGCATTGCTAGGTATACTTCTCTATTATCAAGAATATTTGAATATCCAGCAAACGCACTGTCCTGGGGCTGCCAGATAAGAAAGAGTTTACTGTACTGTATACACAAAAGATCCTAATCATGAAATCAGACTATTGTGATGTTAACAGCATTCGTTACATATAAGAATTAACTGCTTGTTGCAACAGTAAGAGAAAATGTAAAAAATTATGGTGCTCAGCAGCTGAGGGAATAGAAGTTTAAACACTGATACTTATTTCCTGCTTAGGTTAAGCCTGTGATGTCCAACCAGTTCTGATATGTGGCTACAGAGAACTAGCCACATGATTATGAAAGTATATTTATTGTTCAAGCCAAGTAGCCACACTCAACCTGCCAAATAGCCTCACGTGGCTAGCATGTTGGACACCACAGGCCTACATGAACAAAAAGGATATAATGTAATTGCAAAGTCCTAGGAAAGTAAGTATTCATTGTTTGGGCAAGTGTAGCATGTGTGAAAAACTAAAACTTCTTGCTAGTTTGTCCAGAGTTTCCCCAAAGAATAAGTAAAGATAACTTCTAATAAAATGATTTTTTAAAAATTGAAACCAGTATTGTTTCATTTGTCCTTCTATGGCCGTGTCTACACTAGCCCCAAACTTCGAAATGGCCACGCAAATGGCCATTTCGAAGTTTACTAATGAAGCGCTGAAATGCATATTCAGAGCTTCATTATCATGCGGCCGGCTGCGGCACTTCGAAATTGACGCGCCCCGCTGCCGCGCGGCTCATCCTGACGGGGCTCCTTTTCAAAAGGACCCCGCCTACTTCGAAGTCCCCTTATTCCCAACTGCTCATGGGAATAAGGGGAATTCGAAGTAGGCGGGGTCCTTTCGAAAAGGAGTCCCGTCAGGACGAGCCGCGTGGCGGCAGGCTGCGTCAATTTCGAAGTGCCGCGGCCGCCTGCATGCTAATGAAGCGCTGAATATGCAATTCAGCGCTTCATTAGTAAACTTCGAAATGGCCATTTGCGTGGCCATTTCGAAGTTTGGGGCTAGTGTAGATGTAGCCTATATGATGTATACCAACGTAGACCATGTGAACTGCAAGAAAAAATACACCATAAAAACAAGGTGAGTCGGTTTTTATAGAATCATAGCATCGTAGGGCTGGAAGGGACCTCACTAGATCATTGAGTCCAGCCCACTGCCCAAAGCAGGATCAACCTTAACTAAATCATCCCAGCCAGGACTCTGTCAAGCCCAGGACTTAAAAACTTTTAGGGATGGAGATTCCACCACCTCTCTGGGTAATGCACTCCAGTACTTTGCCAACCTCTTAAATAGTTTTTCCTAACATCCAATCTACACCTCTCTCTCTGTAACTTCAGACGATTGCTCCTTGTTCTGCCATCCGTCACTACTGAGAACAGCCTCTCTCCATCTTTACAGCCCCCCTTCAGGAGGCTGAAGGCTGTTGTCAAATCACCCCTCACTCTTCTCTTCTGCAAACTAAATGAGCCCAGATCTCTCAGCTTCCCCTCACAGGTCATGTGCTCCAGCCCCATTAATAATTTTCATGTCCTGCACTGGACCCACTCCAATATACCTACATCCTTTCTGTACTGGGGTTGGGGGCCAGAAGTGGATGCAACACTCCAGACGAGGCCTCTCCAGTGCCGAATAAGGGGAGTAATAACTTCTCTAGATCTGCTGGAAATGCTCCTCCTAATGCACCCCAAAATAGTGTTAGCCTTCATGGCTACAAGGGTATACTGTTGACTCATCCAGCCTCTCATTCACCATAATTCTCAGGTCCTTTGCTGAACTGCTACTTAGCCAGTTGGCACCCAGCCTGTAACAATGCTTGGGAGTTCTTCTGTTCCAAGTGCAGCACTCTGCACTTGTCCTTGTTGAACTTCATCAGATTACATTTGGTTCAATGGTCCAATTTATCTAGCTCACTCTGGACCTTATCCCTACCCTCCATTGTATCTACCTGTCCCTCTAGCTTAGTGTCATCAGCAAATTTGCCGAGGGTGCAATCCATCCCCTCATCCAGGTCATTAGCAAAGATGTTGAACAATACTGGCCCTAGAACTGATCCTGGGGGTGACAGCGCCCGGTGGTTCCCCCCCCGCGACTTAGTGGCCAATTCAAGTGCGGGCGAGCCAGGGCCAGAACCCAGGGTCCTCGAAGAAAGGGGAGTCCCACCACCCACCGGCAGGAGAAGCAACGCAGCCACTATAAGCAGCAATGGAACTCCACCTAAGGTCCACCCCCCGTAGCAGGCAGGCACCCAATCAGAGAGAGAAGATGACAACACTGGTTTAGAATATATTTAACAAGAAATCTATTAACACAAATAACATGCAAAAACACAACAGCAACAATAACATAAACACATAAACCAGTTCATTAACTCTAATCTTAACTATATTTAACTTACTACTATAAACACGCAATCCATCTTGGAATCCAGCAGTGTCCTCAAAGGAAAGTATGGTCATTAGAGAGGAGGTGGGAGAAAGGGAGGGGAGTCTGGGCCGGGACGCTACCCCCGGCCCAAGTGGCCAGTGGTGGAGGCCGCCGGGTCTCTTTATCCACAGTTGGCCTCCTAACCACAGCCTTTTCCCGGGGCTTTTGCTCACTCGGGAGAAATATACAAGGGACCAGTAGAAGGGAAGTACTTATTAGTTACTTATCTTAAACAATCTTATCATTAAACAGTTTATACAAGTGACAATCTATTACTAAACAGTCTATATAACTACTAATATAAAACGCTTTCAACCAAGTGTGGCTTGTAATATACCGTAGGCTAGATAGGCCCAGCCGTATGGGGTCAGGCCCCCAGGCACTGCCCTCCCCCCATTGAGGGAAGACACAGTGAAGACTACGTTCCCTCACTCCCCTGTAAGGGGTCCTGGTGCCTACCAGCGTCTCTAGATAAATGTATAAGTTCTTATATGAGGCCTGGCTGAGACATAGGCCTCATTGGTTTTACGTGTCTGACAAATGAGGTGTCTAGTCCAGGTTGTAGGTCGAATCTGGTTGGCTGTCCAGTCCAGTAGAACGATTGGTGTGCGGCTTGAGTGCGGTGGTGTGGCAGAAGCGAGGGTACCGCCGCTGATGGCAGGCTCTGGGCTTCAACAGCTGGGTACGCAGTACCTCACCCTAAGGGTGAGGCCAGTTTGCCACCCAGCTGATCCACCTCGGAGCCCGCTTGCCGCCCTTAGGTGACAGACCCTGGGTTTCACCAGGCAAGCACACAGTACCTCGTCCTAGGGACGAGGTCACAGTTCGCCACTTGCCCGATCCACCGCAGAGCTGCTGAGGCAAAAACTAGTACACTATTACCACAGCGGGCGAACCCTGCTGGGTAGTACTGGTAGTGATTCAAAAGCTCTTTGAACAAGCTGGAGCTCTTCACAAAGGCAGGAGGTCTTTGCAAAGGCTTCTTTGATCTTCTCAGGCAGACAGACCCCCAGACTGACACTGAGTGCTGTGCTGCACCGCCTTTTGTTTGGTGTTCTCATGCATGATTCATTAGTTAATTTTAATATTCATGATTCTGTGCATGGTTTTCAACTAGGTCCTCTCTCTTGGTCGAAGTTTCTAGAAGCTGGCAGAAGCCCGTTCCCTTCGACCAATCAGAGGGCGTAGTTTGGATCCCAGCTTTATGGATTCAAGTTACCTGGGAAGCTAAGTGCTTCAAAATGGCCATGGGTGGAGCCACAAAATGGTGGCCTATAAGCTTTTAGTTTGTCCATGTCCCTGTATTGATTTTACCTCAGCCAGAGGCTTGTTTCCCCTGGCACATGGGGGCGATTATGTCCTAGAGATAAAAATCCCCGACAGGGGGCACCCCATTTGAAACCAACTGCCAACCAGACATTGAGCTGTTGATCGGTACCCATTGGGCCTGACCATCTAGCCAGCTTTCCATCCATCTTACAGTCCATGCATCCCATCCATACTTCCTTAAATTATAGGCAAGAATGTTGTGGGAAACTGTACCAAAATCTTTGCTAAAGTCAAGGTATATCACATCCATTGACTTCCTCATGTAAACAGAGCTAGTTACCTCATCATAAAAGCTAATCAGATTGGTCAGACATGACTTGCCCTTGGCGTATCCATGTTGACTACTCCTGATCACTTTCCCCTCTTTCAAGCACTTCGAAGTGGATTCCTTCAGGATTCCCTCCACAATTTTTTCAGGGACTAAGGTAAGGCTGACAAGTCTATAGTTTCTTGGATTGTCCTCCTTTCTTTTTTTAAAGATGGGCACAATATTTGCATTTTCTCAGTCATCTAGGACCTCACGTGATCTCCAGGTGTTTTCAAAGATAATAGCCAAAGGCTCTGCAATGACATCTGACAAATCCCTCAGTAACCCTTAGATGCATTACATCTAAACCAAGGGATTTGTGTGCATCTAGGTTTTCTAAATAGCTCTTAACTTGTTCTTTCCCCACTGAGGGCTGCCCACCTCCTTTCCATGCTGCATTGCCTACTGATGTAGTGTGGGAGCTGACCTTGTCCATGAAGACTGAAGGAAACAAAGCATTGAGTACTTCAGTCTTTCCCATATCATCTGTTGTCAGGTTACCTCCCTCATGCAGTAATGGCTCCACATCCTTGCTGATAAAGCTCTTCTTGTTAACACACCTGTAGAAGCCCTTCTTGTTGCCCTTCACATTCCTCGCTAGATGCAGTTCCAGTTGTGCTTTTGCTTTCCTGATTATTCCCCGGCGTTCTCTAGCCATATATTTCTACTCCTCCTTACTCATCTATCCAAATTTCCACTTCTTATATGCATCCTTTTTGAGTTTAAGCTCACCAAGGATTTCCCTGGTAAGCCAAGCTGGTTGCCTACCATATTTGCTTTTCTTACTGTGCATTGGGATGGTTTCATAGAATCATAGAATACTATGACCGGAAGGGACCTCGAGAGGCCATCGAGTCCAGCCCCCTGCCCCAATGGCAGGACCAAGTACTGTCTAAAGTTAAACCATCCCTGATAGACATCTATCTAACCTGTTTTTAAATATCGCCAGCGATGGAGATTCCACAACCTCCCTTGGCAATTTATTCCACTGTTTGACCATCCTGACAGTTAGTAACTTTTTCCTAATGTCCAACCTAAAGCTCCCTTGCTGCAGTTTAAGTCCATTGCCTCTTATTCTAGCCTCAGAGGCCAAGAAGAACAAGTTTTCTCCCTCCTCCTTATGACACCCTTTTAGATACCTGAAAACCGCTATCATGTCTCCCCTCAATCTTCTCTTTTCCAAACTAAACAAGCCCAATTCTTTCAGCCTTTCTTCATAGGTCACATTCTCTAGACCTTTAATCATTCTTGTCGCTCTTTTCTGGACCCTCTCTAACTTCTCCACATCTTTCTTGAACTGCGGTGCCCAGAACTGGACACAATACTCCAGCTGAGGCCTAAACAGAGCAGAGTCGAGTGGAAGAATGACTTCTTGTGTCTTGTTCACAACACACCTATTAATGGTTTGTTCTTGTGCCTTCAATAAGACTTCTTTAAAATAGCGCCAGTTCTCCTGAACTCCTTTCCCCTTCATATTAGCTTCCCCTGGCATCCTGCCCATCAGTTCTCTCAGGGAGTCAAAGTCTGCTCTTCTGAAATCAACGGTCTGTATTTTACTATTCACCTTTCTTCCTTTTGTCAGAATCCTGAAATCTACCATCTCATGATCGTTACAGCTGAGGTTGCCAACCACTTGTGTTTCTCCACTAGCCCCTGTTTGTAAGCAGCAGGCTAGAGGGAGTCAGAGCTTGGGCAGACTGAAAGGTAAATCAAAGTCCCATTCAAAAAGGTTATATTATTGAATTCACTGACAGTTAACTGAAGTGATCCAAATTTCAGCCTATGCTATCAGTACGTTTATTTTAATATTAGTCTGGTTTGTATCCAAATGTAATTTTGACACTATTTTAGGCTTACTCTATAGTATCACAGAAGATCAACCCACTCAAAATCAAGCTCTCAGGGATCAAAGTCGACTCCTGTGCTCCTCATGACAGGCAAGGAATAAGGAAGGTTAAAGGGTAAAATGCTCCCATTGACCTTCCCCTGTTAAGGCAGACAAATTAGCCAAGTGTAGAAATGTCAGTGTCAATTGGTGTAGCTAAAGTCACGTATCTGCATCTGACTTCCATGTCTGGTATAGAGAAAGTCTTAGCCAGGTGGGACAAAAAGGTGTCCACTTCCAACACAATTAGCAGGCCTCCATAGGATTTTTTTTTTCAAATTATCTTAGTCATCTGAAAGATTCTCATTTTGAGAATTAGACACTGACAACTATTACTGCAGTTCACAAGGGTCTCTAATGTGTGGCACAGTGTTGAAATAGGTATGTTGCCAAGCTCCCTTGAGCTGGGTTCAGAAAGCAGCTTTTACGAGCAGTGACATCAACCATGTGAATCTAACAAATATGCTTATGCTTATATATTGTATTTCTGAGCCTGATATCTGCCATCCATCAGTCGTTGAAAATTTATTATTTACAGGTAATTCTCTTCAAATGTGCCCTGTTATGGTTCAAAGCACTTTCCCCTCCCACCCACTCCCATCACCAAGGAAAGAGATGCACAAAAATGTGGTTTGCACTGTGCTCCAAAAATGACCATGAGTCTATAGGTTGTTGTGGTTTTTTTTTTTTGTTTTTGTTTTAAATCCTATCTGAGCTAGCAGGAAATTCTAGTAGCTCAAGTTCTTTTATAGTACCTACCTACTTACTACTGTAGCACCTCAACACCTCATGGGCTTTTTGTAAAATAAAATTATTCTTCTTTATCCTATATATTAGAATGATCGGTTTGTAGTTTCTTTTTTAATTAATTGTTGGGGGAAGGACACAGAAATTCATTTTGCACAGAGATCTGAAAGTGGTGAGCTAAATGTGGACATTCTTATCGCTTGTGGTAATAAGTTCCATAGCTTTTGTTGAGATGCTAAGAAAGTTTTCTCTGTGGTTCATAAGTTTCCCTATTGTGTTAACCAGTTTCACAGTTCCAAGTAAACATAATTTTTGTGAGAAGTGACAGTCCAAGGCTGAGTCTAACACTTGCCCCCAACTTCGAAGGGGGCATGGTAATCAGGGGATGGGAGATTACTAATGAAGTGCTGCAGTGAATATACAGCACTTTATTAGGCTAATTTCCATCCCTATGGGAACTTAGAAGCATCAAACTTCAAAGTGCCACCATGCATGTAGCCGCAGACACTTCGAAGTGCCTTTACTCTTAAAAAATTTGGGGAGTAAAGGCAATTCAAAGTAGCGTAGGCGCTTTGGAGTGCTTGTGGCTACAGACGTGCTGGCACTTCGAAGTTCAATGCTTCGAAGCTGCTGCAGGGGCAAATTAGCCTAATGAACTGCTGCATATTCACCGCAGCACTTCATTAGTAATCTCCCATCACCCTGATTAACTTGCCCCCTTCAAAGTTGGGGGCAAGTGTAGACAAGCCCCAAGAATCATATATTCACTATATATGCAGACATAAAAAATGTTTTAGGTAAATCTGTATTATTTCATTACACTCTGTTTTCTTTCTCTTTAACACGCTACCCCTTCTTCACTGTGAGATAAGAAGTTTTCTTCACAATGAGGCTATAGTTTGCTGAGTAAAAATCTCTTCTTACATTCTTTCAATAACAGTCATTCCATAGATCCCACCCAGAGCAAGCAAGCCAGCCAAATATGTCAGCTCAAAGAGGTATATAGTTGGTAGCAGAGACAGTTCAGTGTACTGCATTCTGTTCTAAGACTCCTATTTATCCCACTTCTTATTTTTAGCTAATCTACAATTATGCAGGGTATTTCCTTTCCACATGTTACTGACAGACCACTATGTAAACTATACATATCTTGTCCTATACACCACTGAAATGCAACCACCTCTGAAGTGAAACACTGCAACAACTTAGGACAAAGTAGGAATGATACAGTATCAAACTGATAGTGTGCAAACTCTACATGGGATTTTTTTATTACATGGCTTACTTGCCACAAGCAACCTTTCAATTTCATCACATCATTCACTATTTTAAGTTTCACATATGTAAACTGATATAGAGCAGGCGTAGGGCCCCTATCAGGGCCCAATGACCGACAGGAAAAAAATCAGTTGTAGTCAACACACAACCCTGTGGCTTTCCCCAACTCCCATAGCAGGCTTATGGCTACAACCCTGTGGGAGGCAACAAAACTTGGGATGGGGCCAGAAATGAGGATCTAAAGGTGTGGGAAGGAGCTCCGGGATGAGATGCAGGGGGTGAGGGCTCTAGATAGAGGTGAAGGCTCTGGCATTGGGCTGAGTCCAAGGAGTTTGGAGTGCAGGAAGGAGGTCTGGGCAAGGACCTAGGGGTTTGGACAGCAGGAGGGGGCTCAATGTTGTGGATACAGAGGAAGTCTGGTAGGGAGTTATGCTGAAGAAGGGGATTCTGGCCTCAGAAAAGGGGCTCAGGATGAGGGTGTGGACTTTGGGAAGGTATTAGGGGACCAGAGGGGGTTTTGACATGGGGCAGGGGTTCATAATGTGGGCTTTGGCTGGCCAACACATACCTCAAGGCTTTTGAGACATAAATGCACTCTAGTTCCACTCTAGCTCTGTATCTTTCTTTACCAAAATTATTTAAGTTACAAAAGTTAATGTTCAAACTTAAGGCTATTAAAATACAGTAGACCCTTGAGTTATGCAAGGGTTCTGTTCCACGCACCTTTGGGTGACCGAATTTCGTGTAAGCCAAGGTCTGTCTTTTTCCTCAGCGGAACGCACATTCTGCAGCTGGGAAAGCAGCAGAAAGGTAAGTTCTGGGGTGGGGGGGCAGTTGGGGAGAGTTAAGCCTGGCAGTGGGTTGGGGCCCTGGGAGGCAGGCAGGAGGGGCTAAGCCTGGGGCGGGTTAGGGCTGCAGAGGAGTGAGGGGTGGAGTTGAACTGGAGCTGTGCGCGGGGGTGGTGAGCCAGGCTGTAGGTGATTTCAACAGGGGTGGGAGGATGGAACAGAAGCTGCACGCGGGGAGTCTGAACCAGGGCAGTAGTGCTGAACTGGAACAGCGCACAGGGGGGCAGGTTTGAACCAGAGCCGCAAGTGGGGTATGAACTGGGGGCAATAGGGGGATTTGAACTGGAGCCATGCATGGGGGGTTTAAACCAGAGCAGGAGGATGGAAATGGGGCCGCACATGAGGGGTTTGAACTGGAGACACATGCTGGGGTTTGAACTGGGGCAGGAGGATGGAAACGGGGCCACGCACGGGGGTTTAAACCAGGGTCACGTGCAGGGGGTTGAGCTGGAGTCGTGAGTGAGAGGTGGCGAGACAGAGCCAGGCTTGTGTGGTGAGCTGGCGGGGGGGTTGAACTAGGGCTGGGGAGGTTGAGCTGGAGTTGCACCTGAGGGGTATTGAGCTAGAGCCAGAGGTCGGGGTGGGGGGTGAGCAGAGCTTAGGGACGGGGGCCGAGCCGGGGCCGTGTCGAGCTGGGGGAGTTAAGCCAGGGCTAGTGAGTTAAGCATAACTGGAAGCCGCAGAATTCCAGGGTTTACTGTAGGAATTGGGGGTCAGCCACGAAAGCAGGATTATGTACTCTGAGACCTTACTGTACTTAAGTTCTGTGCAAGACAGAACACCCATTTCCTTCACGTCACCTTTCCCCCTTAGGTTTCAGCTGACGTGCGTGGAAGTACATTGCAAACTATCATTCATGCATCACTCTTCCTATTTTCTAGTACAGGTTGAATCTCCTTAATATAGCACTCTTGGGACCTGACTGGTGCTGAACGACAGAATTTCCTGAACCATGGAAAGTCAGTATTGTCTAGCAGCATTACCAACATTTCCACTATTTACTGGACTCTTAGAAGACATTTAGAGGTAAATTAACACGAAATAACAACAGAGAACATAGAGAGCCAGGACTCGTGCCTATAAAACTTCATTGGACCAAGAGGACCTTGTCCACAATGATAAATGGACATCTAGATAAATAAAATCATGCTGGACCATGGATGTTGTCAGAGGAGAGGGTGCCAGACTAGAGAAATTCAAGGTATAGGGCAGAAAGGACATGCTGCTTCAAGGCAAATCTACATTTAAAACACTGCATTCATGTAGCTGTCCCTGCTGCAGCAATTTAAGAAAGATACTCTACATTGCTTGAAGAAAGCTCTTCTATCAGCTTAATCCACCTCCCCCAAAGGTGATAGTTATGTTGGCAGAAGCGCTGTCTACATGTGTTTGTGTGTGTTAGGTCAGAACAACTCAATTGCTCAGGGATGAGGCTTCTTCCACACCCTTGAATGATGAAGTTATGCCAGTACAGGGCTGTAGACTAAACCAGGCTTCAGCCTGTGTTGTAAATTATTCTGTATACTAGACAGAGCTTGTGTTGGGCTGGTGCACAGCACTACCATGTACTAGCCCCTTCTGAGGCATATTCTCCAGACCCTCACTTAAAAGACAAGGCTCTAGCTTTTATGATCACAAACACACAAAACAATGCAGACCCGTATCAGCGCCTCTGAAAGGGGTGAATTACTCCACACCGCTCAAATGCTCAGGGAGGATAATTTAAGAGGCCGGTGTGGCGGCCACTCTTCCACCCTTCCTGTAAAGAGGAAGCAGGAGGAACCTACACCTGAGGCAGCATCCCCGGTCGGGCTCACAAGGGGGCTGGCTTGGGAGACGCCCCTTCTCCCCGCTCGCTCCCAGACCGCAGGGAGGAGCCAGTTGAGCTGAACGACGTGCGGCGAAGGCGACGCATCTCGATAGTTCGTGGTCGGGGGCACAACGAGGACAGCCCGAAATTCTGTGGGCAAAGGGCGGAGCAATCCCCTCGGCCCCCCAACCCGCAACTCCTCCCCAGCCTCTACCAGCGGCTCTGTCTCGCGTGCTGGCGGAGGGAGGGGTCCGTCTGCTCGATCACAGCCCCTCTCCCCTACCTGAGAGCGCGGGAAACTGTTGCCTCGCCCAAAGCCCCCGCGCGCGACCCAGAGCCAGCCCCAGAATGGGGGGAGGCGCACTGCGTCTACAGGCCCGCCCCGCCCAAGCCGCGCGACTGTCACTCAGTACCTGTGCGTGAATGGAGGGGGGCGGGGCTTGGCTCTTTCCTCCCGCGTCGGCTCTACCCTATCGACAACGTGCCGGTTACGGCACGCGGGAAAAGACAAAATTCCCGCCCACCCCAGGCGCGCCGCAGATCACGCTGAGCTCGTGCTGACGTTCCTGCGATCGCTTTGGCGCGGGCGCGCGCGCGCGCGCACTCTCAGGGTCCAGGAACAAGCCCGAGATGAGGAGGTGTTGCGGCCGCTTCCGAACCTTCTTAGCGCGTGCGTGCGGCGCTAACAGCGCTGACTCCGTCGCAGAGGCCCGCGCAGGGGTGGAGCTTTGGGGCGCATCGCAGCGTGAGGGGGGAGGTGTCGTGCGGCGGGGGCGGGGTTTGCCGGGCTCGCGCCGGAGGTGGGGTTTCGTAGTGTCTCGAGCTGGGGGCGCGGGAGGGAGCTGAGCGTGAGAGAGGAGAGGGTGGGGAGGAGCCGAGGCTGCCTGGCGCTGATGCCCCCTCGCTCCCCCCCCGCCGTCGTTGACAGGCAGCAGACGGAGCCCCCGGGCGGGCGGGCGGCAGGTGAGAGACGGGGCCCCACGCCCCGAGGGTAGCCTGGGCGTGGGGGGAGCCCGGGCAGGGCCTACGGGGGCCAGAGCCGCCGGTCGCGGCTGAGGGGGTAGGATGCGGCCGGGCTGGAGGCGAGGGGCGGCCTGGTCCTACGGGATCTGCCGTCAGCTCAGGCGGGGCTCGCCCCGGTTGTGGCTGCGACCTCTCCCTTTCTAGCCTCCTCTTCCCCGCCCTCTCCGCGGCCGGGTGGCCTGTTTGCAGGCGGGGCGAGCAGGGGGCGCTCGGGCGGAGTCGGGGGTAGCTGGGAGGGAGCCGACTCTGCCCGGCCTCTTTTTCTCTCTGGCGCCGGGGGAGGCGTGGGGCCTGGGGCAGTCCTGCCGGCGCCCCGCTGCGTTTCGGGCCGGGATGCTCCTTCCCCCTCAAGCAGCCTCTTCCTGCGGGGTAGCACAGGGAAAGGAAACGCCAGGGATCCTATCGTAGCAACCTGCCTCTGATTCCTCCCGGCAGACACACGGGGGGGGGGGGGTGGTCTGTGTCTCCTCCGGTGACATTGCTCAGCGCTTGTGGATGTAATAAATATATCTTGACTCTTATTTTTGTGTCCCACACAGTAGCTCTTCTCTCTCTTGTCCCTCTTCTCGTTTTCCCGTTATCCAACCCCAGTATTTGCTGATGGTAACTGCATTTAATGTATAATGTTAAAAGAAAACCTTTTATTCTCAAATGGAGCAATCATAATATCTGCGGAATGAATGTCATGTGTCCGTTTCATGTGAGGCATTTTTATTTAATTCAGGCTACAGCTAAAGTGTTATTAATAAAACTGTGTTTTTAATTTGTGGTGATTGTAAATCAATCCTCCAAGTGAAAAGTGAGCATAAACTGATAGATTTCTGTGTTCTTGAGTCCTCAAACATCCTGAAAGAATACCTGTGGGAAAAGTTAATTTGCCTGTTCCCCATATCATTCTAACTGTGGTATTAAATCTAAAGCCTAATTATGAAACACTACCTGTTGTCATCAGCTAATTTTATCATGGATCATTTAATCATAGGCAGTGGGGAATGGTGTAGGAGTAAAGCTGATGATGATTAGGGAAAATTTGGGAGTGGCTTTAAAGTAGCTTGTGCAGAGACAAAGATTGTGGAGAAACCCCCAAAGACAAAGTGGTAGAGAAAGTCAGGAGGATGGTGAAATAAGCAGAATTATCAGTTTTGTTAAAGGTAAGAGTCTATTTGTCATTCTGATCCTGTATTATTTTACAAATCTCCCTTTGATATTTATGGGTGAATAATCAGACTGCATATGTCTACAGCTAAGATGACCAGTTCTAAAGAATGAATTTGATTCCCCATAATAGTCTTATCACTTCGTTATTTATCTCAGTATTATGGATTGTTATGTGAGAGATGGTGCTAGTAAGTCGTTCGTTTTTTTTTAAACTGTGCTAACTATACTAATGTGACCATGGTAATAGTATAAAAGTAGATATTATAAATATAGCTTGCAGTAAACACAACCACTGTTGGCTAACCTATGATCTCTTGTAGTGGGGGAGCTGTGTGAAGCACGTTATACCCATGGTAAAAGCACAGCACAAGAACTTGGGGTAGAGCATGGTCCTTGAATGCTGCTTAATACAACTGGATTGTTTGCTTGTTGACTGGCCAAAGTTCATTAAAACAAGTTTTGCTAGAACTAAGTCACAATGTATATGAGAGACCCTGTTTCTCTTACAAGAGAACTGTTATCGTGGAATGCTCTAAAATTTGTTGCAGACAAAAACTAGCGCTGTTTTTCTGGTCACGTTAAACTTTTATTAGAATCTTACTTCTCCAATAACTAGTTAGTGGCATCATTGGTTAAAAACGTGGTTGATGTTCACAGAGCACGTGGCTACTAACTTGTAAATTTTAATCCTGGGTGGCAGCTAGAGCACCGCTTTGGCAACTGGAGTTCCAACCCTTCTTGTCCCCCTCTTCCTTCCCTAGTGGCTGAAGCCCCAAGCCAGCTTGTCCACGCCCTTGTCCCCTTAGCCAGAAGAGCCTTGGGTTGGGTGTGGTCCAGATCCACCCCACTACTGGGGGAAGCTCTGGGCCAGTTACAGTGGTAGTTCCACTCCCCTACTCAGACTGAATCTATTCTGTTGAAAAGCGTCTCTTTAGAGATACTTTTGATATGCTCTGTGCATGTTCTGAGGCCAGAGTGGTATTTGCTCCTTAGTTTCCTGGGTTTCTCAGTAATCTTCCTGTAGTCCAGTTACGAATATGGTATCTATTTTTAAGGAGGCGTGGAGAAGTCGTCTGGGAATCTACAGGCTTATTAGTTTGACTTCAGTTGTATGAAAGGTCTTAGAGAGTCCTCAGATTTTGTGCTGCAAAGAAATGTTTTCAGGTGGTGTGACGGTGCCAGGTCAGCTGCCGCAGAGGCAGAGTGCTACCTGGCCTGTGACCACCTCCTGCTTGGCTCCTGTCCTGTCCCCCAAACTGAACCCCAGGATATGGCTCTATTCTGGGTCTGGGGCCAAGTTCGTGGGGTGGGCTGGGAGTGGAGCTGAGCCTGGCTGCTGGCCCCACTGCAGCTTGGCCACTGACTCAGACCTAACCCCAGCCTGGGCTTTAGCCCAGTCTTGGTCTCCTTAACCCCCTCTTCATCCCTCTTCCCCCACTGAGTTGTATCTTCATCCCAGCCCTGGCTCTAGGGAGGGAGCACCCTCAAAAGTTTAAGGACCATTGTTTTAGAACAGATTTTGAAAGGGAAGTTAGCTAAGAACATGGAGGGAAACAGCGACTGGAATAAAATGCAACATGGCTTTTCAAAAGGGAGATCTTGTTGAATCAACCCAATCTCTCAAGAGAAAATAAGTGATTTTCTTGACAACGTAGAGGTAATAGATCTCATCTGTATGGATTTCAAGTAAGGCATTTAATACATTTCCGCATGGGAAGTTATTACATTTGGGAATATAGGGATTAATACAAAACTTGCAAGGTGGATAAGGAGGTTAGTAATAGGAGGCTGCAGCATGTTATACTGAGAGGTGACCTCTCAATCCGGAGTGAAATTAGTAGTGGATTTCCTCATGGAGGACCAATCTTATTTAACATGTTCATTAATGAACTTGGCGCACAAAGTGGGGAATGTGCCAATACAATTTGCAGATAACACAATAGGAGGTATTACCAAAATCTGAAGGAATGTAATACTATACAAGAAAATTTGGATGACCTTGAAAACTGGAGTACAGTAAACGCTTTCATATCCAGCATTCTATCATCTGGAACGCTCAAGTACCAGCATTTTAACCATAAGTACACTTTTGTTGTGTTTTCCGTTAAGTTCATTGTAGTGAAAGTAAATAGAATAAATACAGCAAATACAGTATTTACAGTTTACTGGTAAATAAAGTACTCTGCATACACTTTTGTTTGTTTGTTAATAGTTAATCTTGTTTTTCTTTAGAGTTATGCATTGCTAGGTATACTTCTGTTGTCAGATATTCAAATATTCTGGATAACCTTTCAGTCTCAGTGTTGCTGGATGTCAAAGTTTACTGTAATAAAAATAGTATAAAATTCAATAGTGCAAAGAGCAAGGTCATACATTTAGGAACTAACAATATGAATATCTGCTAGAAGCAGGAGACACATGAGTTGGAAGTGATGGAGGAGGAGGTAGGCCTGAGTATATTAGTTGATGGGTGCTCATTTTCATCTGGGCTATGTCTACACTAGCCCCAAACTTCGAAATGGCCATGTAAACGGCCATTTCGACGTTTACTAATGAAGCGCTGAAATACATATTCAGCGCCTCATTAGCATACGGGCGGCCACGGCACTTCGAAATTGATGTGGCTTGTCCCAACGGGGCTCCTTTTCGAAAGGACCCCAGCTACTTTGAAGTCTCCTTATTCCTGTGAGCAGATGGGAATAAGGGGACTTAGAAGTAGGCGGGGTCCTTTCGAAAAGGAGCCCCGTCGGAATGAGCCGCGTGGCGGCGAACTGCGTCAATTTTGAAGTGCTGCAGCCGCCCGCATGCTAATGAGGCGCTGAATATGTATTTCAGTGCTTCATTAGTAAACTTCGAAATGGCCATTTTGAGGTTTGGGGCTAGTGTAGATGTGGCCCTGGTGAATGTGCTTTTGCCATGAGAGAGACTAATTCAATCCTAAAATGTGTTAGGTGAAGTATTTCCAATAGAGGTGAGGAAGTACTACTACTATTATACAAGGTACTGATGAGACTTCATCTTGAATAGTGTGGAGTTCTGGTCTGCCATGTTTAAGCAGAAGATTAATTCAAACTGGAAAAGGTGCGGCGGATGAATGGAGAAACCTACCTTTATGAGAGGAGACTTAGGAGCATGGCTTATGTAGCATAGGCAAACCAAGGGTGCCAAATATTATTGCCTTCTATAAATACATCAGAGGGATAAAGATCAGGAAAGGGGAGAAGTCGTTTAAGAACAAATGGATATAAACGGGCTGTCAATAAATTTAGGCTTGAAGTTGAACAAACATCTCTAACCATTAGAATGAAGTTCTCGAACAGCCTTGCAAAGGTAACAGTGAAGGCAAAAAGCCTAATTGTCTTCAAGACTGAGCTTGATAAGTTTATGGAGAGAATGGTACATTGAGATTGTCTGTCTGCACTGGTTCGTGGCACGTCTGCGAGTGCAGATAAGTATCTGCAGTGGCTGCAGAGAGGCTCAGAGTTAGCGCAAGGAATTTTTTCCAGGTATCCAGCTGGTAGGTCTTGTCAACCTGCTTAGAGTCCTGGGGGTGTGGTTTGGGCCGTGGCTCCCAAAACCCCTTGCCAGTCCCCAGGTTGGGGAGGCCAGGTCTGGCCACGGCTCCTGCCTCCTCCCACTTGCCTGTGCCCGGGTTGGGGGAATGTGTTTGGATGCAACTACTCCTTCCCCCACCTGTTCCTGGGTTAGGGGACCAGTTTGGGCCACAGCTTACAGCTCCCCCAAATGTTTCTGAATTGGGGGACCAGTTATGGCCACAGCTCACAGCCCTTCCACCTGTCCTGTGAGAGGGAGAGCTGTGGGGAGAGGGGACTAGGCTGAGCTGCAGTGGCCCTTGCAGGAGTTGGGAGGTTGGGGCCGGGCTGCTTTCCCCAGTCCTGTCTTGAGCTGCAGGAGGCCCATGAGGGCTGGGGAGGGCCTCTGTGCTGGGCTCAGCCTGAGCTCCGCGGGAGGTAAATGTGCATGGGGGGTGGGGCTATGCTGTGACACTGGCCCTGGCCTAAGCTCTAGTGGGGCTGGGACTGTGCGCTTGACCTGGGCTCAGAGTGAATTGCCGGGGGGGGCATCCCCAACCTAGTGGGTGGGATGTGGGGGCTGTGCTGGGCCTCACCCTAGTCTGAGTTTGTGGGAGGAGGGAGGAGTCGTGGGCTGTGGCAGGGTGCTGTGGGACTGGGCCCCAACCATGCGTAGCTCGGGGGTAAGAGCAGACTATGGCATTGGGCCTAGGCCTGACTCTGGATTGAGTTCTGGGGGGTAGGAGGGCCATGCTATGGCTCTTGCCCCCCATCCTGGCAAGAGGGGCAGGTCGAGGGCTTGGCTGCTTTCCTTAGCCCTAGCATGAGCTTTGGGCAGGGGTGACAGAGCCAGGTTTCCTGGCACCAGCATGTTGGTGGTGGGTAGTTATGGGCAGGGTTTTGGGGGAACACTTACCCATCTGGAGATAGGCAGAGTTGATCCCCCTCTCCCCGTGACCACTGTTTTTGTCTTGCAGCTGACACCCCGCCCCCACATTCCCTATGCTTACTGTCCCTGCTGGTGAGTGTGTAGTAGGCCATGGGCTTGTCTACACTAGGTCCTTACTTCGAAGGGAGCATGGTAAGTAGGGTGTTAGGAGTTTATTAATAAAGTGCTGTGGTGCCTATGCAGCGCTTCATCAAGCAAATTCCCCCCTGCGGCAACTTCAAAGTGCCGGCTCACATCTAGCTGCGGCTCACCTGCTGGTACTTCGAAGTGCCTGGGCAAAATTTTGAGGAGTAAAGGGACTTCGAAATTGCCCAGGGACTTCGAAGTACCGGCAGGTGAGCCGCAGCTAGATGCGAGCTGGCACTTCAAAGTTTAACACTTTGAAGTTGCTGCAGGGGAGAATTTGCTTAATGAAGTGCTTACAGTTTGAGTAGTTCTTGAACAAATGTAGCACCAACTGACAATCTAAAATATATAGTAGGAGAAATTACATTAAATGTTGGTTGGTGCTAAGTGTGTGGTTAAGGGCTGGACCTCTCCACCCACAACAGTCTGATTGTTAACTAGTGAGTAATAAGAGAGATGTCTCTGAAAGGAGTGACAGCTCTAATTTGAAAATATTTATCTGTTTGTATTTGAGAATAAGATGACAGCAATAAAATCATCAATCACTAGTGCTTCTGTGCAAGCCTGGAAAGGACACTGATCACAGTTTCTGCAGAGGAGGACAGCAAGATTCAATCTCCTTGTCTTAATTATCCTTGTATAAATGTATTTTAACAGTTGAGTTTACATAATGATGAAAATGTGCCTTGTTTGTTGGGCGTAGGGAAAAGATTATGCGTCATTAAATAAGGTGAAGGGATAGTGTTGTCCAGGCTCCAGTTATAAAGAAAGATGTGGGACGTGTGTGTGTGTGTTTGTAAAAGAACAAAATTACAGTGAGCCTTGCTTTGTGCTGGAGTGAAAGGCTTCTGGACTGGAAGAGAGTTAAACAAAAAAGCTTTTTTTGTTAAACTAAGCTGAGAATATATCTTTTATTTCTGTAACATATCTGATTATATAATATTTATGAATGATAAATGGTCTAAAGAAAGATGTCTATTAAAGATTTGTGTTTGTTAATAAAGTGAAAATGGTATGTACCAGGTTGTTTCTGATTATACCAGATTTTATTTTAATTCTGATAGATTTCATGATAGGGAGCCTATATCTGAAGTAAAGGTAGAGATCTGAACTGAATTTTGAGGCAAAATGTGGCTCTGACTAACATATTCAGATGATTGTGGGTGGTGAGAGTATATTCCGATTTTAGAACAGTGCCATTTTCTGCTCATTGCTCTCTTCTTTAAGCTATGCATTTCCCTGTGCTGACAAATGAACGCTGTAGGTGCTCTCTGCATTTTCCTCAATAAAAGCAATCATGGCTACAATAACTAGATGGAAGGTATAGCTGCTTTTTCTATCATCTGCTAACAAGGACAGGTGCTGAATTGGGAAATGGAAAGTAGAGCTGGATCCAGAAAGAGGTGAGAGAAATCAGACTACCACATAATCCAGTTATTTCAGTGTTTGTGCAGAACATGTTACATTTTATTCTTTAATCTGTCGAATTGGGAGACTGCCTGGAGTGACTGTCATTTGGAGTTATGAAACAAAAACACTTCTATGGTAAGTGACATGTAGTTGTGCTTTTCCTCAGACTACTACTGTCGGAATTTGTTGTCCTTTCAGGTTAATGAAGCAATTTTATAGCAAATCAGGGTCAATCAAAGGTTCTTTGACCATCGCTGAGACTTTCTTGAGAGGTTTCTCTTTGAGAAAAGAGAGAGAGAGAAAATGACATGCAGTGTTTCCTTCCAAATTTTTTTAATCCAGCATGAAATACACTCATCCTCGTTAAATGAGTACTTTACTTACAAGCACTCGCTTAAACGAGGGGCACATATACTTACCTTAGTTCACTAGACGAGTGAACTCCCCTCGCTATTACGAGCTTTACCCCACTCCCCACGGCTCCAACCTGCCATACGCTGGTGCCTAGCCCTGCAGCCCCAACCCACGGCAGCCTGACCCTCCCACCAGCCCCACCAGACTAGCCCAAGCAGCCTGACCCTCGCAGACCAGCCCTGGCAGTCTGACTCCCCACCACCCTCACCTGGCTGGCCGGTCCCGCGGCCCCAGCCCTTGGCAGCCTGAACCCCCCTGCCCACTGGCCCTGTGGACTGGCCTTGGCAGCCTGACCATTGCCAGCCCTGTGGCCCCAGCCTGTGGCAGCCTTAACCCCCACTCTCCGCTGGCCTACAGACCAGTTCTGGCAGCCTTAACCCCTCCACTGGCCCCTCAGACCTAACCCACCACAGCCTGCCCCCCAACACCAGCCGCACACCCAATCTGGAGCAGCCTTAAGCCCCCCACCCACCCCACGAACCCTATCTGCCACCCTAACCCCACTACCCTACCTTCCTCCCACTCATGGCCCCAAATTGTCCCCACCCTTTAAACCTGCCCCCCTCCCAGCCCCAAACCCAAGGTTCTCTTATCTTTCAAAAGCAGCACAACATGCTGCCTTTCCTTTGAGTTAGGAGCACTAGGAACCAGAGACTTTTACATGTAATTTAATGGTAATTTAGTATCTTATGAGTTTTCGTCTGAGCAGTAGATGGGAGCCAATTGTGCTTGTATAGCGAGGGATGAGTGTAAACATTGTGTACCATTCATAGAAACACATGCTACTGGCAGTGGGAGCTCTGATAATCAGCTGGGTGGCATTTGAGTCTCTCCTAAATTCCTGTCCAAGTGCTCCACTTACAGGGAACACTGGTCACAAGTCAAACCCTTCCTCCTCACTATTTTTGTTGTTGGTTGGCTGATGTTTCAGATAGGTGATTTTTTTTTTAAAGAAATAATTCAAATCTCATTCAAATGGAAACATTATTGTAGAAGAGATGTGGGAGATGGCGCCAAAGTGTTTCATGTTTGGTATAGCTGGATCCATCTTAGTGTGGATGATTATATTTTTGTGGGTTTTGTTGTTGTCCCCCCCCACCCTTCTTTATGCCTTCCAGGCTCTCCTGTTGTCAGGGTCACAGGCATAACCAGTATTTGTTTTGAATGTGATAAATAAGTACAAATTCCACTGATACAGCCCTTGGTGTATATAAGGTTTTCAGCACAGGCTGGTTTAGAAATGTTTCTCAAGACAAACTCTTTTTTTCCATCCCTTTCTCAAATTCACTATTCATTAGTTCATTTTAACAAGGAACAGTGATTCTTCCTCCATTCTCAATTGAATTAAGTCCAGATTGCAGAATACAGAAAATAGCTGTTGATTCTGTATTCTTGTGCTGTGCACAAGATAATAACAGTTCATTAGTCTCCTATTCATTTGGTTGGGGCATCTGTAAATTGTTATGAACTGTTTCTTTTCCTATGGCACTCATTTACTATGTAGACAATGTTACTATCTGTAATATGTCTGAAAGTTTTCACTTGAATGAAACTTTTTATATATATTTTTTGAGGAAATCTTTTTTTTTCTTTTTCTTCCTAACACTTCCTCCTCATACCTTACCACTTTGATTTTAATTCCATTGTCTAGGCCTACCTTGAGAATCCTGCCTATCATTACAGTTACGTTTTTCATCAGGCACCCAGTTCTGAATTGACTAAAATGCTACTGCTTTCCATAGCTCATATAATTCAATTTCCATAATCTAGGACATTTCCCTGCTACTAAGCAATATTATTTGAGAGCTGAATCACCTCTCACCTCTCATTTTCACTGAAGATGTAAAAATATAAATCTGTATGGTAGATTATCACGTCACTCTGGTACAGCAGATTGTGGTATCAACTGCCTTCTGTAACTTCGAGAGTTTCTTTTCTGTCAGGGACATGACAATAGTGTTTTTTTTTTTTTAAACTAGCTATTAATAGTTTGGCAACATGCTAGCTAAAAGACAGAGGAGGCAGTTTCTTGAATCTATGTTAAGTATGCCTTCTGGTATGTCTGAGTTACAATCAGTACAGAAAAAGCTTTTAGTAAGGTTTGTTTATTCTTCAGAAACATTTTTTTTGTGGTGTTGAACTGTATCAATATTGCTATGTTTTTTTTCCTGTGTATTTGATAGTGTGGAGATGGTATTTGTTTGTAGGAAAGCATTCTGATAAACTGAAATGCAAAGGGCAATACACTTTTCGTCCTTTTTATGTAGACTTAAGGCTTGTCTGCGTAAGGGTTGTGGAAAGAGAATCCAGGTGAACCTCAGGTGTGAATTTAAAGTAGATTAGTTAAACCACATTAAATTCTTATTAAAGTGAGCAGCAAAGCTAATAGTGCAATTAATTGTGGCGTTAGTAGAATATCACTTAAATATTTTTCCTGTTTTCTGTATTTTCAAATATATTTATTTCAGTTACAACACAGAATACAAAGTGTATTGTGGTCACTTCATAGCTATGTTTGATTGCAAATTGCATTGTAAAAAACCATAGGAGTTTTTTTTCTGTTCACCCAATACAAGTAATGGAGTGCAATGTCTTTGTCATTAAATTTCAATTTACAAATGCAGAATTATGTAAAGGGCAGGGGTTGATCCTGCATTCCAGAATAAAGTAATATATTAGAGCTGGGACAGGCAAGATCCTGCAGGTCAGATCTGGCCTGCCAAGCTGTTTAATCCAGCCTGTAACTCGGGAAGAGCTTTGTGTTCTGCCCCTTCCCTCAACAAAACCTCTCTTCTCTTATTGCCTGGAAACCACTGAGGCCAGAAGGGCAGATGAGGAAGACAGGAGGGCAGATTGGGAGGACTGGAGAATGCTTAGAGAGTATGAAGTCCAGACCCAGGGGGAGATGTTGTGGCTGATGATGCTGCAAACAGAGTTCCTGAGATGCCTTGTATAAGAGCACAGAGGCCCTCTCCAGCCCATGATGAACCACATACTCTCCTCACCATGTTCCGTGCCCTTGCAACATGAGCACCGCGGAATGTGTGGTGTGGGGGAGGTCCACTCCCAGGGATGCTTCTCAAAGCAGAAGGCTGACATTCCCCCACCTTTGATGGCAAAATGCCTCTTACCCTTGCTTGCTTACCTGCCTCCAAAGCCTGGCATGATATGATGATGCTGCTGCACAGTTGATCAGGCTGGCAGCAGTCCCATAAGAATATATGTTAACAGTTTAAAAACCATATTTAAATTGAATAGTTAACAATTAGAAAGCAAATCAAAAGTAATGTATAGCTTGAATGGTTAACGGTCCAATTTTTATCCCAATTTAACAACCTAATTCTTAACCCAGTTAAGTAGATACACTCACTCATCCTCTGAGGCTAGCCAGACCCCAGGTAATGTTGGTTAGTTGATTGAGGCGAGAGTCGTACATGCACATCACCCCATTATGCCGAACTGATGGACTCTGACCTATGTGGCAAATTGATGTAATACAGTAATCCTCCAGTATGCATAATTTTTCAATTTGCTCTTAATTCCATTAACACAAGTTAAGTGCAAATGGAGAGCACTCCAGCCCCCAGCTGGAGGAAGCAGGGAGAAGCTCCACTGCAGCAGCTGTCTGCTCGCTGGACAGAGAGCTGGTGTGGCACGGTTTCACCCAGTTGATGAGAAATCACGCTACTACCTCTGTCTGCTGGATGAGCTCCCCCAAGTGGGGGTAATGCAGGGACAGATGGTCGCGGTGGCACAGCTTCTCCCCAGCTTCCTCCTGCTGGTCAGTTTCCCAGGTCCTATGCTGGTCAGTTTCCCGGGTCCTGCAAGTGGCGGGGAGATGGGAACCAGGTTCCCACTCCTTGCCAGTTCTGGTGGGCTGATCAGTTTCCCAGCTCCTGCAAGCCTAGGGGTCCGGCAACCAGGCTGCTGCCTGGTTCCCATCTGCCCCGACTTGCACGAAATTTGAGTTACGTGAGGGTTGCAAAAAGGCAGTGATGTTCAGTTAATTGGTTGTACCCCTCAATCTGTTTGGGGGGTGCTTCTCCGTTCATTGATCATATCCCTCAATCCGGCTGGATGCTTTTCCATGACCAATTTTGGAATATCCTGCTTATATCACCCCTGTTCTGCTTGGCTTAGCCACAACCGATGAACAGTAGTATCTTTGGTGTTTGCTTCTTCCTTGTTAACGTTTTATCTGGGAACTTGCCTTTTTTGTGTATTTTTGTTCTCAAAATGGTAATCAAGTTCATAATCCACTGGGGCACTGTTTCAGAGCCTCTCTTCAGCCAGCTTTCTGTTAATTTCACTCATGCTAATCATTTACACTTCTCATGCATGCTAACTGCTTATGAGTCGTAACAAACCCCTGCCATGAGCTTGTTTACTGTTGGTTGAATAAAAATGATTAAACTCGCAAAACAGTGTCTTTATTGCTTGTGTTGCCTGGTGGTGAGTGTGTGTATTACAGGATTTACAGGCCAGCACACATCATGTATGGGGGCATCTCCTTAACAACAGACGTAAGTGTCATGTCAGTGTCTAGTCATTCATAAAACTGTTTTTCAAGGCCTGCCTGATTAGCAGTACTCCTTACTGTAATCTCTTCATTGCCCTGGTGTATACCGCTCATAATTAGTGGCCAGATGATCTGCTTTGGGTCTCTAGCCTAGCACGAAATTTTCCCCCTTACTCTTACATAAGTTATGGAATACATGCCAGGCTGCCACCATGAAGGGAATGTTGCTTTTGCTGAGGTCTAACTGAATCAGCAGACTTCTGAGCTTGGTCTTTAAGTGGCCAAAAACGCATGATGTACTAGCATTCTGCATTTGCTCATCCTATAGTTGATCTGCTCTTTACTGTGGTCCAGTCTGTCTGTGTATGGCTGCATGAGTCAAGGAAGCAAGTGGTAAGCTGGATCACCCAGAATCACTACTGCCATCTTCATATCTCCAGTGTTGATATTTCTGGTCTGCATAGAAAGTCCCATCCTGCAGCTTTCTGAACCAGAAAGATTTCCTAAATGTGGGCATCATGCATCTTTCTGTTGTGGCAGGGCCAGGGTGGAGGGCCCCTCAGAGGGAGCCCAAACAAACAGAAGGGCCTGCAGGACAATCTCAGGCAGCTGGGTTGGGAGATGGCTCAGCCCAGCTGGGGCCATCTGGCACCAATGACTGGGCTAATAAGAGGCCTTTAAAAACCCTTCACAGTGGGAAGGGTGGAAAGAGGCGAGGAGACGAGAAGTACTGAGAGGAAGCAGGTTGGAAAGGAGCAAAAAAAAAGGAACAGGAACACCAGGAACTGCAGAAGGAGAGTGAGGAGCCACAGCAGATCGAGAGAGAGACTCGTTACAGCTGCAGCCTGGAGAAGGTACCGGGGGGAATTGTCTGGGGAAGTGGCCCAGGGAGAAGAGCTGCTGCACCAAGGGCTAAAGGAGTCAGCCTTCCCACTAGCAGTTGCATAGGGTCCCTGGGCCAGAACCTGGCATGAGTGGGCGAGGGCCCTGTTCCCCCCAGACCACCCCCTGACCCCAGCGAGGGCAACTGGGCCTTGAGTGGGCCCAATGGACTGAGTAGAGGCCAGAGGCCCAGGAATAGGACTGACTTTGTCACACTGTACCATCCCATATTGATGCGGGTGAGACGAATCTTGTGATCCACCAATGCCTGCAACACCATGGAGAAGTACCCCTTGCAGTTTATGTACTTTGTGGCAAGGTGGTCTGAAGCCAAGATAGGGATGTGCATTCCATATATTGCCCTGCCACAGTTAGAGAACCCCATTGTGGCAAAATTATCCACTATGTCCTGCATATTTCCCACTGTCATTTGCGATCATTGCAGAAAGGGCATTGATTGGCTTGGTTACCTAAATCACAAGAGCACCCAACTGTAGATTTGCACACTCTGACCACTGACCAATAGCTGTCTAGCATCGCAAGCTTCCACAGGGCCATTGCCACTCACTGCTGACCTGTCAGAGCAGGTCTCATTTTTGTATTTCAGTACTTCAGGGCAGGGGAAAGCAATTCCCAAAGTTCCTTGAAAGAGGCCTGATGCATACCAAGGTTTGGTAGTCACTGCTGATTGACCCATAGCTGCAGAGAAATGTGGTCCCACCATTCTGATCTTGTTTAACAGCATCAGAACTGGTGCTCCCCTGTGCACAAAGCATCGAGTGCATTTCTCTGTTCCTCCTCTTCCATGTCTCCCTTCCATATATGTCAGTGTCCTCTTTAGAGTTTATCACTCCCATGTCTGCTTTGGCTCTAAACATATCACATCAAAATGCTTGAGGTGCTCATAATGCTTGCCACAACCATTTGAAGCTGGATGGCCTCCATGCTAGACTTGCAATGGCATGTCTACAGAGATAAAAAACGGGCATGAAAACACTTTTTCCTCTGGCTTTCCAGAGGGAGGGGGAGGAGCGAAGTGCACCAAGGGGAGGCTGATGACATATACCCAGAATCACCCGCAGCACTTTTCTCCCATCGGACACTGGCAACTTAACTCACAATACAAGGTGGCAGCGGGAACTGTGGGACAGGTACCTAGAGAACATTGCTGACCAAGTCAAAGCTGCCCATCCTAATGAGGATGTGCTCCATTAACTTCATGTGCCAGTGCGGACATGCATCCTCAACTTTAAAACTTGGGTGCTACAAAATCAGTCTTAACAAATTTGACCTAATTTTGTAGTGTAGACATACCCTACATTTTTTTATCTTTAATTCCTGACCTTAAGAAAAATAAAACAAAACCTATGTTCTCTCTGACTTACCCCATCATTCTTTCCCAGCTGCTTGTTCAGAGACATCACCTCACTGCAAAACATATCTTCATGACTGGGGTTTGGAAAATTAGTTAGACACTTTATAGCCAGAATAAAACTATCTTCAAAGATAGAGTACAGTGTTGAGTTGAGAATCCTAGTGTGGTAAGGCTGAGAGGGACCTAGAGAATTTGCTTGGAATGAGGAGGTGTTGTCCCTGGACCCTTTTCAGGTGCTCTGACATTATCGGTCCCTGGCTACTAGAGATGTGATAAACTTAGTCTGCACTCCTGCAATCCAACAGTGGTGATGGGGGATTCCCTGCTGCCCTTGTCATTCCTTTTTGTTTGCAGAGGAAATCCTCATGGTATAATAGTTCTGGTGCAGGTGTCATCAACCTTTCCAAGACAAGTATCAGAGAGGTAGCTGTGTTAGTCTGTATCTTTGAGGACAACAAGAAGTCTTGTGGCACCTTACAGACTAACAGATATCTTGGAGCATAAGCTTTCATGGGCAAAGACCTGCTTTGTCAGATGCATGAGCCCATGAAAGCTTATGCTCCAAGATATCTGTTACTCTATCAGGTGCTACAGGACTTCTTGTTCTTTTCAAGACAGATTGCTGAAATTTGACCTTTTGACCTTTATTTACAGTCTGAGTGCTGGTGATATTTTTTAAAGTCACTAAGAGTCCTACTTACAACAGCTTCATTGATAAATTAAGATGCTGAACTTCACTGTTTAGGTGATTTGGTAGCATTAGCTGGTCTTTTGTTAATTCACTGGCAGCATGGCTTTGAGCAAGCTCCTGGCTGTGTGGAGGAAGAGGGGCGGAGCTGAGCACCTGCTTCATGTGCCCATGAAAATCAGCTTGCATGCCACTCTTGGCACCTGTGCCAGGGGTTGCTGACCCCTGGTCTAGTGCCTACATCTATTGCTGCTTAGAGCTTGAATGGCAGCAATAATCACTTAACCCTTCTTAGTGATGTTGCTGACTGCAGTGTTGTGAATGGCAGCAGTGAAAATTAAGATTCACCAAAGAATGACCGAGACCCTGGAACTATGCAGGTGAATTTAGAAAAAACAGCACTGCATTAGTTTATACTGGATTCATATTTGGAGGATCATTTTTACAGCCATGAAGTCTAGAGACTTTGTTTTCAAATGAAATCTTAAGCTGCAGAAGCTGAGTCACTAGCTGGGGAAAGAATCCTTTTTGTAAAGTGGGTTCAAATATCATTAGAAAATTAAGTATCCTGACAGAAGCTACCGATAAGGGAGGAGTGGGACCAATCTGAAAAGGGGAAAAGATTAATTTGTTCTTTTAGAGTTTAGACCATGGTCATGATTTGAAGAATGTTGAATGTGTCTGCTGGGTTTGTCATTTTACAGTGACAATGGAGTAGAGCAAGAACTTGCTTTAAGTTTGATTCTTGTAGTTTTGAAAACATTGCATTTTTGAGAACTGCAGGTAGTTAGAAGTATTTGGGAGCGATCGGGAAGTAACTGATCAGACACTTTCCACTTGAGTGAGGCAAAATAGTTTTTTTTCTTTTTTTAATTTAGTATATTGGGTATTGAATATGCTTTTTTTTTTTTTTAATACAGATATGATCTCAAACACCATTGTGGCTTCAGAAATGGACAACTGGATCTATTATAAGTTGTGACTGGCCTTAAGCTGACTTGCAACCATAGAAAAACCTCACAGCACCTCTATCTCATTCCTGCTTGATACCTATAAAGTCACCTTACGCTACTCGGTCAATCATGTATGGAAGTGCTCGGTCAGTTGGTAAGGTTGAGCCAACCAACCAGAGTCCTGGGCGTTCACCAAGGTTGCCAAGATCACCACGCTTGGGTCATCGTCGAACCAACAGCACAGGTGGGAGCTCTGGAAATAGTGCTGCAGGTGGGAGCGGGAAGACACTTTCCATGGAAAATATTCAATCTTTAAATGCTGCCTATGCCACATCTGGCCCTATGTATCTAAGTGACCATGAGAACGTGGGTGCTGAGACTCCTAAAAGTACCATGACTCTTGGCCGATCTGGAGGGCGGCTGCCTTATGGTGTTAGGATGACTGCTATGGGTAGCAGCCCCAATATTGCCAGTAGTGGCGTTGCCAGTGATACTATTGCATTTGGAGACCATCACCTCCCTCCAGTGAGCTTGGCATCCACTGTGCCTCACTCGCTACGCCAAGCCAGGGATAACACTATAATGGATCTGCAGACACAGCTCAAAGAGGTGCTACGAGAAAATGATCTGTTGCGCAAAGATGTGGAGGTGAAAGAAAGCAAGTTGAGCTCCTCTATGAACAGCATTAAGACCTTCTGGAGTCCTGAGCTAAAGAAGGAGAGAGCCCTGAGAAAAGATGAAGCTTCCAAAATCACCATTTGGAAGGAGCAGTATAGAGTTGTGCAGGAAGAAAATCAGGTAATTTATGCAAAGTTTTTGTTGAACTGTATGCATCTGTGGTTTGGGTGGGAGAGAATAGAACTGAATCAGTTGATTGTTTCTACTTAACATTTGGACTGCTCTCTAGATTCTACATCTTAAGTTAGGTCAGACGGGTTGGAGACTTTTCCTAAGGCAGTGGAATCAGTAAAATAAAGAGTATTTTCAAACCGTAACGCCACTTACTGAGCAAAAGTTATGCTACCAGAATCCCAAGCCCTCTGAGCCTGGGTCACCTGATTTGCTGTTTTATGTGATGTAATATTTGGGGGTGGATGAATATTTATCAGTTAATTCATTTCCCCTTAAATATCAGGTTATTCTCAATATTTATCAGTATTTCTATAGTGCCTAATGCTGTAATATCTGAAGCATTTTGTGTAAAATATCTATCAGCTGTAGCCTTGGGTATTGTTGAGCTCCTGCTAAGTATTCACTAAGTGAAACCAAGGCCAAAGCGTATTTGGTATCATTTTGGAAACACTAAAAAATTCAGGTTTGGAGATCTCTGAAGGAGACCTGAACAGTTTTTGTCCTTGCTTGTTGTTGTACTTCATTCAGCACTTGTTTAGCTATACCCATTGTCAACAATTGGTACGACTTGTAGGGTAGACAAGGCTGGAGAGCTTGACAAGATTAGATACATAATTTACCTCCAAGAAGTTAGAACTTCCCTTTCTGATTTAAGCTGGCTTCTTTCAGAGAGTTTGTGCCTATTTGAGTCCTTTTTCAATCAGTGTTTTGTGACATAGATGTGGGCTTTTTTTTGTTATGATAATGTAATCTGTCCATGTTTACACAAACAAAAATTGTTGGGACTGCAGCTGTTTAACAAATGCTAACCTTTTATTTATCAGGTAGAGTGGAATTTAAACTCTCTGTGCTAAAGTTTTACTCATTTAGAATGACTTGTCCAGCTATAGAATAAATCAGTGGTAGAGAATTACAGGAATCTCGATTTTTCTTGTGGCCTCAATAAAGTTCCAATATTTGCATGTGGTGGTATTAAATCATAGGATGGAAAGGGACTTTGAGAAGTCATTTAATAGAGTCCTGCACTCATGGGAGGACTAAGTATGATAGAACATCCCTGACAGGTGTTTGTCTAACCTGTTTTTAACAATCACCAGTGATAGAGATTCCATAACCTCCCTAAATGGTTTATTACAGTGCTTAATCACCCTGACAGGAAGCTTTTCCTAATGTTCAATCTAAACCTCCCTTTGTGCAATTTAAGCTCATTGCTTCTTGTATTGTCCTTGGAGGCTAAGACGACCCATTTTTCTCCCTTCTTGTATCAAACTTTTATGTACTGGAAAGCTGTTATGTCCCCTTCTTAATCTTTCTTTACCAGATTGTTTAATCTTTTTACTTCTCCACTGTTCTATCATAGGTCACATTTGCTAGACCTTTAATCATTTTTGTTGTTTGTCCTTGGACTTTTTCCCAATTTGTCCACATCTTTCTGGAAATGTGGTTCCCAGAACCAGACACAATGCTCCAGTTGAGGGCTACTCTGTGCAGATTACTTCTCATGTTGTAATAGGGTTCAGGGGTCCCCAAGCACTGCACCCCTACTGCAGCCAGAAGTGACTTTCACTCAGCAGGTAGAACAGGGAGTTTATTAGTCAACAGAGACACATCATGGTAAAGAGGTATCAGTACAGCAGGCAGAGACAGTCATTCCAATCCATCTTGGGGACAGCAGCTTGTGGGGTGCCTTCATTTGGGGTCTAGCCTCCCCTTTGCACAGGCTAGCTCTCTTTCAGCTCACCCTCAACTCTGTTTCCCACTGTTTCTCTTAGATTCAAACCCAGCTGGGCTCCTCCCCATTCTTTGTTCAGGAACAGAGGTGTTACCTGCCAGCTTAGGCTACAGACGGCAGGGGGTCATCCTTAGCCTGCGTGAGCTGCTCAGACCATCATACATAACCCCCACTACATCACACCTTTGTCTTACTGTACTGTTGCGAATACATTTCACAATTTTTTCCCCAATAATGTTACACTGTTGACTCATTTAGTTTGTGGTCATATTGGAGAAATGGTCTGAAGTAAACAGGATGGAATTCAATAAGAGCAAATGTACACTCACCTTATGAAAGAACAATCAGTTGCATACATGCAAAATGGAAAATGACTGTCTAGGAAGGAGTACTGCACAAAGGAATTTGGACCCCAGGATGAGGGTTCTGTATACCAAACCCCGATCCTTGTTTAACATTGTTTAATGTTGAACAATGAATGGCTTTTCTTAACAGGTCTGGCTCAACAGAACAAACCCAGAAAGATAATGGAGCAAACATTTTCTTACATCTACAAGATAAAGGTGGTAAAGTGTCCATATCATTTTGAATTTCTTTTCTCCAAAGGACATACAGCTCCTCCTACGTTGATACTGTCTATATACTTGATAAGTGTATTTTCTGTGCCATTATCTAAATCACTGGGAGGGTCATTTTGTCCCTGGAGCTCTGGGATAGAGGAGGGGTGCTTCCTTCCCATCCATGACAACTTGGCCTTGGGGAAGGGTGTCTTCACCTTGGCTTGTAGCAGCTGTGTGCCAGGGCCTGGGTTGTGTGTCTCTCTCCTGGGCATGGCAGCTCCCTACTGGTGCTGGGGGAGAGGTGTCTCACCCCGGCCATAGCACCCAACATAGAGATGCTCTAGAACTGCCGCTGGTTGCGGGGGAGGTACTCCTACCCTGGTCACCACCCAGCCTAGCCCAGATCTACCCCATCTGAGGGACTGGCTACTCTACCTTGTCTGTGCTTGCTGGAACTTTGGTGGCTGTGGAGAGGCAGCTGTCACCTATCCCCAAGTACAGTGGTGAGAGAGGGCTGTGAGTAGTCCTCTCTCCCTGGGGCTACCTGCACCCTGAACCCCTCTCATCCTTGGCCATATTCCAGAGCATTCACTCCTAGCTAGAACTCTCACTTCATACCTCAACCATCTGCCCCAGTCCTGAGCTTCCTCCCATACTCCAGCCCGTGTGGAATGCCTTTTTTATTGGATACGTCACCTCCATACTGGCACAAGTAATGAAAGTTATTCTACATATGGACATAAAACATTATAGGGAACACTTCCAAGTTGGTGTTCATGATTCAGCTAGAGCTTGAGAAAATGACAATCTTATTTGGTTCTTTCTCTCTCGCCCAGTCTAATTCAGACTCTTCTGAATATTACAAAGGAATGGTGTCCCAGGACAGGGTGGAAGTGACAGTCATGTTTGCGAAGGGCAGTTCAGTAGCTAATTTTTTCTCCTATCGTCTCTTTAGGAATGATAAAAAATGTTCCCCTCATTATTTTGTCTGCCATTTAGTCTTAATTTCCAACTTACTGATTTTGATTGATTTTTTTTTTTCAGTTGGACACTGTTCTTGTTTACCAGCATGATCTAATACAGTCCTGGAAATACATATGTAGGCTTGCTTTCTTTCTCTTAATTCATTCTCTCTGTCTCCCTTTTTGCAGCCCTTCCTATCAGTAGTTTTTTTGTGAACTTTCACTTTTTACTGCTGATCTTATAATGAGTGTAAATTTGTAGGCCTGTTTATCACAACATGTTATTACAGTTGAGGACTTTTTAGAGTAAGCTCTCAGACTCTAGTTAAAAGAATTCAGTGGACTTCCCATCTAAACTTACACTAGGTATCTCCTTGGAGTCTAATGTTAATTTGAATGTCTTTGTTCCTCCTTCTGAGCAAATAATCCAAGTGGAAGGAGGTTGTTCATAATAATTTCTAGCTATTACTTTAGCAACTGGAGTCTGAGAACCATCCATCCTCTTCTTTAAGAAAAACCTTCCACATGGCAAACCATTCCTGTGTGCTGTCCCAGAGTATACCCCAATGTGGTTTGATTTTTTCACTGGATATTTCCCTATTGAGTTTTCATTCATCTCATATGTTCTAAAGAAAATGTTTGCTCTACTGGCCTACCTACTCCTTTACAGAAACCTCGTTTCAGTTTTGGAAGGTGGGTATAGGGGAAAGGGCCACAAAATAAAGCAACTGACACTTGTGGAGGATACATTCTTTTCTATTTTTAGGTCAGCCCAGTTTAAAGTGGGTTATCTCAGAATTTTGTTTCTGAACTTCCATTCATTATGGAAATTATGAAGGCTACAAATAGCCTGCAGTTGGCTTGTTCAGTGACTCTGGTTTTTTGAAATAGAAGAATAAGTGGATTATTATGCTATAAAAACCATACATAGAGAGGGAGAACACTTATTTTTTCCACATCATTTCTCTCCTCCTTCCCTTCACTAGCACCCTAATTAAACACTTAAGAATATTGCCAGGACTGTGTTCTCTATGCACCCTCTGTAATTATTACCACAATGTCTGGATTGTATGACTTTAGTCCAAAAAAGGAAGGGTGCAATTTAAAAGCAAAGTGAAACATGGTGTAAGATGTAGAGACTGGGAATGCTAATTAATAGATTATAGTCAGTTAGCAGTATTCCCTAATTAAAGTGCATTCATTATACTCTATATTGTCTTCTTGAGTTGGTCATTTCACCTATTGTAAGGAAAATCAGGGGTTTAATAGGATTTCCTGTAATTAAACAGATTTATTTGTTTAGACATGGCCCCAGAGATTTTCTTCTGTGATCTGTGCTGCTTGGCTCTGCCTTTTGAATTAATAAAATTTGTTTTATTGTTCCCTTTTGCATTTTTTTTTACCAGTAAGCTTGCAGGGGTAGGTTTGTTAGATGCTAATACTTGTATTTCAACAGACCCTTTTTAACAAAGATCTCTGATTCTGTACAGAAACTAGTTGAGAACAAATCCAGCTGTAAGTACCAGCTCTGCTTGCAGAGCCAAGACTGGTTGACTTGTGTCATCTTAGGGTTATCATGAGGTCTCCTTGCTCTTTCCTCCATGAATGTGTCTTTGTGTTTTCATATGCATACCACATAGTTCCTGTGTAGATTTTATTACTTTGTTGATATCCTTTGATACCTCATGTTCCTTGAACATAAGGAATGGTTAAATTACCTTAGTTTTAGAAGATGTTAAAGATAAACCTTAAAATCTATGGCCTTTAGATTTCTGTCAGACAGAATTGGTTGCTAATTTTAGATTTTCTTTTTTCTCTGACATTGATTTGGTTAATAGCAATGGCAAATTTTTATAAGGAAGCATGACCATGTGGCTGTTGACAAAACATGTATGTGGTTAGATGGTATTAGACCATTGCTGAACCGAGACAACACTTTTATATAAAAGTTTAATAGTGGGTAGTTTGGATAGCGTGCTGCCTCTTCTGAAATGTTAGGGATCAATCAAGTGGAGACATTAAGCATATAATATACTTTCAGTGGAAAAAATAGCATTTATTTAAAATGTTACTTTTTTCCTTAAGCACCAAATTTGGAAAAGGCAGGTAAACGTGGAGAGGATATGCTTATCCTCTGTCTGTGCTACTCCCATGCATCTCTGAAACTTCAAATCAGCATTTCACCATCTCTAGCATGAGACTGGAAAATGGAACTGACTTACCTGCCTTAATTTCTCTTAAATTCATTGGCTGCCAATTTGTGGCCTCCCCAGTGCACTTTGGAGAGAGAATGTGCACGAAGTGCTAGGGTACAACAGTGAGCATCATAAAGATGCTTATGAATAAAAAGAATGATTAGCTTACTGTACTTTTTGCTGAAAGCATTATGAGTCACAACGGGGTAAGTGGATTAGGTGAGAATTTACAAAATTTTTGGCAAATCATCCATTTCTTGTATTTCTTTTGCTTGGTGGTTTTACAAGGTAACAACCATAAAATTAATTTCAGCTTTCAGGCTGAATGCACGCTGTCAGTGCACTAAGGTGTGAACAACAGATTGTTTTTGAAATGTCATACAGTGCTTCTTAACTTTAAACAGTTGTATTGGTTAGCAGAAGAGTGTAACTGCTGTATTTTCTTAAGTGGTTGAATGTTTAAAATTTGAATTTTTTGTGTCGTCATTGTCTTCGTTGCTGACAGACAAGGTTTGTTCATGTTGTATGTATGATTTTGCACATAGTGCTGATATTCATGTGATGTAGTACATGGTAAATATAATTTATCTCTGACCACTTGGCAAGCACTCTGTCCACTAATAAATCAGTACATCTTGCTTGGGGATTTTGTAAGCTTTCACAGCATAGTAGTCATCATGAACATCCCTCAATTTGACATAACATTTCCTTCCTTCTCTTTCCTGTAAATGGAGAATCTCCTCCATCGTGTACAGTCTCACAATGTCCTGAGACCCAGCGGTGGTCCCTGTTCAATCCCGGACCAATAACGGATTAACACTTGAAAATACAAGATGGACAAGGTTAAGAGGTATTCTGGTGTGTGTAAAAGGCATTGTATGCCTGGTCCATCCATAGTTCACCGTTGATTACTTTCTGTAGTATAAATTTCTTTTAGAGAGAGATTTTAATGACCATGTGCAGGAGAAGAAAGGTTCTGTGCAGCGAATTGGTCTGCTTTGAAACATACCGTGTGTGTTTATCCAGTTGGTAGGTTGTACCTTTTCCCATATGTGGATATAGCATGCCTGCTGTTGTTGTGAGTTAGTGGGATCAAAAAAATCATTTTTCTTCTGAAAGAAAGATTCAAGTTCTATAGTGAACTGTAGGTAGACAGAAGACCAATGTGAGAGCTGAATCTGCTTCTATAAAGAGAAATAGCCTGTCCCTTTGCTATTTACTTTGAAGTGTTTTCAGAATATTTTTTTCTTTCATAGAATATAGTTTGGTCCATGTATTGTATGAATTCTGAGCACATTGTGGTTGCGTGGCAGCATCAGAAACTCTGTGCTGTTCTCTGCTTATCTCTAGGTAGGCAGTACCTGAGGTTCATAGATATTAATGTGGGATTTTCCTTATGAATGCCGTTTCTGGGCTTGCTTACATTTAGACCAAACAGCAAAGTCCCCAGGAAAGTTAGAGAGAGCAAGGACATGAGCTACTAATGCTCCATTCCAAATTTGAACAAATTCTGTCTGTATGCATTCGTTCTGGTGCACCTCATTTCCCAGTTAGAAAAGTCTAGATCTCACTGCCTGGATTTTGAGAGGAAATGTGGAAAGGACACAAGTTTTTAAAATAGGGTGATCAGTTCCATGCAGTTTGTAGAAAGAATTTCCAAACATTTGTGAAAGATTCTCTAATTGATGCAAGGAAGGGAAGTGTACTTCCCTATCACCAGGCACTCTTAGCTTTCCTACAGAATGCTTTAACCTTGATTTATTTCTTGGTCTTCCAAATGGTATACAGTATGCTCTTTGTTATCCAGAAACAAAAGGGAATGGGGGAATCAATTTTCTGGTTAACAGAGAGGTACACCTATTGGTCAGAAATTTTCACACATTACATGTAGTTGGCAATTTGAACATGTACATGTAACTTTATTCTGCTTTCACATACACAGCATCAGTGACCAATCCCAGGTGTACAAAATTACTTTGATCTCTCTACTCTGACCTCTGTGTGAACTATACATGACATTCTCTTGCTGCTAGTTGAACGTACTGTATGTCCCCCCATAAACTAACATTTACACACTGAACTCTGCAACTGGAAATGCATTCTGGATAACTTTTGTATTTTTTCCAGTTAGCAAAGAAAAATAAAATGTATACTGATATTCTTGAAATTTGCCATTAACCGAGGATTCCAGTTAGTAATGATCCAGATAACAGAGTATACTGTACTCTGTGTGTGCAGCAGCAGATTTCTTCTAGCATTCTCCACAATAGGTAGGATTCAATCACATCAAGATGTCACTTTCTTTACATTAGCTGTACTAACTACTCAACTGAGATTTGTAAAATTCCTGGTTTTAGATTTTAGGTTTACTCAACGGGAGGGTTACAGCTAAGGATTGCTAACCAGCAGGCTCTGGCTAGCAGAAGGCGGAATAGGATGGGTAGGTACTGCTCTGGTCAAGAGCCTCAGAGCCATCAAAAATGCCCAAGCCTCAGTTTTGGTAGCATGGTCAGGAGCATGAAACTTGTTTCACCTACTCCAGCATCCCCGCTATTTTTGTTGCGCCTATCCCCCTTCTACCATATGTGGTGCAGCATCACCACAGAATGGTTGGTTTGGTGTACAGTAGAGAGGGGATATGCCATTCAGTTCTCTTTGTATCCTTCTTCCCTGTCAGTTTACATGGATCCCTGTCAGAAGATACAGTTATGGCAGGAATTGCAATCCCTCCTTGGGTCTGGGTCTATAGAAGTTCCTCCCAGGTTCTGGGGACAGGGGTTTTATTCCCAGTATTTCCTAATCCCAAAATCAAACAGGGGTTTGAGACCAATTCTAGACCAAAGAGGACTCAACAAGTTTGTAAAGAAGATGAAGTTTCATATGATATCCCTAGGTCTCATACTCCCTGTGCTGGAGCAGGGGGATTGGTTCGTGGCTCTTGACTTACAGGATGCATATTTCAATCTACCCTCCTCACAGGAGATTCCTCAGGTTTATGGCAGATGGAAACCATTATCAGTTCGCAGTGTTGGCATTTGGTCTGTCTGCAGCCCCAAGGGTCTTCACCAAATGCACGGCAGTAGTAGCAGCGCACCTGCACAGCAAGGGGTGCTGCTATTTCTGTACTTGGATGACTGTTCGGTCAAGAGTCGTTCCAGGGAACAGGTGTTTCAGCATGTATAGTTGGTCCATCAGACTTTTGTAAGTCTTGTCCTCTTGATTAATGAGGCAAAGTTGGTGTTGCTCCCGTCTCAGTCAGTCAGAGTTTGTAGGAGCCCAGTTGGATGCTAGATGTGCCAGGGCGTTTCTGCCAGATGAGAGGTTCAGAACCATGGGGGCTGTCATCTGAGACATCCTGACAGTTCCCACCACAACAGCCAGGTGCTGTCTTCACCTGCTGGGCCACATGGCAGCGGTCACCTTTGTGGTACAGCACACTAGGTTGAGAATTCGCCCCCATAGCTGTGGCTGGTGTTGGTGTATCGCCCTGTGAGAGACAGTTTAGACTTGGTGGTTATGGTGCCACCGTGAACTCTGTTGACCCTGCACTGGTGGTTGGATGAGCACCTTTCCCTAATAACGGATGCTTTGGACAGTGGGTGGTGAGCGCACCTGGGGCAGCTATGAACCCAGGCTCTTCGGAGCATTTTGGACCTTCGACTCCACATAAATGTAAGGAAGTTAAGGGCCATCAAACTAGTGTGTGTGGCTTTCAAGGCCAATCTGGTGGGGTGTTGCGTGTCAGTCAGTACAGACGACAATGTACTATATCAACAAATGAGGATGCATGCTCTTCTCCCTTTTGTGTCACTAGGCCGTGGTGCTCTGGAACTTCTGCATACAGCACAGCATCATGTTGCAGGCCCATTACCTCTCAGGTGTGCACAGTTCGCTAGTGGACCAGCTCAGCAGGTCTTTTATGGATCACGAGTGGTCACTTCACCCGGAGGTTGTTCATTATGTTTCCCAGAAGGGTTATCCCCAGGTGGACGTGTTCACCTCCCCTCTCAACGTGAAATGCAGGACATTTTGCTCTTACCGCAATCAAAGTCCGAGGTCCTGTGCAGATGCCTTCAGTGTTGCCTGGTCGGGCATGCTGATGTATACATTCCTTCCAATTCCACTAGTCCAGAGGGTCCTCCTCAAGATTCAGTCAGACCAGGAGTTGCTCATCTTGATGGCACCAGTGTGGGTCCATCAGCACTGGTACTTGACCCTCCTGCACCCGTCATGCTGCAAGCTGATGGCATTTCCGATCCACCTGGACCTGTTGACGCAGGAAGAGGGGAGACTGCAGCACCCCAGTCTCGAGTTGCTGCACCACATGGCGTGGATTCTCTGTGGCTGAGAGACGGGGAGCTGGCCTGTTTGGATCCCATAAAGGAAGTATTGTTAAATAGTAGAAAACCCTCTAGGAGGGTATGACCTATTTAGATAAGTGGTAAAGGTTTTCAGTGTGGGTGTCTCACAGAGGGCTATCCCCCTCACAAGTCCCCATCCCTGTGGGGTTTGGTATAGGAGAGCTTGTCTCTATCCTTGCTTAGGGTGTACTTAGTTGCCATCTCAGCCTTTTATCATGGAATGGCTTCCATGTTCTGAGAACCCGTAGTTAAAAGGTTTCTGAAAGGTTTAGAAAGAATCACGCCCTAAGTTCAGGCACCATTGCCCCGTGGGATCTCAGTTTGATGTTAGCAAAGCTCATGGGGGTCTCCCTGTGAACTCCTGGCTATCTGTTTTGTGCTGTTTCTGAGTTGCAAAACAGTGTTTTTTGGTGTCACCCTCCTGGCTGAGGTGACTATCTGAGTTGTGGGCACTTTCAGTGGATCCTTTGTTTGCAGTGTTTCACAAGAATAAGGTTAGGCTGAGACCTCACCCTGCATTCTTAACAATTCTCTGCTTTTCATGTGAACCAGGACATTTCTTTACTGGTATTTTACCCAAAACCTCATGCCTCTCCAAGATAGCAATGTTTAGATACATTAGATGTAAGAAGGGCGCTGGCATTCTATATGGATAAGACTAGGCCCTTTAGAAGGACAGAGCAGCTGTTTGTGGTAGTAGCTGATAGGATGAAAGGCCTTGTGGTCTCCTCCCAGCTTATTTCCTTCTGGACAGTGGTGTGCATCAGGGAGTGTTATAAGTTCACAAGGGTTCCTCCTCCTCCAATCAGGGCTCACTCCACTATAGTGCAGCCATCCTCTGTGGTGCATATGGTGCAGCTGCCTATCCAGGACATGTGTAGGGTGGCCATCTGATCCTTAATCCATACATTCACAGCACATTATGCATTGATGCAGCACGCAAGCAAAGACACTGCCAAGGGCAGGGCTGTCATACATTCCTTTCAGGGCTCCAACCCCACCTCCTAGCATTGGCTGATATTCACCCAACCTGGAATGCATATAAGTAATCACTTGAAGAAAAGACAGTTACCTGTTTTGTAACTGGTGTTCTTCGAGATGTGTTGCTCATGTCCGTTCCAAAACCCTCCCGCCTTCCCTGCCGTTGGAGTAGCTGCCAAGAAGGAACTGAGCAGAGGGCGGGTCAGCCGGTGCATATATTGGTCACCATATTGGCACCACTCCAGGGGGTGCTGCACCGACTCTATAGCTATTGGCTAGGGCAGAAAGCTTCTGGCAAGTAGGGGTGTGCCTGCACACACCCAACTTGGAATGGACATGAGCAACACGTTTGGAACACCAGTTACAGAACCTGTAACTGCCTTTTTCTGAAAGTCACTAACCTCCATCACTCTGGCTAAAATATTAATTTAAATGTTAAATCTAGCATTTGTACTGACCCTTGATGTGCTGCTATTCTCAGTTTTGAAGGAAGGAATGGTCTCCATAATACACAGGCAGTCAAGTCCAGGGCGGCATCACATCAAATGACATCAGAATAAAAAATGAAAATCTAGCTATTGTCCGACACCCAGTGGTCAAGTACATGGACAAAGTGCAAATACAGCATTACAAAGCTCTTACGTAGAGTTTTTCATCTGTGGCTCTTCAAACATTTTACAGAAGTAATTGACTAGCTTTTAAAGTTAGTCACTAGTAAAACTGAAGCGGCAAACAGCAGAGAAAATTATTAAGAAGCTTGTACATGGTATCAAAATGATTGTGAATTTGTGGAATACAAAATGAAAACTCTTTACCATAATAAAACTTTGCCTTTGCCTTTTATTGATCAAGAGAGAGCACAGTGACAGTGACCAAAACACACACTTGTTGGTTAAAGGAGAGGCTTGGAATGGGCAAAGCGTCACACCTGTTTAAGTTCAGCCCTAATTGCTAAAGTTGTGGGATGGGGTGAAGTGAGGAGGAAGCTGAGGAGTCTCAGAAAGTGGAAAGGAATGGTATGGGCAGGGGGCGAGGGTTGCTTGACACAGAATTGTGCATGTGCTGCATTGGAAGTTGAACCTGGATCTGTTCCCTCTGCATCATTATTAAGGACTTGAGCACTGGTTTGCTCTTCCATTACTTTTACCATGTGCTTAGTTGAATCTCTAGCAAATGCTTGATTTTCTGGTATGTCCTGTTTTTTGGCTTCCCAGCATACTTTTTGCTCCCTTTTTCTCTGTAGAGTAGTGCTGCAGCACCTCCCTGAAGATGTCTCTCTGAGGTACAACCCACGCACCCCTGCTCACCTGTCTACAGCAGGTGAAAAAGACAAGATGAAGAAAAGAAGACATCTGCTGAGGAACAAGTGAACAATGCATAGAAGAGGGATTGTTATATTCCAGCACTGCACTGAAATATTTCACTTACAATTACCTTTTTGCAACATCTTGGTTACTTTCTCATTGACCTTTCCAAGGCATACATCTTTGTAAGCGCCCAAAGTTTGGTGACTGCTGCCAGGATAGGGCTGTGCATATGGATAAAATAAAGTAGTGCATGCAGGCCTTACAGTGCCTCTTTTCAGGGAACACATTCTAAAATTATCCCACATTTTTTCCACAGACGGGGATCATTCTAGCAGATGTCTCAATTCTGAGGGTAAACAGGGAAACCAGGGTACAACTACTGCATATTTGTGGCTTTTGCCCTGCTCTACATTCAGCTCACCTATGTGCTACTTTGTGCCTGCACAAATGGCTGTAGAATAGTTTGGGATAGTGTTCTACATTGTGGGGAAGGAACAAAACTATGCTGCCATGGAATCTGTGGCAGAGGATTAACAAGTACCCCCAGGAAGCTTTCTTAGAGATCTTGCCAGAGGATTCTTTACAGATCTTGATGTCCATCAATACCCTGTTTGGCCAGAACAATTAGCTACACAGAACAATTCCCTGCTTACAGAAACACAGTCACCCTCATGCTTTTCTATACTGTACCCCCACTTCTGCACTCCACAAGGTGCAATTACTTACTCTTCATCTCGTCTGCTTCCTGCTCACAGGAGAGCAATTGCTAAGATTGGCTGTGCCCTTTAAGAGTGGAGAATAGTTCCTGGCTGCCTGCCCCACTGGGCATCCCTGCTGAGAGCTCCACATCCTTGTCTTGCTAAACATCTTCATCAATAATTTCTTCCCCTGGGTTATACCTTCCTTTCTGCTGCTCCTGTGCCCTCTGACGTATCCATGGGGCTCTTAGCAACAATGGTGTCCAGCACCTTTATAGAAACAGCAGGTCTTAGGTGCAGCATTGGAGGAACAGTTTGCCTCCATTGCCTAATGGTATGCCTGCCTCAGCTCCTCTATCTTCGCTCTGCATTGAGAAGTGTTCTGATTATAGTCCTTTTCACAGAAGCCTGAAAAACTGTTTTTGGTGACAAAACTTGGGAGTGTAGGCAACAGCTAAGTCTCTAAAAGAGCTTTACAGATATAGCTGAATTAAACATCAACATTGTGGGAGGTAGGTGTCACCTAAAGATAATAGCGTAACATCTTTTAAAATCATTATTTCCAGATGAGCAAACTAGATCAGAGGTTAAGTGATAATCCAACATTGTCATGGCAATCAGTAAAACTGAAGGTATTTTTATTTTTTCTCTTTCTGTAACTATTGGACCAAAGTATAGCCTTCTACTGGAAGTGCAGGTGGATATATTTTGCTCTGAGCTCTATACAAGTAGTGCAGAGGTACTTAGCTGGATTTGTTGGTTGGACTGTGTTCTTTGGATGTTTTAATCTTTGCTTGTATGTAAGGGGAAACCTTTTTTAACTTTAGTTTATTCCCAGAGCATTTTCAGGCTTCATGTAGTCTGATAGTTGCCAGATTTCCTTGCTGGTCTTTGGGCAGTGCAGTCAGAGTTCACTTTGTAGGTCAAAGAGCCATGGGTGAATAGAGGCACTGGCTGTTTCTAATGGCATGCCACTGTATAACTCCATCACAGGAAGGATGAAATCCTTTTGGCTTTTCTCATATTGTTGCTGTCAACCTCTGGATTTAATTTCCACTGAGACAATACATATTTCATCGATGGCATATCAAGCATTTGGATTTTCATGAACATATAGCTGACAGAAGGCATGCCATGTGTGTGGCTCCCAGGAGATGCATTTAAAGGCTCCAAGATCTGCATGCTGCTCTAGAGCCTGCAAATTGCCACACTGTGGAGCCGTGTTCACCACATGGCAAGTGGTGATCATACTGGACAACGTGGATGTAGAGCTTTGATATATTGGCCACAGAGAGCTCTCCTTCAGGTTTGGGAAAGGAATACCTCCATGGTGCTCAAAAATTGCCTCTCACCAGCAGCAGTTGGTCCAATAAAAGATATAACTTCACCCATTTTATCTTTCTGATATTCTGGAACTGACACAGCTACAACTATACTGCATACATATATTTTCATTATTTTTCCTGAAGCAAGATGCAGCAGCATGTATTTCTCAGTTCTCCCACTGTCCACACCTGCCATCTGCTCATTCTGCTTCTCCTGGTAGTTCCCTGACTGCTTGGTTGCTGCTCCTGCTGGCTGATTGCCAGTTTACTTTGGTGCTACCTGCCTCTCTGCTGTGACCTCTGCAGGTCATTCTCTTAGCTGTTAGCCAGTTGGGCAGAAATACTGTTTTACCACAAGTAGTTTCAGCTCTCACTTAAGCACTTTAAAAGCACTTTAAAAGCTCCTAATGTTGCCTGTTTATCAGAATTATGGGGAGTAGCAAGTTAAACCAGACTGGGGACTCTCATGGCTGGGACATCTGTCCCCATCCCTCTTACTTTCACAGGGCTATGGCACTCAATCCCCTGGCTTAAGGAGGCCCTTTCAACTGAGGGTGACTCATTTGGGACAGGTTAAATCATGGTTTCTCAAACTGGGGGGCCTGCCTCTCTGGGGTGTGTGAAGAAATTCCGGGGGGAGGGAGGGGTGCAAGGCAATCCAGCCCACCCCTATCATTACCCCCGCCAATGAAAAAGCTGACCCTTGCTTCTGGCTCTCAGCCCCTGCCATTTCACGTGGGCTACCTGGCGCAGCTGCTCTAAAAACCAGGCAGCTGGTGAAGGTCTACATAGAGCTAGCTGCCTCCTGCAAAGGTGAGTGAGTGTGGGTTTGGGGTGGGGAAGGGGGACTAGGAGGATGGGCCTGGCTTTACGGGAGAGGAGGGGCTCAGGCAGGCAGCTCACAGGCAGCTGGGGTGGCTGGCCCATGGTAAAAAAGAGGTGGGGGGTGAGGGTTTCTCAAAAATCAAAAGGGTGCGGCATGATGCCGAAAAGTTTGGGAACCACAGGGTTAAACAGTTCTGCTGCTCTTTGTTCTTAGACTAAAGACAGCCACATTGATAACAGCATTTTACTATCCCTCAGTACTAAAGTGATTTGTGTTGAGTATTAAAGTGATTTGTAACCCAGCACCAACCACAGTTGATCACTTTGATGGATCTGCTGGAAATCTCAGCTGAGTAGGTGCATTCATGTAAACAAAACTTGCTCCTGAAGTCTCCCCCCCCCTCCGGCTAGCAGACAGGGGAAAGTTCGTTCAGACCCTGTTTATGTCAGGCATTTCTACAGTGCAGTTAGATCCCTGTGGCTTGCCCATGTCAGCCTGCTGAGCCTCATGAAGCTGTAAAATTGTGATGTAGACCAAGGGTGCGCGGGGAGGGGGGCACATCCCCAGAGGGGACATTTCGTAAAGGGGATACAGCATGATAGGCTCTCTCTCCCCTGCCCCCATGGCTTCCACTGCCTTGCCAGCCCTCTGCTTTCTCCTGCGCAGCCTCCACTGCTGCTGTCGCCAGGGGAGTGGCATGCCCCGCCCCCGGTGGGCCAGTCAGAATGTGCAGAGACCCTGAGTCAAGCAGCAGGGGTGGCCGGTGGGGTTTTGGTTTGGTAAGGTACCTTCCTGAGAATCCCTCATTGGTACCCTCCTGGGGTCCTCCCCTCTCCACCGAGTGTTCTTGCCGTTCCTGAACATCTCTCTTCTTCCTGAGTGTCTCCTCCATCCTGTCTTGTGGTCCTCCCAAAGGTTGTGGGGGGGGGCCCCGGCCATTTCAGGGCCGAAAAGTGGGGCCAGATGTAAAAGGTTTGCTCACTCCTGGTGTAAACATTGAAGGCTGGGCTGGAGCCCAAGCTCTGGGACTGTTCCACTTGGTAGAATCTGAGAGCTTGGGCTCCATTCTGAATCAGAATGTCTGTACCACAATTTTAAAGCCACAGAGTTTGTCCACACAAGGCCAAGTCAGCTGAGGCAGGCCACCCGCAGGTGTTTAATTGCAGGGTATACATAACTATGGTTCCTTTGCAAGTGATTAGTGAATTATTTTTAGCAGTATCCATGGTGTTTTACCCAATTTTTAGTTCTGTTTTTGTGTTTAATTGTAAATTTTGGCTTGTTGCCTAGATCTTGAAAAATTTTCTGCTGAAATACTTAGTGGTCTGCTTCTGCAGGATCTGCTTCTAAAATACAGAAGTATTTTGTCTATGTCTGATTCAGGGTGTATGGAAAATGAAGGAGTTCACTGTGGACAATGTTATTACTTCTGGCAGCATCAAGGAAAAGCTGTGGTAGTAGTATAGTATGTCCAAAGGCTTTAGGATTCAGTTAAAGCCTAATGAGGTGATGGCTGCACACCACCAGCCTTCCTCCTACCTTCCTACCTGAGACGGTGTCTATGTTAGTGTGCCATCTGTAGGTAACTTGTCTTTGAGCAATGGAAACTAGGTCAACAGAATAATTTTTCATCAGCTACCTGAATCTGTGCTATGAGTTCAGTTGCCTGAATACCCTGAGAGAA